>NW_026067918.1:10117756-10156903 GCF_014885135.2 Alexandromys fortis | reverse complement strand
AAAAAAAAAAAAAAAAAAAAAAAAAAAAAAAAAAAAAAAAAAAAAAAAAAAAAAAAAAAAAAAAAAAAAAAAAAAGTAAAAAAAAGGAAGGAAAGGAAATAGAAAAGAAAAAGAAATGTATACAGTGAGACTGAAGGAATGGCTCAATCACTAAAACACAAGTCCCCAGAATCCACGGGAAAGCTCAGTCAGCTTGGGGCCGCACCTATAATCCTAGCTTGGGACATCAGAGACCCAGAGGAGAGCTGGTTAGAGATACCAACTAGTAAAATCAGAGCGCTCCAGGCTCGGGGAAAGACCCTGACTTGCTAAAGAAAATGAAGCGTGATCAGAAAAGACATCTGATGCCAGTCGATCTGAGGCCTCTTCAAGCACATGCAAACACGTGTGCCTACATACACATGCACCTGCCCATATGGGAGCATGCATACACATCTGCATGCTCACACACACATGGCTCAAATCAATAATGCAAGCCCCAGATCATGAAGTTCTAGGGAAATGCAAAACCAAGCTGAAGTGAAACACAGGCTCACACCCTTTGCAATGGTCATAATGGTCTACACACACAGAAGTTGACAGGTGTGGAGGTCCTGGGACGCTTGTGTTTCAGGGGAGAACGCACAAAAAAACAGCCGCTGTGGAAGACAGCAAGATGGCTGCTCAGAACAAGGCACTGTATCATCACCGTATGATATGGGACTAGGCAGATGGCTCAGCCGTCAAGGGCACTTGCTGCCCACATATGAGGGCCAGAGTTCAGACACAAGCAACCCTATGCGGCAGCTCCCAGATACCCGTAACTCTAGTGAGCTTCAGGGATGCTGTGCCTTCCCCGGGCTTCTGTGTATGTGTTATGTGTTCTACACTCACAGAAACTCATGTTCCCATATAAATAAAGTTAAATCAAACCAAACAATGATTTGAATATAATAACGCAAGACACCAACTGGTGTTGACATGAGTGGCCATGCAATAGTGGAGGTCACAGGCAATGGTGGAGGTCACAGGCAATGGTGGAGGTCACAGGCATTTTATAGACCACCGTCACAGGCTGGGAAGCCTGGCGTGACCGCAGGACGCTAACTGTGAAGTTGCCTGCGGTGGGCAGGCATCACAGTCCGTGAAGCTAAGCAGGAGACAGATGAGGAGGGAAGCTGGCTTGGCTTTGACTGAGACCAGACACTGGGCTGAGAGCTCAGAGGAAGTACCTGCCGCTGGCCAAGCCACCCATGTCAGTGGTTCAGCATTCAGCTCTGAACAACCTAGTGTGGGGACAGGAGGACAAAATCTCCACCAAGGAGGAACTGGACTCGGGTTGCATTCCAGGCAGAGGTGAAGGTCTAGAGAGAGATGATGGAGAGTCACTTTGCCCAAGCTAGGAGGGGAGCTGGCCCAGGGGACCTCGTCACCATGACGAGGTGATGCTGTTGGAGAAAACAAATGGTCACTGGGAACTCAAAGTGACTGCAGAGGCCTGCCTCCCGGGGAGGGGGAGTAAATCACAGTGGCTAGAGAATAAATCTTACCTGCCCCTGACCTCACTGAAAGAGCAGAGACAAACACAGACCTTGATGGATGCCCACAGCTCTGTTGTCACACAGGGGAGGCCCTCGGCTGAGAGTTAGAGGGTCTCAGAGCAAGGGGAGGGGGCAGGGTAGAGGGAGGAGGAACCCCATGTGACCCTAGGAAGCAGCCATAGGACTCAGAGTGGGGGAGAAGCAGGCAGAAACAACTAGGGGACATGCGGGTACTGAGGAGAGGTGGCACCTGAGTCCCAAAACAGGAGCTGAAGAGAAGCTTGGGCTCAGGTGTGCCCCAGGAGATTATGGGTGGGGCGGGGTCTGGCAGGTGATTATGAGGGGGCTGCTGGTCAGGCTGAGGCATAAGCCTCCCTGTCACCAGCCCCAGTTCCCTGCCTTGGGGCTCACACTTTAATGCCCATGGAATTACTTCAGAGAAAGTTTCCAGGCAGCGAGGCCCTTATGAGGGCAGTGAGGATTGTACTGGGGTGGGTTCAAGTGACTTGTTTTCTTGCCTCTTTGACAAGATACCCAAAAAAGGCCAACTAAAGTCGGAGGGATTTCTTCTGGCTCACCGTTGGAGAGGACACAATCACAATCAGCAGGCGTGGTGGCTTCGGAAGCTCACCACTACAGCTTCAAGCCGGAGTCGGGAAGTCAACCCGGAGAGCACCACACACAGAGTCGAGGTCTAAACCTCATCTTCGTCACCTGCCCCAGGCTCCGAGTGACCCACTTCAGATACAGCACCACCGGCCCAGAACAGGGGTTCACATTTCCCATTCAACACCCACTTCTCCCCAACACACCCTCAGCTATCCACAAACCCCAGAACGCCAGGGAGGGAAACCGAGTCTCCAAGGAGTGTGGGAAGCTCCAGGGCCTCAGCGGGCAGAGGTCTCACCCTCACGGACTCACTTGTTGCTCGTCCCTAGAGAGAACGCAATCGCAGAAGGGGGCTGCACAGGGAGGTGTGGGGGCTGGCCCCATTGGTAGTGCCAATTCGGCACACAGCTGGAGCAGGCCCCCGACACAGCAGCTGGAAAAGCCCCTGCTGACGAAGGAGCAAAGGCCGCTTTAGCTCGCTGGTGTTGAAGAGGGAGAGACGGTGCTTTATACAATTACATGGTTCTGACTGTGTCCCAGGGCTGGACCCGCACAGAACAGCTGTGTGTTCAGGAGCCACTCTGTCTCCCAGCGCCGGTTTCGCTTCTATGTTGACTCTGCCCAAGCCTAGCAGGATCAACAGCTCTGGACTCCAAGTCCAGAGAAGAGACAAGCCCAGGAAGACAGCATGTCCTACTGTTCCTGCTGAGGTCCATTTTACAGGCGTGTATTCTCTCGGGGGCATGAATCCTTGGAGACTGAGAATCATCGATATGCCGGAGCAGATCACCTCTGGAGCAGGTGCCTGCACGAAGGCCACCGTTGAGGACGACCGGCTGACTTCCACCCAGGAGCCCTCCACATCCCCAGCCGTGTGCTTCCTACACAGAGAGCGGGCGAGAACCAAGGGCGCCTGGAAGGCCACGGGCACAGCTTATCTAACTTAGAAGCACATTGCTGGGTTTTGTACATCCCTTCCTAATTACATCCTTATCGGACTTGATATTCAAATTAGCCATGGTCCCCTGGGTCACCCCCACCACCAGGAAGGAGCAATTACTCTGAAACACGTGGAGTGACTAAGGCTCAGACGGATCCACAGACGGTCCCTCTGAGCACAATTAAACGCTGCCCCCTCCCTCAAGGTAATTTCACAGAGACGACACCAGAACTTCATGGCTTTGGACCCTTTCGGAATTCCTGGCACACAGGACTAGTCCAGCATTCCCTGCAGGAGCGTCACCAGGTTTTGTGTGCAGCTACAGCAGGGTCCCAGCTCCTGTGGTGTTTCAGGTAAGAGGTCTACGATCCCCAGGACCCTCAGGTATGTGGCACTTAAAGTTCCAGATATGGACCAAATCCACCTAAGAGTGAGCCTGCCAAGCTGAGTGGCCCCCAGGACTCAATTATGGCTAGACAAAGGCCAGTCAGTCTGTTGTGGGAAGCACCCAGCTATGTACTTTCTCCATTAATACGGAACTTGGTGAACATGTATTCTTATTGCAGCCAGCCTGTGGGGGAAGACACCCACAGTCACCAAGCACACACAGACTCGCCCGAGCATTTATAATACCTGCCCTGAAAATTGCCCTCCGATACCACACCCCATCACCTCTCTTCCAGGCTTTGTAACCTTCTGATATTCTTGACTGTCAGCTTACCCCAAAGCTCGCCAACTGCTGCCACACAAGCGAGGCAGAAGGATGGGCTCAGGAGAGGGAGCAAGACAGCGCTGGCCCAAAGCAGACACCTGTGCACCCAAGCCTGGGACCAGCAAGAGACGAATCTCGGTAACGCTGGGGTCAGAGTCATCTCCATCTATCAGATGGGAATCTGCAGGCTGGGACTGCTGGAGAGGAGGCTTAGGGTGCCTTCGGCCGTTCGTGAAGATGGCTTCCTCTTCCTCCCTTGCTAAGAACCCAGTAGGAAGGTGCTGGGCCCTCAGAACTGTGTCCATGGCACCGCCCAGGTCCCCAGCATCAAAGCAGGCACCCCTTTGGGTGTTGCCATTCCTGCTCTTCGGTTTCTATGAATGGCCACGTTCTGGAAAGTGGGAATCTCAGACTGAGCATGAGACCACAGAAGGTCCATCGTCCACTGTGTGGACACCAATAACAAACCAGACAGTCCTGGGGCTTTGGTTGAGGTTTAAGAGAACACTATCTAGTAGATACTTCTCTTGGCCAGTAGGTTCTTCACTAGTCCACCCCAGCTTGAGTCCAGAGTGTATCCAGTAGGCTCTCAACCTCCCTGACTGACGCCCTAGGGCAGGAAGCAACTAGAGTAGCCTTTTGAATCTCAGATGCTCCCACAAAATGGCCTCCCAAGGAATTAGGCCGTGACTCAAAACACACATGGATTCAATTTCCTTAAAGCTGAAATGGTTTCAGAACCAAAGGAGTAAAGTGTTCCGGAGAAAATACCTAGCACCCTGTAACCCCAGAGCCTGCACCAGACAGGGTACAGCTACTCAGTGGTTCAGACTCAGAAAGTCTCTCTTTAAGGGAAGGATGGGGGAAACCGTCCATCCTCATGTGACTGTTTGGGGCCAAAGAGGGTCAGAGGCCTTTAAAGGAGCAAGAAAGCATGAGAGTGGGGGCAGAGCTCTTCCTTTGAAAACATTCCCAGTCCTTTGGTTTTCCTGGAGGCAGAATTGTTTTCAAGGCCTGTGTTCTCCCTTTGCAAGGTTCTTCAGGATTCACTGGGTGTGGCGTGGGGCCGGACTTTAGGGCAATCCCATTGAGGGTATTGAATGACCTTCCAAACAAAGCGACTGAAAGACAGGGCAGTGTTTAGGGATAATTCGGATTCAGATAGAGAAGCAGCTCAGAGTGATTTGGGGCCTTCCCTTTGCTAGCTGTGGTAGTTTGAATGAAAATGGCCCCACATGGGAACTGGAGAGATGGCTCAGTGGATAAGAGCAATGCTTGATACCTTTGGAAAACTCCATTTCTTGAAGAAATGAAACAGATTCCTGTTTCGTGTGAATATCACATTAGTCGACCATGTCACTATTGATGTCAAGATTTTGGCCTTGACAGGGGTGGGGGCCATACTGGATGGAGAACAAGTTTGGTGGTGAGACATTATCCATACTTCCTCACACATTGTGCCACCTTTGACCAGCCTGCCCAGGGTCTGGCCACGGTGTAGACACACAGAGGTTTAAGCACTTAGTGACTTGGGCTGTCCCGAACAAATCTTTGTACTTGAACACGGACACTGTGTGTGGATGTTAGCACCTGTGCTCTGTGGTATGCAGAAGTCAGGTTGGAGCTAGCTGGTCAGGACACAAAGGGCATGGGGCAGCTGTCTGACGGTGGGTTTTGATATGAATGCTAGAGTTGCAGGCTGGGATGTACAGCAGTTAGCGTCAGAAGCCCTAAGGTGGTTGTGACCTTCCTGTGCCTGCGGATTTTAGTGATTTCCTTTCAGGGGTAGCTTGGAGCCCTGGAGTGAGTTAAGAAGCTAAGACTTGGGGGACAAGGAAAGACGCCTCTGTCCTGGCGTCTCCCTAGCTGCAGGGGTGAGTCACTCTGGATGTGGTGCTCAGTTCTCATGTTTGTGTTTTTAGAAGAACGACCGTTAATAACAAATAGCAGATGTTTTACAATTTTTTTTAAAAACAAGGAGAGCACTGGCTGCTCTTCCCGAGGATTGGGGTTCAACTCCCAGCACCCACATGACAGCTCACAGCTGTCTGTAACTCCTATTCCAGGGAATCTGATTCCCACATACAGCATACTTGCAGGCAAAGCATCAATGCATATACAAATAAATAAATTTTTTTTTTAAAAAAGGAGCCAGGCAATGATGGCTCATGCCTTTTAATTCCAGCACTCAGGAGGCAGAAGCAGGTGAATCTCTGAATTCAAGGCCAGCCTAACCTACAGAGCAAGTTTCAGGACAGCCAGAGCTACACAGAGAGACACTGTCTCTACAAAACTAAGGATGCTAGGGATGAAACTCATTAACTAAGGATGCTAGAGATGAAACTCATGCTTGGCACATCCCAGCCAGGCAGTCTACCACTGAGACACATCCCCAGCCACAAAGTTAGCATTGTGACTGAAAAGTAGGTGTCTCTCTGCAGCCACTACCTCCAGCACCTTCCTGCTACCCACAGAGGAAGCCATGCTCATCACGTGGCCAAAACCCGCTGGGGGTGTCCATCACTAAGCCACGCCTCCTCTAGGCCTATCCACTAAGCAAGACTCTCTGACCCTGTCCATCGATAAGCCATGCCCCTTCTGGGCCTGTCTGTCACTAAATCCCGCGCTTTTCTGTAACACTGTTCTAGAGAGAAACTGGGAATCACTTGTCCCAAGACTTGGTAAAATTGTGAATAAATCCATTTTTATTTATCAATTTCATGTGTATGTACTTGTGCTGAGGAGTATGTCCACATAAGTGCAATGTCTTCAGAGGCCAGAAAAGGTCTCCAACCCCAGAAATTGGAATAACAGGCTGCCTGATGACATTGTTGCTAACAGAATTTAGGTATTCTACAAGAGCAGTATGTGCTGTTAATCACCGAACCATCTTGTCAGCCCCTTTATCAATATCTGTTTCTCGGGTCCCTTTATGATACAGGGAACCTAGGCAGGGGTGATGAACCTGAGTGCACAGGGAGAGTTGCTAATGTACAGCGTAGCAGGTATGGGATACAGGATGCTCAGGGATTTACATTGTAGCAAAGGGGTATACATTTGTACACAAAGACCTGCTACCAGCACTCTTCCTGGTTCACCATGGCTGGTCTTACCTGCCCCAGGGTCCATATGCACCCACAGTTTTACCTCATAAAGACAGATGTGTAAACTCTCCATCCAACACATTCCCTGAAACTTTACTTTCTCTCTCCAGGATGGGACGATCTGGCGGTATCTCCCCATCCTGCCCCTGGTGAATTTGCTATAGGCGGAGAAAAAAGAAATCATCGCGCCATCTTTTTAACCGATCTCTCTGTGTCTGTTCAGTAAGATTTATTCTCGCATTTATCACTGCCCTCCCTTCATTCACATTAAATATGAAATTGATTAGGAAAGATCCCCATCACAGTTTAAAAAAAAATAATTAGCTGCTACATCATGTTGCCCACAGTGCGACAGAAAGGACTGATTAAATTAGGAATATTAAAACCCCATTAATCTGCACTCAACTTAAGCTCTGCTTGTTCATCTCCTAGTGATACTTATTATGCCTGACACTGAAGGATATTTGCATTACCAGAAGGCAGCAAGGTCACCCGCTGAAAGATGTCAGGTCGGTCATTAGTCAAAGGTGGAACAGGTGACCAGAATGAGGCTACCCATATGTCAAGAAGACATTCCCTCACAGATGTCACGCCCGTCTGAAGTGAGGAACACCCACACCTGGGTGATCCAGGGGTGTGGGTGCCCCGAGATTTCGGCACACACCTGCTCTCTGTCACTCTCCATAGGTCTCTCATTATGTTAGGTACCTTGGTACCACCACCTGGGTAGGTATTCTGTGCTCTCCTCCAGCATCTCCTCCTCCTCAGGGGTCGATCAGTGTCCAGTGTCTCCTGGAGGATGCTGGTACCTGCCCAGCCCCTGCTAGGCTCCCCATATCTTCTACCCTACTCAGCTTATCAGAAGCACGGCAAGGTGGCCGGTGTGTCACCCACGGACTGAGCTGAGCTCTCACAACTGACAAATAAAAAATTTGTGTTCAGTCCCCTGGGTGCTGATTCCAAAGAAGACAGCCTCAGTCTTCCTCCAGATACTTCAATAACCCACCTGGTACTGATTCCACAGTGCCGTCCTTCAAGAGGACACGGAGGGGAAAGATGGATCCACGGGGTTGAGGAAATACACTACTTAGCATGATTTCATCATTACACTCAACAGAGCTGCGGGTCACCCATCATCCTACAGCGTCTGACTGGGAGGTGGGATCTCCCCCAGGACGGCTGAGTGCACCACAGGCCTGCCATCTGCAGAATTCAAGATGAGTCACAGACAATGAAACACCTCACCCTCTCATTATTCTCTAGAGCAAGAATTTGGAGGTTTGGGACCCAGTTCAGTAGCACAGGTTTGCCTGGGTATGAGCCATGCCCTGGGTTCCACCCTCTGCACCATAGAGAAGATGAACTGAGCACGGCTTTTAGCTATGTTTTTTCTTTGCTTTTTGTCTTATTTTGTGTTTCTATGCTTTGCTTTCTTTTGTTTTATCTGAGATAATGTCTCACTCTGTAACTTAGGCTGGCCTTAAACTCACAGTGATCCTACTGCCTCAGTCTCCCTAGTGCTGGGTTTGCAGGTATATGTCACCACACCCAACTTAGCTGTGTGTACTGTGACTTTTTGCCCTTTCTTGCTCTCTGCACTGTTGAATGAACCCAAATCACACCTGTGAGGTCCTTCCTCCCTGAGAGAGAGAAAAGAGGGTCTCACACACACACCAAGAGTCTATTGTGTGCTGGCCAAGCCAGAGCTATCTGCTGGATCTGGGTCTACCTTCTCAGAGTCTGCACTTGGGGTATACAGGGGGACAGGAAGAGGTCCAGGACACAGCCCTCAGGACAACCAAGCAAGGCTGCAGCAAACAGGGAACACACTTGCTGGGGACAGATGCACCAAGGTTCGGGCAGCGTCTGTGTCCACCTGAACGGGGGTGGAGGAGAATGAAATCTATGAGTCTTTCCTGAACAAATGAAGCCAGACAGCAGTATCTCAGCAGACAGACTGACGGATTCAAGGAAGAGAAGAGAGAAATACAAGGCCAAGGGTACAGAGGAACAGGCGAGTGAAGAATGCGCCTTTTCTTATAGTCACAGCCATTGGGCTCCAAGTGTCGCCTCAAGAAAAGTCTCTGTGATGTTTCATAAGTCTCCTCTAAGACAGGAAGGGGCTGCACCCTGTGTGGCCCAGGAGAGCTCAGCTAGAGTTCCGGAAAGTGAAGACAATCCGAGTTAACCTCTGCAAGCCAGGGAGGCTGCCCCCTTGTTCGTCCCCAGAGGCATGCTGCCTGGTGACCCTGGGGCCGGCCTTAGTCACCCCCTGACAAGGGTGTGCAGTGTGGAACAAGGGCAGAGGCAGGCTTCTTTTTGCTTTCTGGGTCTCTGAGCTGGCACAGATCTACCTTGACCTCCACGGCCTCTGCTCACGGCCCAGTGCCCTCCTGCAGGGAGCCCTGTGGACCTGCTCACCTGGCACCGGGCACACATGTGTGCCTCATGCAGGATGTTCAGCCACATCCCTTGGAGCTAGAGACACCCCCTCCCTCCCCGTGCACTTTCAACTTAGCCGGCCCTCCCCGCAGCATGACTGGTTCTTTCACTAACTGGCAACTTGGGAAGGAGCCTAAGTCCCTTAAGGACAGATGGACTTGGCGTCCATAAAAAGGTTCCGCATAAGGGAGATGGAACCGCTTCTCACCACACAGAGTTCTCTCTGTGTCTCTGCTGATGCTCTCCAGATGTGTGCAAGAGGGACGGACTCTCAGGACAGCCCCTTGGCCTTGTTCCAGAGTCACATGCCAGTCACAGGACCAAAGTGAGCCCAGGATCAGGAGCCAGCCAGGCTGTGGCCCGGTGCCTTCGCCCCTCCCTACATGGCAGAGAAGTCCTCAGATGGGACTCAGTCTGACGTGGTGAGCTTCAGGTCACAGCAAAAGCCGTGGGCCAGAAGCGCCCATCTATTTGACTGAGAGGTAAAAGCACAGCTCCATAGAAACAGGACAGACTGTAGGTCATCCCTGAAGCTGACCAGAGCCACCACCGATTGGCTGGGACAGATTGACCAGAGCGTGGGACAGATTGGACCCGATGTCTGAGTCCCATCATTTGCAGAGTGCAAGGCACATTTGTGTTAGCTTGTGCTGTCCAGAACAAGATTCTAGGCAGGTCCAGACCTCAGCCATAACCTTCTGGGAGGCTGCCATTCTCCCTGCTGAGAATATGCTCAGCTCACTTCTGAAAAACTGCATTTAGATGCAACCATCTTCAACACAAAAATGGGTGTGCAGGGCTGGGCTGGGGGCAGAATGCTTGAAAGTTTGGTTAAAGCCAAGCGCAGTAGCAGATACCTGTAATCCCTGACCATGTGAGGCTGAGGCAGGAGGATCATGAATTTGTGGTCAGTCTGAGCCACAGAGCAAAGCAAGTAAGATGCTGTCTCCAAGAAGGAAATAAACATCTGCCGATAGTTTGATTCATATAAAACGCTCCAGAGAGGTATTCCCTTGTGGCTTCTGGACAAATCATATGGTGCAGAAATAACGTTTTTTGAGATAAGGTTTCACTCTGCAGCCTAGAACTCACTATGTAGACAAAGTTGGCTCAAATTCATACAGACCTGTCTGTCTCTGCCTCTGAAGCCACAACTCTGGGCCCAGACACAATTTCCTGATCCTAAAGTTTGTTCACAATGGGACAACAGGGCCAGCGTAGAAGAAGCCAGTGAGTGGCCAGTGCCACCCCTTGTCATTCTCTGGGAGCCCTGGCCTATGACTCAGAGTGCCCAAGAGTCTCATGGCTCCAAATAAATGGCTGAGAGAAACACGGCCTGGTTGGTGCACAAGCCTCCCAGGAGAAGCTGCCTTCCCCTGAAGAGGTTACCAGGGCAGCCCAACAGGAAAAACCAGCAGCTCGGGAGTGTGCCCTTGACTCAGCACTGAAGGGGTTAAAGAGTTCAAGCAGTGGTAGCTAGAGTGGGCTGGGACAACTCTCAAGGGCATGACCTGGACTTGAGGACAGAGGGTCAGTACTGTCGTTTGGGAGCAGGGGTGTAGGGGTGGAGGTGAGGGATTTTGAGAGGATCCGTCCTGAAGCTGTCCAGGGGCATTGAATGGGGGGGGGCAGAATGAGGCTGGGGACGCTCCAGCTGAGCAAGGAGCCCCAAATGCAAGCTCAGTACAGAGTCTACATCCGCTGGGACCCCGTGCGAAGGAAACAGCCTAGTCTGGCCACCACCAACAGGACAATCTGAGAGAAAGATGCTTGCGGAAAGTACCACTGGGAGAAAATCCCGTCTCAGGGCTACGGGTGTGGCTCAGATGGTTGAGAGCTTTCCTAGCCTGCACAAAGCCCTTGGGTCCATCCCCAGCACAGCCTAACCCGGAACAGAGGTGTACACCTAGAACCCCAGCTTGGGAGTAGCTTTGGGAGAGACATCTCCGGGAAGCTGGAACTAAGCACGTATACCCACAGCCAGCTGAAAGTAATGACGGCTCAGGGCCTTCGGGAAAGCCGCAGAACCTGCCTCTCGTGTTCCCTTCCACAGGTCCAGGCTTTCAGGCCCACTAGCTGAAGTTGTGTCTGGAATGTGACCTTGGGAAATACCCACTGAAGAGCCCAGGGGCAGGAGTCCAGCTCCATCTGCCTCTGCACACATAGGGGTGCCAGGTAGACCTGGGACCTGAGAGCATCTGTGACGCCAATGCCAACTGCCATGATGGGTGGACACATGCCCAGTGTGCTCCGTGACTGGTGCAGGCTTCTCCGGAGACCCATTGGGGGACTTGGAGGGAACTGCCTTCCAAATGGCATTATATTTGGTATATAAGGTAAGGTTCTGCCAGGGTTCATCACAGGCAAAGGTCCCGCCCAGGAGTGAAACAAACACAAAAAACCAGTGAATGACAGAGACACCGACTGACTTCAGTGCCTGGAGCCAACCATACCTGAAGTCACTAGAAATGATGACTTTTCCTTCTCTTCATTTGATTTCCGTTTACAAACCTGGCAACCAGAAAAAGCAGGATCGGCACAGCCTCTGCTGCGTGCTGAAAGCATTCCCTGCTTGATCCTCTCTGTGAGAGCTGGATGTAGCTGGGGCCAGAGGTCAGGTGTGGCCCTAGTTGGAAGGTTGTGATTATCTCTCCCACGGTGTCTGAGCTGGACAGAAAACCCCTGCTGGGAGGGAAGAGGAAAGAGGGCAGCAGCCCTCACCACAGAAGACATCCTCAGACCTCAGGTGCCTGAGTGTGCCTGAGAGCTCCCAGGTCCACCTGCTCACTCAGCATGGCCTTGACCAAGGCAGTTCTGAGTAAGAGGAGACTGAGTGTCTGAAGGGATGCCTCAACAGCTAAGCGCACCTCTGTGGCAGCTCACAACCATCTGTAACTCCAGGTCCAGGAGACCCAACACCCTCTTCTAGCCTCCTTAGGAACTGTATACATGTGGTACACAGACACACAAGCTGGCAAAACACTGACACACATTCTTTTTTATTTATTTATTTATTAAAGATTTCTGTCTCTTCCCCACCACCGCCTCCCCTTTCCCTCCCCCTCCCCCAATCAAGTCCCCCTCCCACGTCAGCCCAAAGAGCAATCAGGGTTCCCTGCCCTGTGGGAAGTCCAAGGACCACCCACCTCCATCCAGGTCTAGTAAGGTGAGCATCCAAACTGCCTAGGCTCCCACAAAGCCAATAGGTGCAGTAGGATCAAAACCCATTGCCATTGTTCTTGAGGTCTCAGTAGTCCCCATTGCACTGACACACATTCTTGTTTGTTTATTTGTAAGAGGAGATTAAGGAGCTCGGGATGGCTCACTTGCTGAAGTGTGCAAGCATTGAAGACCTTGTACAGAACCATGGAAAAGGCCAGGGGTGGTGGTGGGCGCTTGTAATCCCAGCATTGGGGAGGTGGGGCCCACTGGCCAGTTTTCCAAGATGAATCAATGAGTTCCCCGGTTCAGCGAGAGAGCGTCTCAAAGCAGAAGGTGGGGCAGGACAGGGTAACACCGACGGCTGCTCGGCTGCTCTCTGGCCACGCCCACTCAAAGAAAGCCCACACCCATTATCGACTGTCCTGGCAGCCCAGGGTGATGAAGGCTTGGTGTGTACTAAGGAACACCCCCGCATGGCTGGGAACAAAATATCCTTTTGGGTACTCCCCGAAAAAGGGCTGAGAAGTGGCCAGCCTCTTCCCTCAAAGCCTGAATGGCAAGCGGCTGAGTTCTGAAAATCCACACTTCTTTGGGGGGGAGGGGGGCTCTCAAGAGTCAGCGGAGGCAGTCCACATCTAGCCCCCTGGCTGGTTGCCTGTCTAAAGCTCTGGCTCCTTCTGGGACCCGGGTCGCTCCCCGGCACCGCCGTGGACCTCTCGAGGACTGTGTGGGCCCAAAGACTGCATTTTCTTCTTTTAGAACCCGGGAGGGGCGGGGCGATGGGCAGAGCGGGGCGGTAGGCAGGGCAAGCTCTCCTTAGCATCTTTATCGCTCCCCTTACCCCGCCGCATAAATCCACTCCAAGCCGGTGACATTTGCACAGAGCGTTTCCTCGGGTCTCCGTAATCCCTTCAGAATATTAAGGCTGCGTTCCTTTATCTTTGGTTACATTAACTTCAATTTTCCTTATGAGTAAGTATTTGGCTAAAAATTAATATAGTGAAGTTGAAAAGAATCTTAGGATAGGAAAAACACTAATTTCATCTCGGGCTGCTCAGACCCCCGAGTACACCGGGGTTAATGTTATTAACTTACAATCTGAGCCCCGGTTGTGTACATACACCGAATCTCCCCCCTGGAAACCAGATTAGATTTTATTGCTCCATATATCCTGCTTATCTATGCTACGCCTCCAATATACTTCCCTCGATGACTTCGAGGCTCCACTCCACAATGAAAATGCAGAACCATCTGGTCCTGAGCCCGCGCCGTTTATTTAAAGATTTAATTAAATACTGTAAATGGAAAGCTTCCCTGAATTAACATTTTAAATGTGACTTATTGCAGGTTTGATATTGTCTTCATGCCGGCCTGGGAAACTCCACCGCAAGTTGTTGACGTTCAAATTGAATTCATTTGGGTGGCTCCGGGGGGACCCATTAATTAATCTAAACAACTAATGGGGATTGGTTCTGACTTTTGATGAAGATTATTTACTGAGACAATTTGCGATGAATTAAGAGTCACAGTAGGCAAATGCTTAATTGAATTCAAAAAAGTCTCATTGTGTTTAATATCAGGGATGCGGGTGTGCGAGTGAGCTTTGAAATGCAGGAACGGGCCCAGTGCCTCCGTCTCTTACCCCAACTAATAACAGAGTGAACGGGTAATTACACCCGCCTGTAGCCTGCTCCTCCGGAGGACAACAGGTCTGTCGGGCTAATCACTTCCTGGTGAATGAAGACGGGAGGTCCCGCCCTTCATCCTAAGGCTGGGTCCCGGGAAACCCCGTGGCTGCAGTCCCGCCTCCACCACGCTTCAAGGTCTGCCCACCTGGGGAAGCGTCTGTCCTCCCACCCCCCTCCGGGAGCTCCCCCCGCCCCACCGCTGTGTTGTCAAACTCTCCAGGAGCTCCGATGAAATTCCACCTGGATTAAGCCAGAATGAACTTTCCAGTCTATCTGCCTTTTCATTTTATCTTCTGGGTCAGCAGCTTGGGTCAGAACTCTGCTTGGAGGGAAATGGAAGGTTCTGGGAGCACGCATATCCAGCCTGTGGCCTGTGCCGCATTCAGCACAACATGAAATTGTGAACTTACTCCAAACATAAGAAAAAGTCTGGAGAAAGAGAAAAAAAAATTTTTTTTTTTTTGTAACTCCATTGCATGGTCCTCAGTGATAACATGTCTTCGCTATGCCTACAGGCTGGACCTGCCTGGCAGAGGGAAAAATCTCTTCACATAACCAGCACAGGCCAGGCAGAGGTCTATTCACCCATGCCATCCTGGCCTCCAAGTCCTGTCCCTCCTCCAGGTCCAGAGAAATCCTTGGCCGATGTGGTACCCTCAGGCTGGAGTCACCTCTCCACAGACCACCCCCCTTGCCTGCAGGAGCATAGGCTGCTGTTCCCCACCACCAGAGTGCGGTTTGGCAGATTCCTGGAGACCCCATTGCATGTCCTCTTCAGAGGTGCTGGGCCAGCGTCTGTCACTTCTCGACAGCCCACAGGGGGAAAGGCATAGGCTTAGCGTCCATCACGATGAGGACAGCATTCAGCAGCTGGCTGGAGCAGGGGTCTGGGGGCTCACATCTCAGACCTCAGTCAAGAGGTGGAGGGAACACTCTGGGAACTGTACAAGGTTTTGAAACACCCTCCCTAGTGACACACCCGCTCCGTCAAGGCCACACTTCACCACCCTCCCAAACAGCCAGCAACTGGAGACCACTTTCAAAAACGTGAGCCTAGTGGGGGTGGGAAGGCGCCTTCCTGTTTGAACCATCACAGCCAGGATGTGTTCTCTCTGAGAGTAATGGCGCTGCCCTGTCTGAACCCCTATCTCTCTTTCTCCACTTTCTACCTCAGCCTCTTATTCCTCTGTTTCTCTGCCTTCTCTAGCTGTCTCTCTGTCCCTGCCTCTCCCTTCCTCTATTACACAGCCATCTCCATGTCCTTTCCCCGCCCCCCACTTCTCTCACACCAGAGTTGGATGTGGCAGGAGAAAGGACACACACTGGGGACACTTGCTGCGTGAGGGTACACCATTCTGAACCCCTACATTTGTTTTGTCTGTGTTTCTGTGTTTTTGAAACAGAGTTTCTCTGTATAACAGTTCTGGCTGTCCTGGAACTTGTTCTGTAGATCAGTCTGACTTTGAACTCACTTTTTTGATTCCCTTGTCTCTGTCTCCAGAGTGCTGGGATTAAAGCCATGTGCCACCACTTCCCGGCTTAAGTTTGTTGCTAATATAAGGCAGTCATTTTGTCCTATGTTATGACTAACTTTACCCGTCAACTTGGCAGGCTCTAGAATCACCCCAGGAAAACCTCTGGCCACGTCTGTGAGGGAGTTTCTAGACTGGCTTACCTGGGGTAGAAGACTCATCTTGAACACAGGGGGCACCATGCCACAGGTTAAGGTCCTGGACTGAACAAAAGGGAGGAAGGGCATCGGTATCAACCTCTCTCTGCCTCTTGACGGTGATTACAGGGTGACCAGCTACCTCACCATGATGGACTGTATTCCTCCAAACTCTAAGCCGAAATCAACCCTCTCCCATTTGAGTTCCTTCCTGTCCACCGTTCTGACACAATGACAGCTAAGCAGCTGACACCGTGATTAGTTTGAAGGGCCTTCTGTGGTTTTAACCCTCTCCACCCTCAAACTACCTCAGAAACCTATCATGGCATCCCCAGAGCTCTGCTCTGGAAAAGCTCAAGCGACACTGGAACAAGGCATGCTGGGGAGCCAGTCAGAGGCCACTGAGTTAAAGTCCGAGTCCTGTCTTCTTCCCCCTGTGGCTCCCCGGACAACCGTGACGAGAGGCTCCTAGTGGTCCCTACGGACATGTTCGTGCACAGGTGACTGACGTGCATGGTTTCTGCTTTCTGTTTCTTTGCACATGTCAGAATTTGCCATGTTCACTGCCTCTGCTCTTGTTTTTCTCACTCTGTAACGAATCTCGGAAACTTCATTTAGGTGAAGGCATGTTCCAGCAGATGAAAGACGTTTGAATGGTCCTGACCGTATTCATTCAGTGTGTTTGCTTTGGCACAGGATCTCCTGTAAGTCAGGCCAGCCACAGACTCACGGGAGAGCTGAGGATGATTGAATTTTTGATAAACGCTGAGATTACACCGAGAGCCGCCACCTCCAGCTTGCACCTCACTTTTGAAACTGCGTCATGTCTGAAGGTCACGTTAGCCAGGGCCGAGAGACAGGTGGAGGGTGGCCTGACTGACCAGTTGTGGGGCATGGAGGGTATCTGACGGGAACCAGCAAGGGTGTCCCAGGTGGGTGAGTGGTGGGAGAGCAATATGGAAACTCGTGCCAACCAATATCCATCACTCACTTGCTTCCCCGTGGACTTCGAGTTTGATCAAGGTTATGATGTAATGAGTTTGTCACATGGGTGTGGCAACATCCAATTCTGGTATTTCTCAAGAAGGGCATTTGGCATGCCAGCAGATGTGGGACAGAACACAGGAATGAATGCCTACAACCTCGATTCCTAAAGAAAACTTAGGGCAAATGATGTTCCCACACCATCGACGCTTTTCTGAAGAAAAATAATAGCGCCGTGCTTCCTACTCCCTTGAACGTGCTGCCTGTGAGTCAGGGGTCCTTGCTGAGCCGTAAACTCATAACTGTTATCAAAGGAGGAGGAATAATAAAACCGAGCCTCGTCGTGTGGTTTGCCCTCTTGTGCTCTGTTGCCTTGAGTCCCTGCTTTCCCCGTTCATATCTTTCTGTATTAATCAGGAGACGCAATTTGGCCAACATCTCCCCACGACATTTAACTTCATTGACTGGGCCAAAGCTTGCAATTCTGCCTCAGCGTCCTGGTGCTGGGATTAAAGACATGGGTCGCCACATTGAAGCTGAGCACTTTATTCGGGAGTATTTGGGGACTTAGGGAAGAGTGCAAAGGGCTCAGTGAGTCCTCTAGTCTCCCGGCAGCCTGAGGGCTTTGTGATTGTCAGAACTGGGTGTCTTGCATGCACCTAGTAGACCAGGATGGGGGCCCTCACCCCCTGAGTAAACACTCCGTGCCACCATAGCAGAGAATGACCACCTAGTGTGTCAGCCAAGCTAAGACAAAGAAGCGCCACCCTCCAACCAGTTCCTCCTGCTTTGAATGTCATCTGGTGGCCATTGACAAACGCCAAGGAACTGGGGCCAGTGAGATGGCTGAGAGGGCAAAGGCACTGGCTGCCAAACCTAAGACCTGAGCTGGCTCCCCGTACCTGGATGGTGGAGGAAAACTGACCCCCGCAAGCTCCCCTTTGGGCTCCAGGCGTACTGTGGCACGTGTGCTCACACATGCAGGCATGTATTCAAGTGCATGGGCATGAATATCAATCAACCATCAATCCATCAATCGGCCAATCAAAATGTAAACCAAGAACTAGCGTGGCTACTGCACTGCTGTTGCTGGCTGTTCTAACCTTGTCTTGGTGCGCACCAACTGCCACAAGTCCCTAGAGGGCTTTACAAACAGTGGCAATGCCATGTTCCCAGCCACAGAAGCTTCAAAGAGCAAGGGCTGGCTGTATAGTTGGCGACTTCTGTATACCCAAGGCAGATGGATTCAGGAGGCTCCCTCAAGCACTGCAGATGACAACAGATTCTCAGTTCCTCTTCCCACAGGCCCTGGTGGCTCCTGTTGTACCTCAGCTTTGTAAAGTTTTGAGTCTTTAAACCTTGATGTCTGTACTCAGTTGAGCTGAGTGGACTCACGTATTTCTCTCTGTTACTAGCTGGTCTTCCTGGTGTCCTCCAGGCTCATCCATGTTGTCTCATATGACGGGACTTAGTTGTTTCTAAGGTGTCATTTCCCATCCCTCATCTTTCTCTTCTAAGTCCCTAGTGGCCAGAAGCAAGTCATGAATTTTTGAAGGAGGATCCTCGCTGGCAAAGCCCCTTTGTAGGATGACCTCCGCCCATTCACCCTTCTCCATGGATGAAAATGGTGCTTCTCCCTAGGGGAGGGGTCAGGACGCAGAGCAGGGAGACCTTTTGAATGGAGGGAATCACCAAATCCTCTCTTGAGAGGATTCTCCTCCAGAACCAATGGCAGCTATCTGTATGTCAAGATTCATAATTGTAAATGTAGTTTCCTGCCCCAACTGCCTGCTCCCAAATACATGGCAACCACTTCCAAATTGCCACACTGAGGCTCATATTAATTACAAATACTCAACTAATAGCTCAGGCTTATTACTATCTAGTTCTTACATTTTAAGTTAACCCATATTCCTTATTTACACTCTGCCATGTAGCAGTACCTTTATCAGCATGGCATGTTCTTCTCCTGCTCCCTCTGCAGTTGGCTTCCTCTTCCTTAGTTTGGTTGCCTTGCCTCTACTTCCTGCCTGGCTACTGGCCAATCAGCGTTTGATTAAACCAATTTGAGTGGCAAATCTTTACAGTGTCCAGGAGGACTATTCCACAGCACATGGTGAAGTGCTGTGCCCCAGGGATGGCTCCCCAGCGAAGAGGACTTGCAGAGGACTTACAGTGGGCTCCCAGCACCTACATAGCGTTACAGCCACTTGTAACTCCAGCTCCAGGGCATCCAACCCCTCCTTCTTGTCTCTCTGGGCAGCTGCATGCATATACACACAGACATACACATAAATCAAACATAAAATCTTTCCTTAAAATGAAAGGAAGAGGCAGCAAAGGAAAATGAGCAGGTGGGCACGTCATTGGGAGTCACTCGGGGACATCATGGTTTCCTTTATATTGCATAAGTGTATGGACCCCAAATAGAGGAAAAGAAACAGAGCAAAACTGTCACCCGGGACACCATGCTAGCCCACTTCTCTCCATGGCAGGAGGGAGGGCATGGCATGCAGGTCCCCCACAGCAAAAGGCAGCTCTCAGAGCAACCCTCGACTGGCAGTCAGAACGGAAGCACAGACAACCCGCTCCTCCGCCAGCTCCAGCTCATTGCATTCCCAGGAGGCTTTGCTTCAGCTTCCTTCTTGCTCCACCTCCCTCACTGTCCAAGATGCCAAATGCTGCCTGGGGCAGGAGGGGTGTCTGGTCTGTTACCCCCAAATGTCACTGCAGAAGCTAACTTCAATCTCCACTGACTGACAGACTTCTCACAGCAGCCTTGGCTCTAGTGCCAGGCGTCAAAGACAAAGGGGCTCACCCCTGCCTGGCTCCAGGCTCCGGCTTCGGTTGGTATTGAAATCACAAGCTGCCACTTGCACAGCCCAAGAAAGACATGGAAAATAATTTATTCGCACACAGAACGCCTCACTGTGATCCATCCACACTGTAAAATTGCATGCAGCCACTAAGGAAAACAGATGTATGCTGAGAACCATGTAAGGGATTCCAGGGCGAGCTGGAAAAAGCTAGATACAATGTATTTCAAGTTTGTGAAAATAAATGAGGAAAATAAGAAAGGCAGAAAAGAGTCTTTCATTTCCGGGCAGAAAAAAAAGCACGAATCATTTGTTTGCTCTTCTATACTTTCCTATAGTTTCTGATATATATATATATATATATATATATATATACACATATATACACACAAATACATATTCCTTGGATAATGTTCAATTACAAGTTTGTTTTAAAAACAAAGCATAGGGGGCTGGAGAGATGGCTCAGCAGTTAAGAGCACTGGCTGCTCTTTCAGAGGACTTGGGTTCAGTCCCCAGCACCCATATCAAGTGACTGATATTCCAGAGCCAGTTCCCGTCTGTAACTCCAGTTCCAGGGAATCTGACACCTCTTCTAACCTCCCTCTTTTGATCGTGGCATGCGTGTGGTGCACATCCATTCAAACCACGCAGTAAATGCCATTCTAGCCACCTGCGTTCTGCCCCAGCCACCTTAACACTTAGAGAATCTTCCAGAACCCACTCGGTCCTGTAAAATGCTTCCAGATCCAGGTGAATGATTTAGACCTGACATCAGCACTCGGTGAACAAAGGGAGCATGTCCAGTTGTCCCTATCCTTGGGGCATCCAGCACATGCCTGCCCCAGATGGAGTGTCTGGGCAGGGTCAGCAGAACAGGGAAGTCTGAACACCAGAAAGGAAAGGAACTGCTGGGTTCCCATGTCCCCCCTTCCAGCCTCGGCCTGGTGCTGAACCAAAGAACCCCAATACCCTGTGGGCTTCTCTTGCCTCGCCCAGAACAAGCCAGGAGCAGGCAGGAGGGCAACAGGCAAGGGCTGGACAGAGTGGGAGGAGAATTCACAAGCTCTTCCCTGGCTGTGTTCACGTCCTGAGCACCCACGACCACGAGACAGAGGTATGATAGCATCGGGTAGGAAGATGGGAAGATCCGGTAGTGTGATTTCTATGGGGCAGCAGCATCATGGCCCCTCAGGAAATGGTCCAAACCAAGCTCCAGCTTCTGTCCCACAGAGAGTAGAAGGCACCTGATTTTGCCTTGCCACCAAGTCTCCAGGCTGTTGCCAGCTGAGTACCCTATTTTGAAAACCAGAAACAAGGAGAAGGCTTCTGGGCTATGGGCAGAACATGGGCCTAGAGCCAGCCGGCCACCAGCCTCACCCGCAGCTGGGACTGGGCATGGAGCTAACCAGGCTAGAGTAAACAGCTCAAGCCCCCACCCCCAACACATACCCTGCCCCCTTGCCCACAGAGATATCCACGTCATGGATGGAGACAGAGCAGGGTGGCTTGCCAGCATCGCCCTGGCTTTTGTTTCTCAGGGATGCAGTCACCTTCCAGACGCCTCCTCCCCCCCAAGCTCATTGGTATGCCTCTTGCTTACAAGCACCTGGAGCTCCTGAGATTGCACGCAGGTCTAGAACTGGGGGAGTTTATCACAGTTAAGTCGGTGGAGGCAGGAGGGGGTGTGTGTGGAGGGGGAGGCGGCGGATCAGCAAAGATTAGGGAGTTGTTCACACCTCTCCATCACGGCGGCGGGCACCGGTGCCCTTCCACTCACCACACTCATCAACACCTTTCTATTTTCCCATCCATTCTGAAAGGAGGTAAGGGAGGGGATAGCATAATGTTTAATTAAGAAATTAAGTCACCTCTTTCCTAAATATTCTGCTCAGGAAGGGGGAGGGAAAGGCCAGCCAGCCCAAGAAAATGGTTTTTATCACCAGGAAAAAAAAATCTGATGCCCAAAATAGCCCCATGGTTGCCCTAGCAACTAGCATATGCTCCCCCTCCCCTTCCCTCCGCCTTTGCATACGGCTGCATATTTCTATCGTCTCCCTTGCAGGCACAGTTCATAAACACGGCGGCATAATAAAGAACGTTATCGCCGATGACTTACGGCCCAGCTGCGCCCAGCCAGATAGCAAGTGGCGAGCCAATACAATTTCATGCAGCGAGGGCCACAGATAGATGAGGTGCCCTTCAAGTCCGATGCTACTTCTGTGAGTCAATCCAGATTCGGAAATAAAGTTGGTCTCGCCCTCCTCCCCATCCGCCAGAGACAAAGCAGACCTGGCTGATGCCCGGGAGTCTCATTAGGGCCGGAACAAGCTCGCCCTGAGCCCTGGATTAGCCTGCCAGACTTCTGAGCTCCGCTCTGCCTGTGTCTCCCGCCTCTGCCTTGTCAAAGGGCCCAGCCCGGGATGGATGAGGGTCTGTTTGAATTAATTATCCTCTCTTCGGGAGGATTGTTTGGGGGGGGTCCCCATGGCTGAGGTGGGGGTTGGGGCCGACTCCACACACCCAACCAGGCTCCTCTAGCTGGGGGAGGTGTTAACTGTGGGCTCTCTCTCTCTCTCTCTCTCTCTCTCTCTCTCTCTCTCTCTCTCTCTCTCTCTCTCTCTCTCTCCCCTCTCTCTCCTTTCTTAAATGGCTAAAACAAGGGCCCTTGAGAGCCACTCCGTCCAGGGAGATTTCTCTGAATTGAGGACAGTTATCCCCTTGGCTTGCAAAGCCCCTTCATAAAACTGCTTCCCTGGTCCTTGATCCAGACCGGGCCAGAGGTTTGGTTTACAACTAAATAAAGCTGAGTCTGTGTATGCTGGAGGAAGGAACTGGTTCAGAACGGGGAAGAGTCCAGGCTGCAGGGCTCCTGGGGGCTTCTGGGACCGAGACAAAGAGGAAGGATCAAGAGTGACTTTAGCCACCCTTGTAGGAGCCTGTTGAGCTAACCAGCACACACATACACATATACACACACATACACATATACACATACATACACATGCACACACACACACATATACACACATACACATATACACATACATACACATGCACACACACACACACACACATGCAGCACAGTACACACTCCCAGGGCTATCAGCTCATTGGGTCCCGGGAGTCCCCTCCCTGCCCCTCTCCCACCACTCAGAAGGGTTCTCTTCCAAGCCACTCTGCAGCCAAGTTAGACAACTGGAATGGAGACTACCAATAACTACTCTCTGATTCCAGGGGCAAAGAGCCAGGCTGGGGAGTTGTTCAGGGGTAGAAGGGCCTAGGCTGGAGTCAGGGGAGAGCGAAGCTAGGGACAGTGTCAGGCTGGGACTGCTGGGCAGCAGGTAGATCAGGGGTGGCAGGTGTGGTCAGCACTACGTCCTGGGCCCCAGGGAACAGGAAGCTAAGGGCAGGATGCAGTAGCGGGGCTCCTCAGCTTAATAGCGGTGGAATTAAGGCAGCTAGGGAGCTCTGAGGTGAGGCGGGGACAAAGGAGCTGGTGTAGGCACCAGTTAGTGCTGAAAGGCTGCTGGCAGCCTCCTTTTTCCCTCTGTAGGCCACAGGCAAAGCCATCCTAGGGGCTGCACCTGCTAGGGGAAGAGCCAGACAAGCCTGTTGGCTCACAGAGGGGAGACTGGACAGAACTGAGGTCCATGAGCCTGCCACACACCAGAAGGGCTTCCTGAAGTACCGTCTGACCCGGCTGCCAGTTCCTCTGCACTTAGGCTACTAACAGCATTGCCTCTGGGCGGCAGGACCTGGGCGTTGGGTGACAATGGGTGCAGAGGAGGAGACTCAGCTTTTTATCTGGGCTTTGGTCTGTCCAGACAGTTCCCAAGGTGACTCAGCCAGGGTGCGGGATTATTCTCCAACCTCTATTGCTGAGCTAGAGAAAGCAAGAAGAAAAACCATGCTCTTTATCCCTTACCCCAGCACTCCCTGGCTCAGAGCCCTTTCCCGGTGTTAGGAATATTTCCTAAGCGAGCTCTCTGACGACGCAAAAATTCCCAATCAAGCCAAATCAAAAGAAGCCAAATTAAGAAATATCCAGGTTTAATGGAAGATCTGCGCTCTCGGGTGGCCCCGAGGGGGGAAACCGGGAAGCCGCAGGAACACGACCCCCGGGAGGAAGAAAGGGGACCACGTGTTCTTCTTTTGGGGGATCACTTAAGTACCCTGGGGAGTGGTCCTGACCCCACCCCCAGGGAGGGGTCAATACTGGCCTGCTGGGATTTGAAGTCCAGACCAGGCCTGGGGGCTGAGATAGATGCCAGGGACTGGGGCCTAGGCTCCCAGCCTAACACCCGGGTCCCCTGGAGTCTCAGATGTGCACATGCAGAACAGCCATTTTAGCCAGGTGTGGTGGCTTTCATCTCAGCACTCGGGCGGGTTTCCAAGAGTTTGAGGCCAGTCAGGGCTACATAGCAAGACCCTATCTATCTCAAAACAATATTTCCGAAAATGGTAATTCAATGCTGTTTAGTTCAATCCCAGTGTTGGAGAACCAGCACTCCTATCTTGTTCTGGAAATTTCTTTTCTCAGTGCTGGAGAGAGAACTCAAGACATTCACACCTTCTGCCACAAAGCCGTACTCCCAGCCCCCAAACCCTCTTCATCTTCATAAGAGGAGACTGTTAGAGTTTGGACGCTGTGGCCCTCAGAGGTCCATGTGTGAATGGCTTGGTCCCCAGGGTGACATCGTGGTGGACCTGAGCCTTGAGGGAAGTCATTGGGTCACAGAAAATTCTAGAGGTCTATTTCCTGATGAGAAAGACTCACGGCTTTTAGGCCTCTGTTGGGGATGCCAGGGAGAACAGTGGGAGAATAATTATTTGTCTCATGCCTGGAAACACAGTGGGAAGAGGCTCCCAGGTCCCACAGCCCTTGTGTGACCTTCACAAAACTCCAGCTTTTTCCTCCACTCCTCCCAAATGCAGAGAAGAGACTGACCATGAAGGCAATGGTTTGCAGAAACACACAGCCAACCCCGCTGCTGCGGTTAGGAGAGAGGACCAGAGGATGACTCGCCCCCACCTGCTTCCTCCATGTAAAAGGAAAGGTCATTTTGGGCTGAAGGGGCACACCTGCAACCCTAGCACTTAGGACTGGAGGCAGGGGGATTGTTGTGAGTTTAATGCCAGCTTGAGCTATATAATGAGTACCAGGCTAGCTTGAACTATGTAGCAAGACCCTGTCTCAAAACAAAACACCAAAGAAGAGGAACAGGAAAAGGAAGAAGTCAGTTGGGGAGGGGATGGTCTCATTTTCATCCCATGGCAAAGGAAGTTTGTAACCCTGCGTTCTCACCTAGAACAGAGCAGAACAAAGCACTCTGCAGACAGCGAGGATCTTTGTAGACCAGAAAATTCATAATTATCCCCTCTGCCTCCGAAAATCTTCACCCAGGGGACAGCATGAGATTCAAAGACACCCACTGCTCCAGTCGCATAGTGGGACTCTAAAGTGGGGGGTATATAGTGAAGAGAAATGACACCAGGACCCTACTATCTCTGTCCCATGTCCCTTCCCACTCTTTTCTGTCATCTTAAGCCAAATCCCTGCTTCCTCTCTGCCATTCTCAAGGTGAGGAACAGCCCTGCCCAGCAGCTTCCAGTCCCTCGTAGGTCTGCTGCACCTGGAGGCCAGCCTCTGTGTCTCGGTCCTGGAAAAGAAGCTGCAGGAACAGGGCGTCCCCTCAATCCATCTCCAGCGAAGGTGAAGCAGACCAGATTCCACTGTGTCAGAGCAGAGGGTGAGAAACTGTGGTTCCAGGGGAGAAAGCTGGGTCGGTATGTCCAGTGGAAACCCAGCTGCCCCCCTGAAGTGAGCTGGGTATGAAAACAATCAGCTGTCCAGATGGCCATCTCATCTCTGGTGAAAACGGTGTCATCTCACACCGGGATCTCAGGGCTTTGCGCTCTCTTGCCATACCCTCCGGTGCCTTGGGGCACTGCCTTGATGAGGGGGGAGCAGAGGGTCCGAGTATGGGGAATAAGAAGGGCCCACTGCACATTCAGGGCTGTGGTGAGTGCCGCAGGAAGGGTCCAGGGCAGGGAGGGAGCAGCAGCATGGCTCCTGGACTCCGGGGGATGACTGCTATTTTTGTATTTATGTGCTAGGTACCATTAGCTGCTTCCCAACGTGTTCTGATTTCACCTCGGCAGACCACAGCGAATCTGTTGCCATGATGAAACACCCGAAAGAAGAAACTCCTCCCGTGGGGGTGAAGATCTTAGCTTGCGCGCACTTGGAGGCACCCATCCATCAGGGTGGGGAAGTCACCGCTGGCTGGCAGCAAGAGCATGAGGCAGCTGGTTATGCTACAGCTGAAGTCGGGGAGCAGAGAAGGATGGAGTCGGGTGCTTGGGTCACACTCCTTTTCATGCATTTTTCTAGTCTGTAGCCCAAGGGATGACATCACCCATGCTCAGGGCCGGAGGCAGGGGTCTCAATTAAGCCAGTCTAGAAACTTCCTCACAAACATGCCCAGAATTTTGTCTCCCAAGCGCTTCTAGGTCCTGCCAATCTAGCAGCCAATGTCACCCACCACAGAGACTAACCCAGAAGAAGCAGGAACTGAAGGGGAAGTTCAGGGTCCCAGCTATGCACACCTCCATCGCAGGGCTGGGTTGCCTGGCAACAGGTGTGACAAGCCCCGCCCCAAGGACCTCATCCCTCTTCTACTTAAGACCCAAGGCATCTACAAAAACAATAGCACCATCATCTCTGCTGTACAGACAAGGATGCTGAGCCCCACATCAGGCAAATCACAAGTACCTGTGTAGAGACTTGAACCCAGGACTATGGGATTGGGTTGTTTGGAGCCTTTGTACTCCTGTGATTTTCAGAGTCAGGTGAGGAAATGCAGAAGAATGGATAAAGGAACCACGTCACAGCCCCGAGGAAGCAGTCCCTCTGTGTGTTATAAGCACAACATCCTACTGGCTCTGCTGGTATTGTCAACCAGATACAGAGGAAGGAGGACTAGCTAGGGCACAGGTCACTTGCTGTTTTAGACCAGCTTCCTTGAGATAAGAACCACAGCCCCCTGATCTTCCTGGCATCAGCAAATGCACCCTGACCGTTTTCTGTCCTTTTTATGTTTAGAGGCAGTGTAGAAACAGTGTGGCCCAGGTCGACCTCAAGCTCACTGTGTAGCCAAGAAGGACCCAGAACGTCTGATTCTCCCGCCTTCACCTCCCAAGTGCTGGGGTTAGCAGTGTGTGCCACCATGCCCTGTTTATGTGCTTATGAGATGCTCAGGGTGAACCTAGGGCTTTGCAAAGGTGCTACAGCCCCAGCCCTGAACCTTCTTTACAACATCTCTCAGAGGACAGCTGGGAAGGGCCGGATAAGAAGCCCCTGAGAAAAGGCAGACATGGACCCTAGCCCTATGGGACAGAGCCACCCACAACAACTGCATGACAGAGTTGCTGAGCACAAAGAGGGAATCCTGTCTTGGCCAATGCACTAAGGAGGGGAGCAATGGCTGGCTAGAGGCTACACACACATGGGTCTTAGGTGTTCCCAGGAAGCCAGAGTTTCCCAGACATCCTGTCTCACCAGTTACCATCACCATGTCCCCAGGAGGTCACTAGTCACTTTCAGGGGCTTTGTCCAGGAGCTGTATATGAAACACTGGAAGAGAACAAGTCAAACTCCCACACAAACAGCCAGAGAAGAGCCCACGTTCATCCGCTGAAAACCTGTAAATCGTGATATATTTTATGAATCTCACATTTCTGTCCCGACTTGTGCATAAAACTTATAGAGATTTACACAAGCCAGTCACGTGTCACCCCTTCCCAAATGGCTCTATGTCTTAGTGACCTTTTAGATGCCAACGGCAGCTTTCCTGTTGTTACCCGTAATTGGAAAAGCATCGGAGATAAGAAAATTTATGGTACTAATGATCTACCTGAGCAAGGCCATAAAGAACATCGGGTATCCAAGGGGACAGAGGGAGGGGCGCACCTGCTTATCACACGTTATCTTCATCCTCCAGGACCTGCCGCCACCACTGTTCCTGCTGGGTCCCCAAACCCAAAGGTTGTGGCTCACACAAGGCTGACCCAGGCATGGACACGTCAGGCTCTATCTGGGTCCGAGAGCAGTGTGTAAATCAGTGTAGAAGTGGGGAGGACCTTGGGTGGGGGATTTACACTCAGTGGAGGTAAAGAGAAAAACAGGTGGAGAGAGATGAGGACGGGGTGGGGGAGCTCTTCCTCGACCCTGCTGGGTCCTGTTGACGGTCTGTTCTCCTGCAGGAGGCTGTGCAGCGGGGCTGGAGAAACCACAACTCTGTAATGTTTACATCTTGCTGGATCTGAGTTCCCATGTAGAGCGAGATCCCAGAGAACCCAAGACGTGTGGAAATTGACTCCCTCACATGGGAGCAACCACCAAAAGGTTCACAGCAGCCACCCCGGCTACCAGAACAGCATGGAAAACATGAGTGGGATTTTTTTTAATTTGTATAGGACAGAATGTTTTTTCTTTTTATTAGCATGTATCCATAGCATAAAGTGATGGGCTTTGTTATGGTGTTTCTAGTCGTGTGGGTCGGGAAAAGAGCCCGGGTTTACCCCATCCCCCTCTCCTGTCCCCTCCCTGTTCCTATTGGTGTCCTTCTCAAATAGTCAGTCTCTCTTCTATTTTCAACATATGCACACACAGACACACACACACAGTCACACATGTGTGTGCATGCATGGACACTCACACACACAGATAGTCACATATATGTGTACATGCACTTGCACTCACACACGCACACACATAAACACAGTCATACATGTGTGCGTGCGCACATATGCACACACCCAGTCACACATGTGTGTGCATGCATGGACACTCACACACACAGATAGTCACATATATGTGTACATGCACTTGCACTCACACACGCACACACATAAACACAGTCATACATGTGTGCGTGCGCACATATGCACACACCCAGTCACACATGTGTGTGCAAACACGAGCACTTAAATGTGCACACATGCGCATGCACGCGTGCACACATTTTCAAAACCTAGATTCCCCATCTGAGAGGACACATACTATTTGTCTCTCTGAGACTGGCCTATGTCATCATGAGAATGTTTCTAGTTTCATCGATTTCCCCGCAAATGGCATAATTTCTCTCTCCTTTATGACTGAACAAAAGTGCAGTGTCTGCACCTCATTTTCTTTATCCATTCATCTGGTGAGGGGCATCTAGGCCAATTCATTAACTTGACTCTTGTGAATCCCCAGTAAACATGCTTACAGGTGTCCCTGCCTGCAGCCACTATGGGAACCATTATGGGGCGGTTCTCTAAGAACGAAAAATAACATGACCATATGGCAGAGCTATGCTCGACCTGGGTACACGCTCAAAGGATCACTAGCATTTGTCAAGCACCTCTGAGATACCGGCAAGCCTCATCTCCAAGGAGCCTGGAGTGGCTGGGGCACAGCAACCTGGGGACAAATGCACGTGGACCTGAGAGGATAGGCAGCTGTGCGACCTCTTCCCCACAGAGGCGTGAGCAGAGGATGCACAGCCCAAACTCAGGACTCAGCAAGGCGGGAGGCACCCAGGCCATCCTGGTTGGTCCTCCGGGCCTCTCATTGTCATAGGACCAGCGTGTAGCTGGAACTGGTGCTCAGGCACTGGAAGAAAAGAACATCTGAGACCAAGCTGCAGCCAGCGGAGACAGGAGGGAAGAGGTGACTCATAGACGAACCCCAGATCCTTTCTCCTCTGAGGAAACATGGGATATGAAGGTGACCCCTCATGAGCCCACAGTTGCAGAGAGGGGGCACAGGCTTCCCATGAACCAACAGCTACACAAAGAGCAGAAAGTGAACGGGGTTTGTGAGTGACCAGGGCATAAGGAGATGCAGAGCAGAGTCCATGGCTCTAGAGACCTGGGCTCAGCTTGGCTTCCATTCTTGATACACTGATTTGCTTATCCTGTGACCCAACGATGTGAATGTCACTTCCAGCCTGGAAGAGACCTGCTGAACCCTCCAGAGATGTCCTCTGGCCCTCTTAGGGTCCCATCTGTCTGCAGCCCGGAAACAACCTCTGTCTGTGAGAGCGACCCTTGGCAGGCAGCATGACTGAGGGGAAGAAGGAACTGTCTGGTCTGGGCATGGCCAGGTGGAGTCCAGCCCCATCTCCATAATTACCTTGACTCTGAGTAGACCATTTACCCCTTAGGGCCTCAGTTTCCCGACCTGGAAATGGGAGGGTAGAAGATAGTTTCATAGGGGAGCTAAAAGGTGTGTGTGTGTGCAAGCTGTGCGTGTGCAAGGTGGGTGTGTGCAAGGTGTGTGTGCAAGGTGTGCGTGTGCAAGGTGTGTGTGCAATGTTTAGCAAGGGGCTGCTGCATGAGGCCAGGTTGAAGCTGATCTGAGGACCTCGCCCCTCCAGTTCCTCCTCTTCTCCTGCCCTCCTCCCTCCCTTCCCCGTCCTCCCTCCTCCCCTCTCCTCTTATTCCTCCTCTCCTCCACCGCCCCACCTCCTCCCACTTCTGTCACCACCACAGCTGCCTCTTCCTGAAGCCCAAGCCCTTTGTCTCTGAAGAAGGCTGGCACACACCTGGAGGGGAGGGTGACACCTAGAGGTGAAGGTAACGGAGCCAGGTCACTGGCACCATTGGCAAGACAGTTCTCTCTGACAGCTGCTCGGAGATGGCGGCCATCCTGAGGAATCACCAGCTCCAGAGCATGGGAGGGTGCTTAGGGGTGTCCCTGACAGTCAGGAGCCGGCAAAAGGTCTGGATATTCTAACCAGGCTCCCAGAGAAGAATTCTTTCTACAGTAGAGGGCACAGGAGCAGCTCCCTGGAGCCAGACAATCTGATCCGTGCCCTGCCTTCACTGGACATGACAGTTTCTCTGGGTCTCATTTTCTCCTTCTGTACAATGGGTGGATAACAACAGCTGCCTCACACGCTTGAGAAAACAGGACCAAGTGCTGGGTGTGGTACTGAGCCTGGAGGAGGCTGCCCGTACCTGTGTGATGAACTGGGGCCTCCCTTTGAACTTAGGGCGCACTGCCCCTCAGAGTTTCCAGCAGGGTGGACAAAGGGTGCTGATGTCCAAACCCAGAGAGAAGCAGAACCGCCATCTTCCACAATTGGGCAGCCCCTCCCCTTCATGAGTCATCCTGAGGCTTTTCCTAGTGTACTCTCAAAGGCCTGGAGGGGTGTGTGTGTGTGTGTGTGTGTGTGTGTGTACACGAAGGTATAAAGCTCCAAATAAATAAATATAAGAAAAAGCCCCCCCCCCCATCCTCCAAGGGGCACGCCACTCTAATCAAAGCTGGCCGTCTCCTTCCACCTCTCAGTGAAACATCCCGGTCCCTCTGAACTGTGATCCAGCCGGGAACTTCTACTCCACCTAACAATCACACCAGCCGATAATGTAAATCCTCGAGAGGAAATGCTCCCATAGCAGAGACCACTGAGTGCTGGAGAGGCTGCTGGAGCCAGGGCCTAAGGTACAAGAAGGCTACCCAAGGTCTTCCCTGATTGGATGGGGGGCACGTGTGTCAATCATCGGCTCTCCTCTGGGAGACTGTAACTTTGTTGCGCACTCCACTTTATCTCCGCTCTGGGCTCCGGGGTCGATGTCTCAGTGGGTTCCACATCCCTGTGAAGCAGCCACCGCTGTCTACCCAGTTTACAGAAGGACAATGTGGCAGACCTCAGAGAGGTTCTGTTCCCAGGGTGGAGATCAGGCCAGGCTGCAGGTTCTCAGGCACAGACAGTATGGGTCAAATGTGCTTAGTGACCAGTGTCGGGAACAGATGTGGGTATCAACTTTAGGAGAAATGGAATTTTGGGCTAGGGATGTGGGTTAGTGCATAGAGCGCTTACATGAAGTCTTGATTTGGACATCAGAACTTTGTAAACTGGCCATGGTGTGGTGGTGTCCCCCTCCTTAAACTCAGGAGATTGGGGCAGGAGGGTTACAAGATCCTACACACCATAGTATGGTTCCCGTCTCAGATAAGGGAACAAAAAAACAGGCCCTAAGTTCCAATCCTTGCCCCATGGATGGACCTCGGAACCATTCCACAAAGGCCTGTGAGCCAGTGACAAGGGGCACAGGCTGGAGGGTTCACTTTAGACTCCCTGAAGTCATCGAATTCAGATGAGTGGCGTGGGGGCTGCCAGAAACTGGAGGAAAGGGCACAGAGAGACAGGATCCGTGTTTAATAGAGACAGACTTTCAGTGCAGGAAGTTGAGGAGGCTCTGGTGTTAGCTAGTATTACTTTGAATGCATTTGAAGTCATTTAATATGTTTAAGTGATTAAAATGATCATCTTTAAGTCATGTACTTTTCACCATGATTGAAAAACAAAACAAACAATAAACAGACCCTACCTTGGGTTGGTGAGACAGCTCCTCGGGTAAGGGCACTGACCATCAAATCCAGTGACCCGAGTTCTAGCCCCAGGACCCACTTAGGGAAAAAAACAGAAGCGACCCTTGCTAGCTGTCCTCTGACTTCACATGCTCACGGTGACACATGTATGTGTGCACGCTGTGCACACACATGTGCGCACACACATAATAACTAAATATACTAAGCAATTTATTTGTTTAAAAAAAAACTAAACATGTCTTTAATCACATCAGGCCACTCCTCCAAGCCTCCCATGATCCCTGGAAACAGACCCAAGCTCCTTTCACTGGAGAGCCGGGGACTCTGCACCCTGACCTCTCCCCTGACACCCAGAGACCTCATCTCTGCCCCATGTACCAACCTGGACTGCCCCCTGAGGTCTTATCATTTGTCTGTATGGAAGTTTCTTCGTCCAGTTCTTCATAGCACTGGTTCCTGGTTCTCTGTCACCAAGTTTCAGTTTAAATGTCACCTTCGCAGAGTGGCCCTTCCTGGCCACTTAGTAAAGCACTCCAGTTCCTACCATGTGACCCATCTTAGCTCTGCAGAGAGCTTTCCGCACTCCACTTTCTCTCCCCTCTCTCCTCTCTCCTCTCTCCTCTCCCCTCCCCCCTCCCCCCTCTCTCCTCCTCTCTGTCTCTCTCCCTCCCTCCCTCCCTCCCTCCCTCTCTCTCTCTCTCTCTCCCTCCCCCCCCCCCATCNTCTCCCCCCCTCCCTCCCTCCCTCCCTCTCTCTCTCTCTCTCTCTCTCCTAGTCAAAAAGGACAAGAAGCCCTCCAGGGGAACAACAGCTCTGAAGAAACTGGCATATGCTAGGTCTCTGAAGGAGCGGAGAAGGGGGCTGCCCACAAAGAGGGTGCTTTCCCAGCACAGACTGCCCATGTGACCTCAGGCCATGCAGTGCCCCCCTGGAGAGCAACTCAGCGGAGAGCCCAGCAGGAAACGAGCTTGTCAGACTTGAGGGGGCTTGGGGACCCCCTCCAACATACACCAAGGTGAGCCCAGCCTCCCCCGAATGGTTCCTGATCCAAGGCAAGGAGATCAGGGGAAGAGGACAGAAAAACAGGCTGAGCAGTGCCACAGAGCTGGACCAAAGCTCCCCTCCAAAGGACGGCAGGGTGCTTCCAGATCCCTGCCCCCATTGACAAGTTGCCTGCTCCGCGAACCCTTGGGAGTCGTTCTCCCAGAGACGCTCCCTTCCAGCATTGTCTTCATCTGCCTCACCAAGTGAATGGGCACTGACCCAAGTTTGGGATTCGGAGAAGGGCGCTTTGGAGGCACTTGGTCTTCCTGCAGGGCGCGGGAAGGGGTTGCGTGGGGAGCCTGTCAGCAGAATGCAGTGGAGCTGCTCGGTTTCCAAGGCAACTGTGCAGGGCCCCGCATCCCAAGCTCAGCCAGTTGGAAGCGCCCGGAATCCACATCCAAGCAAGCACCACGGAGTCCTGCCTGTCCCTGCAGGCTGGCGGCGGGGGGAGGAGCAGGGACAAGTCCCCCCTATTCCACCCCATGGCCTGGTCCCCTGAACATGATTGGCCACTCCGCTCAGCTCAGCCGGTTGCGGGTCGGCGAGCTAGCACCAGGCGGTAGCGGCAAGCCACCGGGCCACTCCACCGCTAATTACTTCCCATGATGAACATGTTATTATGTCTTACACTCGAGATAATCAATTTGGAATCGCCACTTTGATGAGTTAATGGGCACTTGGTGGGTGTCATTTGAGAATCTGTGCAAGGAGCGGGTTCTATTTTTAACAGCGGCTGATCAGGGTACCAGAGGACAAGGCGGGTGTCAGTGCCTGTGCCCTGCCCTCCTTCTCCTCCCCCATCCCTTCTTCCTTTCTTCCTTCTCCCTTCCTTCCTCTCTCCCTCCCCCTCCATCTCCTACTCGCATTCTTTCTCTTTTCCTCACTCAAGTGTTGGTTCCTTGTCCCTCTCCTCCTGCCCTTTGGTCCCCTTTCCTATTCTCCCCCTCCACACCCAGGAAGAACTCATCTCTGTGGCAAGGTTGTTACCCCAGATTAGCACACCACCCCAGAGGCTGACACCTCCATTTACACACCTGGTACCCAGTAGGCTGAGCTGTGGCCAGGCTGGGTCAGTAGCCATGGGTCCAGCTTCATCGGGCCCACCAGGACTCTTCCTAACTGTCCCAGGTAGCAGCTGTAATCAGAAGACTCAGGTTTGAAATGAGAACACCTGACCCCAACAACATCGGCAGTGTGTGTCCCAGCAGCTGAATCCAGGGTCCAAGCGGGAAAAAAAAAAAAGGACAACAAAAAAGTACAAACGTGTTCCAAACAGATTATGGAAGAATCACTAACTAGTAAGCCAGATTTCAAAGCTACAGCAGCAGTTTCTTTCCCCACACAGGAATAAAAACAGTCCACTGGGGAAAGAACAGCATTCTCATGACGCAGCAGCAGGAAGGTGGTAGGATGTCCACCTGCTTAGACAATAAAGTGGCAGAGAAAATCCTAATACAACAACGAAGCAAGCTCATCTCAGGTCATCACTGACCCCAGGTGTGAACACAGAGCCAGTGAGACGCACACCTCGGTGTACGACCCCAGGTGTGAACACAGAGCCAGTGAGACGCACACCTCGGCATGCAACCCCAGGTGTGAACACAGCCAGTGAGAAACACACCTCGGTGTGCGACCCCAGGTATGAACACAGAGCCAGTGAGATGCACACCTTGGTGAGCAACCCCAGGTGTGAACACAGAGCCAGTGAGGTGCACACCTCGGTGTGTGACCCCAGGTGTGAACACAGAGCCAGTGAGACGCACACACCAAGCGCTAAGGCCCCCCCCCAAAGCAAAGAAGGACATTGTGTAAGGTTTCCAAGCTATAAACTGATCTTCAGATTAAAAGTCTTCTTGCTTTTGAAGAGTTTAAGATTAAAAATAAGCCCCAAGAGTGGGTAAATACTTGTAAAACAAATCTGCCCAAGAACTCAATCCAGGACATGGAAAGAACCCTCGAGATTTAGTAAGATGAGGAGCTGGGCCTGACAGCACATTCCTGTAATCCTGGCACTTGGGAGACTGACACTGAGGCAGGAGGATGGCCAAGAATTAGAGGCCAGCCTGGATCACGCAGTGACTTCTAGGCTGGCCTGGGTTACACGGTGATTTCTAGGCTAGCCTGGGTTACATTTCTAAAATAATAACAACAAATAAAAACTCAGGCTTAAAGTTGGCAAAAGATTTGAAAAGACATATTTCATTAAAAAAGAAATGCAAGTCTGCCCAATGCCATTAGGTATTGTGGGGGCAAATCTGACGGCCAATAGCAAGAAGCGGGGCAGAGGCTCACGCCAGTTAAGCCAGCACTCGGGACTGAGGCAGGAAGGATGCTTTGAGATTGAAGCCAGCCTGAGCTGCATAGGCTGGGCCACAGAGTGAGACCCTGTCTCAAAGAAACTACAGCAGGAGGGGTAAAACCCACGTTGAGATCCACAGCAAACCTACTAGCACAACTAGAAAAATTGTTAATATTAATTTTATGCGTGAGTCATTAATGCTGTGCACCACATGCATGCAGTGCCCGCAGAGGCCAGAAGAGGGCGTCGGATCTCTTGGAACTGCTGTTATAAATAATGGTTGGGGCACATGTGGTTGCTGGGATTTGAACCTGGGTCCCCTGCAAGAGCAGCCAGTGTTCTTAGCCACTGAATATTGGCTTCAGCTGCAAAGGTAGCTACAGTCTTACTCATCATCTGGGTCTGGTCATCCTTTCTGCTTACAGTATCTGTTTCTCAACAAATACTGCCCATGGATTCACATGCATGCTCACTGGGCACAAGACCGCGTCGGGTCTGGAGGTCGTTAGGCAGCTGGAGTCAGTAATTTTCTACTCTAAATTCCTGGTTGAGGTGAGAGGATCGCTAGACCTGCAGAGTCTAACTAGACTCTTGTCCTAGCTAACGGGTCAGTGTTTCCTCTTCGTCCACACTACTCAAAGTACTTTTTATTACACAATGAACCGTAAGACCTCATGCCTTACAATCCACAAAGAGGACACATGAAAAAAGTCAGGGCAGTAAGACCAGTCAGGTAACCCCACTCAGGATATGCTCTGTAGTTGTTTTGTAGTTTTTTGAGGCAGAGTTTCTCTGGGTAGTCCTGGTTAGCCTGGAACTCACTCTGCAGACCAAGCTGACCTCAGACCCAGACACCCACCCGCCTCTGCCTCCCGAGTGCTGGGACTGAAGGTGTGCGCCACCACTGCATCGTTTTGCTTGGAGACAGAGTCTCACGTAGCCCAGGCTAGCTTCAAACTTGCTGTCTTCATGCCTCTGCCTCACAAACACTGGCTCGAGTCATTTTTTTCAATGACTTGTCTCACAATTGTAACCTCTGAACTTTATATCCAACCTTTTCACCCTCTGCCCCATGTCCAGCCAATTTCATCAGCAGGAGGGAGCCATCTCCCCAGCCTCACCCCATCACTGCCCCTGCAGACCCTACTGTGTCTGCCTAAGGCTCGGGGACAACCCTGAGACGGTAGATTACAGAAGGCATCTTCACTGTGCCGGCATCCTCTGGGGCCACCCATCAGGGCTGAGAAAGATATGAAAGGGGGCCTGTGATTGGTGGTAACTTGGGTGAGCAAAGTATGGCGGGGGTGGACATGGCGGGGATGGTGGGTGAGGAAGAGAGATCCAAGCTGAGTGTCTACTGTAAGGTGTCTACATGGTGCTGGGCACTACTTAGAGCAACCTGTCCTGGCCTTCGGCTCATGCGCACCTTCCCAGTCCAAGGGTGGAAGACTGAGGTCTGACCGACGTGAGCCGAGCTCCATCCCTAGCCCACAGGGGGCCACCCAAGCTCCTGAAAACATGACCTCCTGACTCCTTCGCTGCAAATGAAAATCGGTCACCAGCCCTCTGACCTCTAAGCAGTTTGACCCGAGATAAATAAACTCTAATGTTTGCTTAAGAAACTGTCTGCGAAGCCCCGAAGCACAGAAGCGCGTGCTCTCCCTCCACTCAGACGAAGGGTTCTCCTGGTGGCTGCCTCGTTCCCCTAAGCAGGGGCTGTCACCACTGTTCTGACCTTTCTTCTACTACAGGGATGGACAGAAGCCCCGTTGCCCAGGAGGATGAGTCTCTCTGACTGTGTTTCATCTCGTCCTCAGAAAGGTGAGGCAATCTCAGAGATCTGGAGCCCAGCATCCCGAAGTCGTCCAGAGCTCCCGGACCATGCGCGCACCCTTCTACACGTGTAAGCCTTGCCCTTTCGTGTTTAATGAAGCGACGTCCTGCAGGCTCCGTGGCCCCAGGAATTATTTCAGATTCACTGATGCCAAGAAGCTTGGAAAACTAAAGTTGCTGGCCCAGAGGCATGTGGCCACTGTCAGATCACAAATGTCCCTTCTGTGGTCCTCACTTCCTTTCTGCCGCTGTAATAAAAAAGCTTTTAAAAAGCAACCCAGGGAGCTGGAAGGATGGCAGGGTACTCAGGGAGTACACGGCTCTCACAGAGGAGCCAAATTTGTTTCCCCTTTGGCTCCTATGTTCCCAGCACCCACAAGAGGTGGCTCCAGCTTCACAGGAACCTAGCCTTGCAGGCACCTGTACTCACTTGCGCACATGTACATAATTCAAATTTTTAAATTTCTTTTTTAAAGTGGTTTTAAAACAAACAACCTAAGCGTGGTGGTGGTGATGGTGCACATGATCTCTAAGTTGGAGACCAGCCTGGTCTACAGAGTTCAGACAGCCAGGACTGTTAGACAGAGAAACCCTGTTTCAAAGTAGATAGATAGATGATAGATAGATAGATAGATAGATAGATAGATAGATAGATAGATAGATAGATAGATATTTAAAAAACATTTTAAAAAGGGAAACCTCTCTTTTAGGCTCTGTCACAATTTCCCTGATAGGATGCTGTCACCTCCTAATCTGTCTCCCATCTAGAGGCTCCACCAAGGCCCAAACACCACCCACCCTGTGTCAAGAAACCCTCTCCTCTCTTATTTCTGAAAGTAAACACACACCAAGCCCTCTCTCAAACCCGCCACTCTGACTGACTTCTAACAGTCAGTAAGGGGAGAAGGTCTGGTCTGTGCACCCCAAACGGTGTGAATATCCAGAGGGGCCACATGCTGTGAACTGACCCCCCACTCTATGGCCATGAACTGACCCTGTTCTATGCTCTATGCTGTGAACTGGCCCCCGCTCTATGGCTATGAACTGGCCCTGCTCTATGCTGTGAACTGGCCTGATGGAGGAAGGTCATTGGTTAAATAAACTGCCTTGGTCCTGATAGGTAAGAACATAGGTGGGTGGAGTAAACAGAACAGAATGCTGGGAGGAAGAGGAAGTGAGCTCAGACTGGATAGCTCTCCTCTCTGGGGCAGACGCCTCAGAGAGACGCCATGCTCCCCTCTTCCGGGCAGACGCGATAGCTCTGCTCTCTGAGGCACACGTGATGAAGCTCCGACCCAGGATGGACGTAGGTTAAGATCTTCCCTGGTAAGCCACCTCGTGGGCTACACAGATTATTAGAAATGGGGCTAGTCCAGGTGCGAGAGTTAGCCGAGAAGAGGCTAGATATAATGGGCCAAGCAGTGTTTAAAAGAATACAATTTGTGTGTTGTTATTTCAGGGCATAAGCTAGCCAGGCGGCTGGGGTGCTGGGGACGCAGCCCCGCCGCTCTTATTACAACACTGGCCCCACTCTATGGCTATGAACTGGCCCCCGCTCTATGGCTATGAACTGGCCCCCACTCTATGCTGTGAACTGATCCCGCTTTATGCTGTGTACTGGCTCAGGATGTGTGTTCCCTTTCTGACCTCTTTGTGGACCCTCAGATCTTCAGGAGCCTAAATCTTCAAGTGGGCTTTGGATCCTGCATTCCTCTCCCTGCATCCCTCTCCCTGCATTCCTTCTCTGTATTTCCCCTCTTCCTGCATTCCCCCCTCCCTGCATCCCTCTCCCTGCATTCCCCCCTACACTCCCCCCTCTCCCTGCATTCCCCCTCTCCCTACATTCCCCCTCTCCCTGCATCCCTCTCCCTGCATCCCTCTCCCTGCATTCCCCCTCCCCCCTCCCCCCCCCTCCTCCCTCCCCCCCCGCCCCCCCC
>NW_026067918.1:10111126-10117372 GCF_014885135.2 Alexandromys fortis | reverse complement strand
CTCCCTGCATTCCCCCCTCTCCTTGCATTCCCCCTCCCCCACAACCCTCTCCCTGCAGCGCTCCCCTACACTGCACCCGGAACTCCTGGCAGAGAACTGTCGAATACCGGTGTATGGTATGTGTCTATGAGACACACCGACTATTGAAGAAACTCAATCCATAAATAATGATGATGGTTGTAAAACTAGCAGGCGCGGTCCTCTTTCTGCGTCAAAGGGCTGAATTTTTTTTTTGAATGCCACTCTGTGCCAGAGGCCTTCAGAAAAAGAGTTAATTAATATCCCTTGCTGTGGACTAATTCTCTTTTCAACATGTGGCTGTCATTCCCTTGTCATCACAGCTGATTTACAGCAGGGTTTAATTAAATTCTCCCTACATAATCCGGCATTCTCCAAAGACAGCCCCAGAGTGGCCCCGGGTATTTAAAATGTCACCTGCTGAGACATATCACCTCTCCCTAAATAAATATGACAGTGATCAAACTTTGGCTAATTACGGTGACTTGGTTATTTGTTTGTATGTTTTAATATTTAATTGCTTTCATGTTCATCCAATTACGCTGCAACAGCAAATAGAAATTAACTGTTTTATCAGCATGTTCCCAGCTCAGCTACCCAACAACTTGACAGCCTCGGAACAGTAGGAACTGCCCAGGCTGAAAGGATGGTATAGGCTTGTTCCCAGCTCGGTGGTCAGGCGATTAAATTAGGGGAGCGCTCTGGCGGAGCCAGCACGGGGCTGCAGGCTCGGCTTCCAGGAGCTTGGAAATCTCAAGCTAAGACTAAGGGTCAGCCAATGCCAGCAGGGTTTTTGATTCCATACTGCCACCCCGTGGCCACTCCGTGAATTGCCCCCGCTCTTTAGGCTGGGATTCCTAGAAAGACAGAAACTTCTGGAATCCATCCCTAAACTCCTGTGACTCCTCTCGTGGGCGAGTGAAGTTTGTTCACACCATCGAAATGCGGAAGCCCGTCTCCTGCAGCGCTGGGAACCCTCTGCTTTGACAGAGGTATAGTACCTCTCACTGAGTCCCTGGGGCCATCAGTGCCTTGAAATCACCAAGTCCATACCTGTAGGCAAGGACCTCCGAGAAACGGGAGCTGGGATGTGCTGGCCTTGGAGTACAGACCCAGACACTAGCCTCCTCACAACAACCTCTCCAAGCCCGCAAAATCAATTCCCAGGACTAACTCAAAGCAACCCTTGGCTCCTTCCTTCCTTTACAGTTGGCGCCTGCTTCTGTCCCAAGCCTAACCTCGGGATGGCCGAACCTCTGCAGAAATAAAGAAGGATGAAGATTCACGGAAACTCGAGCGACTCCATCGACAAGGCATTAACCTCCAGCCTAAGCGCATAGCTTCCCGGGAGGTTTTCTTCAGACATTCAGCTTGCCAAAAATAGAAATAACCTCTCCTTGAACCCCTTGAACCTACGTCTTACTGTGGCGGCTCAGCCATAAGCTCCTGTGGGGGGTGGAGGAGGGGCTGGGACACAGGAAAAGAGGCCTCCTAGTGAGAGCCGGTTTAGCCAGAGCTGGACAGCTTGTTAAACACGGTCAGGTTGATGCTGACTGGATCTCATGGGACCCAGGGGAAGGAGGATCCCATGAGGAAATTCCTGCGTGTGTGTGTGTGTGTGTGTGTGTGTGTGTGTGTGTGTGTGTGGTCATTGGACCATGGGAGCGACTGGTTGGCTGGTGTGGGGTGTCTTCTTCAGTCTTTTTTCCCTCTTAACTCTTTTCCTTATTCTATGTAAATGAGTGTTTTCCCTGTATGTATGTATGTGTATCACATACATCCCTGGTACCCACAGAAGTCAGAAGAGGGCATCAAATTCCCTGGAACCGGAGTTACAGTTGGCTGGGAGCCACGATGTGGGTGCTGGGAACCAAACCCAGTGCCCCTGGAAGAGCAGTCAGTGCTCTTGTTCACTGAGCCATCTCTCCAGCACTTTCCTCTTTTTATTTCTTTTGCAATGGGGTCTCTCATCGAACCTGACCAGCTCTGGTCAGCGAGCTCCAGGGATCCATCTGTCTCCAGTCCCCTAGTTCTGGGGTCACAGACGTGTACCACCATGCCTGGCCTTTACACGGGTGCCAGGGATCAGCTTACACAAGAAGCATTTGTTTTGAGTAGGTCACCTCTTCAGCCCCAGAAAATTCCTTCATTGAACAAAAACCATATACAGACTAGGTACTGAATTTGCCAATCAGATGACAACCCCACGCCTTGGGGCGTGGCAGGAGTCTTGGAAAAAGCGAGCGCGTGCTTGTGCGTGCACGCGCGCGCACCCCTCAAACAATTCCGAGCAGCCGGAGCTGTGGAGAGTAGAGGCCACGTGGGGCACCTGCTGGAGACACAGACTGAGCCCTGATGGGCAAAGAAGACTGGAAGTCTTCTTTAATTAGCGCAGAGCGGGAAGCCTCTGGGAAAAAATGTCCTGGGGAAGAGAGTTTATGGAAATGAGCCCTGGCCCGTCAGAGAGATTCTAATTGGTCCCAGCAGGTGCCCACGGCAGGGTCAGCCCGCGCTGGAACGGTGTGAACATCTCCATCAGGGTCCCTGAGGCCACTTCACTGTCAGGCTCACTTGCCTCAGGACTGGAGATTTCTAGTTTAAGTCCGCGTCCAGTGACAAGCCACACACCCCCGTGGCTAGGCTGAGGAAGCAGGATGGGAAAGGACCGAAGAGAGACCCTCATGTCTGAGAAGGGCAGCCCAGAGATGGCTGGACACGGGAGCTCCAGGACCCTGCAGCACAGACCTGGCGTTGGCCTCGTCTTGACAGAGGAGCCATTTCTGTGGCAGGGAATTCGTTCTGTCCGGCATTGCCAGAGTCCACCAGCACTAGGAGGATGGCAAGACCCTCACACCGGCTTTCCCTGGACGTTTCCCAAGCTGTCGCAGGCAGACTCCGGCTATGTCCAAATATCTCAACTGGTTTAGTAGGAAGAGCCACACAGGGAAGCTGTAGATTCAGGACAGAAAGAACAAGCAAGTGAGAAAGGGGCGAGGGACCTCAGCCACTGAGGGAGCTGAGGGAAGAAACACCTGAGAAAGTGAGGTCCGGGCAGACCTCAGCACAGCACAACCCAGACTCACCCCGCAGGGCATGTGCAAGGGAGGAGCCACAGACCAGGCGGGGCCTTGCAAACCAGAGTAAGGCTCAGGCTGTGCTGAGGGTGATGCAGAGCCGCTGCAGGATGCAGAGAAAGGAGGGAGCTCACATACTACACGCTCATTAAATATTGATAAACGTGCCAGCAAACATTGAGGACCTCGCCCCTCACCCCCTCCCCTGGATGAGGAAAGGCTTGGAGGAAGTCTGTTCTCCCTGAAGCCTCCTGAATACAAATGGTGGAGCATTTACCACACAGCACAAGGACCTGAGTTTAGAGCCACAGCGACCACCACGACAAAAGCCGGGCGCAGCGGTCCACACCGGTAATCCCAGCCCTAAGAAAGTAGAGACAGGAGGATCCCTAGGACTTGCTGTTTAAGTCAGAAGCTACAAATTCAGCGAGAGACCCTGTCTCAAAAAGTAAGGTCGTCTTAGGGTTTCTATTGCTGTGAAGAGACACCATGACCACGGCGGCAACTCTTATAAAGCAAACATTTAATTGAGGAGGCTCGCTTACAGTTCACCATCATGGCGGTGAGCTTGGAGGCGGGCGGGCAAGCATGGTACTAGAGAAACCGCAGGAAATAGGAAGTCTACTGACTGTCACACTAGTAAAGCTTGAGAAAAAGACCTCAAAGTCTGTCCCTTCGGCCACACACTTCCAACAGAAGGTGTGCCCCAGACTAAAGGTGTGCCCTCCGGCCTCAAGGTCTAGATTAAAGGCGTGTTATCCAGCCTCCTCAAACAAGACTGTACTTCCTTCAACAAGGCCACACTTCCTAGTAGTGCCACTTCCTATGAGCTTATGGGGGCCAGTTACATTCAAACCACCACATCCCACTCCCTGGCCCCCATAAACCTTTAACAATATCATAATGCAAAATGCATTTAGTCCAATTTCAAAAGTCCCCACAGTTGATCACAGTCTCACCAATGTTTAAAAGTCCAAAGTTCAAAGTCTCTTCCGAGATTCATGCAGTCTCTTTACTAGTCCCCTATAAAGTCAGATCAAAGAGCAGATCACACTTCCACTGTATAATGGCATAGAATATGCATTACCATTCCACACCATAGAGAAGCAGGCAGAGTGGGGAAACGCTGCACCAAAGCAAGCCTGGAACCAGCCCGGCAAACTCCAAATCTGCATCTCCACATCTGATGTCAAAGTCACGCCTCCAATTCCATGCTGCACCCCAGTTCGTCCTGTCTTCCGTCACTGGATTCCCTCTACTGAGAGGAACAGCCTGATCCTCGGGGAAACACGACTGTCCACCTTTTCCAGATAATCTTGGGTGCGCTGGTCCCCCGGAAGCCCACCTTGGAGCCTCCATTAGGGTATCTCCCTCCAGACAAACGGCAGAGCTCTTAGCAACTCAGCAGGTCTCTCTGAGAGACAAATCACAATGTTTCCAGGAATACAGTCCTTGGACTGGGAATGTAGCGCAGGTAGCATAGAGCTCACCTGGTGTGAATAAAACCTCAGGTTTAAGAGCCAGTGCTGCGTACGTGGGGCGTGGTAGCGCACAGTGCTGCGTACGTGGGGCATGGTAGTGCACAGTGCTGCGTACGTGGGGCGTGGTAGTGCACAGCAGTAATCCCAGTGCTTGGAAAACAGTCACAGGGATCAGAGAGAAGCCCAAGCTTGTCCTTGCCTGCACAGCCTGCCCCAAGGCAGCCCCAGTATCTTAAAAACTGACCATATCTTAAAAACAAGCAAACATCTGCAATGAACTGCCTTTCAAATCTGGGCGTGCTGGTAGCTAGCTACACCCCTAGCACTTGGGGAGCGAAGGCAGGAGGATCAGAAGTTCAAAGTCATCCTCAACTACAAAGTCATTCTAGGCCAATCAGGACTATATCCGCCCCACCAACAAACAAATAAATACATAAGTAAATAAAATACAGTTTTTCAAAGCTGGGTGTGGCGATGCAGGCTTGTACTCCCAGCCCTTAGAAGTCTGAGGGAGGAGGACCTTGAGTTTATGGCCAGGCTGGGCTGTGTGATGAGATCTTATTCACATTCCAGCTACAGCCCCGGCACTTCACAGACCCAGTTCCCAACACAACACCCACAGGGGCGGGGCCGGTGAGGCTGGAGCCAGGAGAGACAATATTATGGATGATGCTGTTGATTGCACTAATTACTAATAATAGCCCAAACCGGGAGCCCAACCGCCAGTCAATTCATTTTAAAAGCCGCCTAGTAACATTTAGGATAAAGGATTAATTTTTATCGCCACTGGAGCTGTTGGGCTTCCCTGTAATATAGATTTATTACCGTTTGAATAATCTTCTCGTGTTAATGTAAAGACGCATATACAGAAACTGGAGAGATGGTTCAGTGGTGAAGAGCACTGACTGCTCTTGCAGAGGACCTGATTCAGTTCCCAGCACCCATGTGGGGGCTCATGGTTGCCTATAACTCCAGCCCCAGGAGATCAACACTCCCTTTAGCTCCATGGGTACTGAACCCATGTGGTACACAGACAACCATGCAGGCAAGACACCCATACCCTAAGAATAAAGGGAATTCTTTTTATTTATAAAAGACGAATATACAGAGAGTGGAGCGTGCAGCCCCCCCCTTCAGGTTCTGCTTAAAGCTAAAGCTAGACAGGGGAGACCCTGGTACCACACACAGGCTCCCTGGATAATGTGCCTCCCCCACCTCCTCCCATTCCAGCAGAAGAGCAAACGGCATCCCCAGGCAAGGACTTCCACTTTCCCCAGGCAAGGACTTTCACTTTTTCACTTTCTGTTTCCTTCCAAGCTGACCAAGGGTGCCTTGGGGTTCAGTCCTGGGGGGCGGGCTTTCTCGGCTGACTCGGCCCTGAAAGAGGTTCTGCCAAGACCAGCACAGGTGTGGAATCCAGGGCTCCGAGCAAGCGTTGCTACTGTTGGACTCTGGCGTCCAAACACCGAGAAGAAGTCGCCCCCAGAGACCATCTCATACACCATAGCCGATGCAAAAGCATGAGGATTTTATTAATTCTGTCATGACAGGGTCCCCCAGCATTCGGGAAGCCGAGGGACCTCGAATAGCGGGTACAGTCTACTTTTAAAGGGGCCACAGAAGCAAGGGGGGTTGTTCTTTGACTATTCTGATTGGCTTATTTGAAAGGGCTA
>NW_026067918.1:10056881-10110313 GCF_014885135.2 Alexandromys fortis | reverse complement strand
CCCCCCCCTCTCTCTCTCTCTCTCTCTCTCTCTCTCTCTCTCTCTCTCTCTCTCTCTCTCAGATACTCTTCAAACTGGGCTCATCTGAGGCAGATGTAAAGATCTGTTCCCTCTCCCAAGTGACCTGTGGACGCTGAGCTGAGACTGCAGAGGTCGGTGGCCAGGAACTCCATACTTTCAAAGTCGAAGGCTCACGCCCCTTCAGAGCTGCAGGAGCTCTGCCACATAGCATGCTGGGAAACCTGTATGATGGAGCGATGTCTAGGCAGGAGGACCGAGGCCCAGAGGGTGGAGCCTTTGACGGGCTAGAGGGTCGTCTCTTGGTCCACGTTTTGAACGTACTTGGTGTAGGCGTAATTAAGGAAATCCATGAGAGCATGGGATAAAGGATAATAAATATTTATTTGGGGAAAAAAAAACCCACAAGGGTAGAGAGCTGTGATCCTCTGATCTGCGGGCACTGGAATCCGTGAACAGAACTCCAACCACCACCCGAGCCGATGGAGCACTCTTCAAGCTTCCCTTCCCAACGGCGCTTATCAGTCCTAGTGGGCTGGTACCCAAAAGGCTATGGCTGAATGAATTCCCACAACAGCTTGGTGAGTAGATTTGAACAAAAATTTCCTAAAGCGAAGATTTCTGTCAGTTTAGAGCCATAATGTCTTTCCTGATGTGTGACCCTGTAGGCAGATGGCCCAGTGTGGAGGATTTTTTTTTCAATTTTTGTTATTGTTTTGGGGGTTTTGGTTTGGTTTGGTTGGTTGGTGTTTTTGTTTTGTTTTGATTTTCAAGACAAGGTTCCTCGGTCTGTCCTGGCTGTCCTGGAACTCGCTCTGTAGTCCAAGCTAGCCTTATTTTTAATTTGTTAAGGGCACAAAATATTACACAAAATACAAAGCAAGCCGCAGCACTCGCTGAGCCTGGTGGCTGCAGCACAGGATGCCCAGCCTTGCAGTGAACTCAGGTTCCGGCCGGCTGCTCTACTAACCTGGCAGGCAATACTGCATCTCTGTGACCAAGTGCTTGCAGGCACAGCTCAAAGAGAGAAAGATTAATTTCATTTCACGGTTTCCAGGGGTTCCAGTCCATCTCCGTGTGACCATGAAGACAGGAGTATGTAGCAAAGAATCTTCATATCACAGTGGATCGGGCGACAGAGAGAACACCAGAGCCAGGGCCTGAATCGGAACCTTCAAAACCCTCCCTTAATGACCCCAGCCCCGGCTAGGGCTCATCTACTACCAAAATAGTGCCACTTGATGGGGACAAGCACTCAAAATATGAACCTGTGGGGACATTTCAGATTTAAGCTTTAACAAGCACAGTGCCTCCAAGGACTCTTGAGCCTAGAAGTGGGGTCAGACCCTACAGCACATGGTAAGGACCATCTTGGAGGCTTTAAAATCCAAAGAGCAGAAGGACCACCAGCTGTAGGCGTCACCATCTTTTGTAAACCAAAGAGGGCACCGTGAGTGCCAACAGTCTATAGAAGACATGGGGACAATCGCAAAACTGGGTGACCAACATTATACATCTCTGCTTCTGTGTTGACGAAACACTTAGAAGGCAGGGGTGGAAACACGCTTATTGAGCAAAGCAATAGTAGCAGGTCCCCAACGAGGGCCTATGGCTTCACAACTCAAAGGGTGCTGATTTGTCTTCTAGTACCAAGCATGAATTCCCTCTTGGGAAGTAAGCCTCGAATTCAGTTGGAAACAGCTGACTAGTCCTGTAACAGCCGCGCTGCTGTTGCACCGTGGGCACTGTGATGATCTGAATGACAAGGGCCCCCAGAGGTTTGTATGTTTGAATGCTTGGTCCCCAGGTGCTGGATCTGTTTGGGAAGGATTAGGAGGTATGGACTTGGAGATCTGTCACTGGGGGATTATGGTTTCAAATGCCCACAACAGGCCCAGTTTCTATCTCTCTCCCTCTCTCCTCTCCCCTTCTCTGCAACACCCCACCACCACCACCTACAACTTTCTAATCAGATGTGAGCTCTCGGCTACTTCTCCAGCATCACGCCAACCTGCCTGTCGCCGCACTACCCGCCATGATGATCATGGGCAAATGCTCTAAAACTATAAGAAGTCCCCCTTAACGCTTTGTTTTATAGGCTGCCTTGGTCCTCGTGTCTCCTCCCAGCCACGGAGCAGTAACTAAGGCAGGCACATCTTGCCTGACAGGTTGGTACTGCAGCTCACAGGGTCCATCTCTGCGGAAGGCCTTGGCTGACTCCCCACCTCCACCCTGCTGCCCCAGCAACCTCCATAGTGCTTCCTTGCACTGTGACAGCTGGCCATCGGGGAGGACACTTCCGGCTCAGGTCCAGCTGGCTTTCTGTATCCTGCCACCAAAGTATTCCGTGTCACCCATCTAATTCTGAGGGACATCTGAGCGCAGTGGACAGTAGCCCCTACTGTTCTGAGAGCCTCTGGGACTTCGCTCTTTATTGTTATTATGTTCCGAGTTAATTTTTTTCATAGTAGGTTTCTTTTAAATTATTTTAAAACAAGGTTTTACTGGGTAGCTCTGGCTGACTAAGAGTCACTATGTAAGACAGATTGGCCTTGAGCTCAGAGGTCTGCCTAACTCTGATTCCTGAGTGCTGGGGTTACGGTTGTGTTCCAGGATGACCGGCTGCTTGCAAATGTTTTAAAATGTTTATTGATTTGTTTTTCTAGTGCGTGGGGAGGTAGTGTATGTACACTTACACCATGATACATGTGTGGAGGTCAGAGGATAACTGAGAAGAGGCAGTTCTCCTACCACGTGGGTCTTGGGGCTCAAACTCAGGTCGGCAGGATTGAGGGCAAATGCCGAGTGGCCTTGCTAGTGGGATGCTAAGTATCTAGCGGCCTTGCTGGTGGGATAACTAAGTATCTAGCGGCCTTGCTAGTGGGATACTAAGTATCTAGCGGCCTTGCTAGTGGGATACTAAGTATCTAGCGGCCTTGCTAGTGGGATACTAAGTGTCTACAAGGCTCTTTCAAACATCCTTTTGTTTTCAGTAACTCGCCTGCACACCCATAACCCCTTTTCAGAGGTATATTTAAATATCCATCTACCATGTAAACACCTTTGAAGAGCTCTGTAAGAAGATGCTGTGGAAGGGATGGTTTGTATGGGGTGGGGGTGGGGGTGAGAGCCAGGAAGCCTTGTTACAAAACCGGCAGGTTATAGCTGGATCATTGGTGCCATGATGCCCTCTTAGTAGAGTAGATGTCCATTAGGAACGTAGGAGGTGTCTTTAAGAACAAGCTTTGGCTTCTTTCATCCAACAGCTTCTGCCTCTGTGTACCAGGACAGCCTGATAACACTCCGCCATCCCCATCTGTGTGGCACCATCACCATTCATCCACAGGGCACAACAGACATTTACTTTCCCAAGGTCACAGAGTCACAGGATTGGCTCAGAGGCTAGGCCTGGAGCTCTGTCTGGCCCCTTCCTCTGTTTCCTGGGTCTTCACATGGCCATGCCTCTGGGTGTCCATCGCAGTCACAAACCCTCCTTGTACACACACAATCCTGCTGGAATTAGAACCTCAGCTCACCCTGGTTACCTTCCATAAAGCATTTTCCTGACCCTGTCTATCCTAGAATCCCAAGTCAAGGATTTCAGACATGAACTGGGGATGTGAAACCTGTCTTGCACTTGTCTTTAGCAAAACCAAAGGCCACTGCTGCTCCAGGAGGTGGGAATGGCTGGCTGAGACCTGTATCAGGCAGAGGACAGCAGCAGCCACTAGTCTTATCCACGGAGATGCTGTGAACCTTTAATACAGTTCCCCCAGGGGCTGGAGAGATGGCTCAGTGGTTAAGAGTTCAATTCCCAGCAACCACACAGTGGCTCACAACCGTCAACAATGAGATCTGGTGCCCTCTCTGTCATGAGGCATACATGCAAGTAGAGCACTCGTGTATATAAAGTACACAAATAAATACATCTTTTCCAAAAAAAAATTGAAAAATACAGTTCCTCATGTTGTGGTCACCCCCAGCCATAAAATTATTTTCATTATTACTGCTATGAATTTCAATGTAAGTATCTGATATACAGAGTATCTGATGCTCAACCCCTGTGAAAGGGTCATTTGGGGGTCATGACCCACAGACTGAGAACCATTGCTCTAATGGATGGTTTCAAAATAAAAGTAAATAAAATAAGCCCTTCAAAGACAGAGAGAATGTCCCAGAAAGTCCCCGTGTTCTGGGAAGAGAGGCAGGAAGGTGATTTCCAGGGTTAATGATACAGGCATACTGGTGGACAGGAGTGTGAGGGAGAGGCGGCCTCCATAGGTCTCTCAGGCAGACCATGCACCCCACTGCTCCTGCCAACACCCCCAATGGGAAGGACCCCCCAGCCATCTGTGACGTGGAAGGACCAGGCAACACTATCTTGGGAGCCACAGTGACTCTCCCCTCTCAGACAATGACCATCTCTTCTGGAAACATCCTTCTCCTCTATCTCCCTGACCCCCAGCCTGCCGTACCAGTGTAGGGAGAGACAGCCAGCCTGCAATGATGCCAGGCAGCCCCAGCGGTGCCCCTCACACCATGGACTCAACCTTGGGTCAGGTTGAGGGGGGCAGTGGTGACTAGCATTCTTATCCACCCAGCAAATCCTGACCCAGCAGAAAGGAAACGTGGGAAGAAGGGGAGAGGTGACCCAGGCGTGGATCCTCGTGTAACTGATTAACATCGTATTCATCAGAGCTTAATTCATTGGCTTGTACTGCACTCTCCTCTGTCTCAAGAGCTTGGCATGGGAGAGCTCTCCCGCTGCAGGGGATGGAGTGGGCCAGCCAAGGAGGGGGAGATTGCGACCAGGCCTGGGGAGAGGATGGCCAGGGAGGGGGACAGCGTGGCCAGGGAGGGGACAGCATGACCAGGGAGGGGGACAGTGTGGCTAGGGAAGGGGAGAGCATGGCCAGGCAGGGGGAGAGTGTGGCCAGGGAAAGGGACAGTGTGACCAGGGATGGGGACAGCATGGCAAGGGAGGGAGAGAACACGGCCAGGGTTCACCTGGAGGTAACAGATGCTGCTGCACCATTTAAGGCTCTGGCCCATTTACAGAGGAAGATGGTGGAGGATGGTGGAGGATGGTAGAGGAGGGTGGAGGAGGTGAAGGAGGGTGGAAGAGGGTGGAGGAGGGTGGAGGAGGGTGGAAGAGGGTAGAGGAGGGTGGAGGAGGGTGGAAGAGGGTAGAGGAGGGTGGAGGAGGATGTGGAGGATGGTGGAGGAGGGTAGAGGAGGTGGAGGAGGGTGAAGGAGGGTGGAGGAGGATGTGGAGGATGGTGGAGGAGGGTAGAGGAGGTGGAGGAGGGTGGAGGAGGGTGGAGGAGGATGTGGAGGATGGTGGAGGAGGGTAGAGGAGGGTGGAGGAGGGTAGAGGAGGGTGGAGGAGGGTGGACGAGTGAACTGTAAGTGGCACCAATTCCCAACTCGGAGGGTGGAAGGAAGGAGGATGGTTCAGGCGCCATCTTCTCTCCCTCTAGCCCAGGACTTGGAAGCCATTCTGATCTCTGAAATGGCTGTGCTGATAGCCAGACCTGGGAGTGGCAGAGGGCCCTGTGGGCTCAGTGCATCTCCTGCACACCTTCTGTCCATGGACTGAGCCTCAGCCTGGGGAGGAGAGTCCTCGACTGCTGACGGCAGCTTGTTCTCCTTCAAAATATTTTGCAGAAGCCACTTGACACCCTCCTCTCCGGCTCTGAGGCCCAGAGGGAGGAGACGCTGCCAACAGAGCGTCTGCAGAACAAAAATGGTTCTTCCAGGAGAAATGAAAGAAGGAGCCTGCAGACGAAAGGCAGGAACTTCATGCAGATGCCAGGGGCCGCTCCTAAGTGGCCCTGGGATGCTGTCAAGGGCACCCTCTGGCCAGGTGTGATGGTGCACACCTGTTTAAAGTTGCTTCAGCAAATGATTACCACCAACAAATACCCATCATTCTGGGTTGGGGCATGGAAGAGTGCATACTTTAAGATTAAAACCATGCATTTAGTTTCTGTTATAAAGAATGTTTGCATGGAAAATCCGAGGTGTAGTGAGGTTGGTTACCTCTCTCCCTCCCCACACTCCCGTCAGGGTTTCTTTGTGTAGCCCTGGCAATCCTGAAGTAGCTCTGTAGACCAGGCTGGTCCTAAACTCACAGAATTTGCCTGCCTCTGCCTCCTAAGTGCCAGGGTTAAAGGCATGTGCCACCACCATCTGGCTTACATTGCCCTCTTAAAGGCAGGCTAAACTTGGACAGTCCAACCACACACTAGGACAGCAGGTTAAGCACATGAGCTTAAATAATCCCAAAGTATATTATTATCTTGGCAGCAGAGTCTGACAAAGTTTCAGTCCCTGAGGGTGAGCTATATTTTCACGGAAAGATAGTACCACAGTAGCCCAGGCTGACCTCAAACTCATGAGCCTCCTGCCTCAGTGTCCCTAGGACTGGGATTACAGGCACCACCATCCTGGTTTTCCTTTCTTTCCTTGATCTGAATATAAGTTGGAATTCCAGAGTTGCATTAGGCCTAGCTCCAAGATCTATGTTCGCTTAGTAGGGGTTCTTCCAAGCAAGTCTAAAAAAAAATGCCAGGAGCTTCCTGAGTGTTGTGATAGCTTGTTTTATGTGTGACTGGGACACGAGATTCCCAGATACACATGTGAGCTTCTCCTGGCATTTCTGTGAAGCTGCTCTGGGACTCCTGTGACAGACTGCCCTCTCTAACGCATCCCAGCTTTGTCCTACCAGCTAAAGGCCGCCTGCAACAAAAAGTGACCTTCCCTAAGTTAAGAACAATTCCCACAAGTCGGGCAGGGTGGTGCACGCCATAAATCTCAGCCTTTGGGAAGCAGAGGCAGGGGATCCTGTGAAATGAGTTCCAGGTCAGCCAAGCAACACAGTAAAACCCTTACTTTTAAAAAGCGTGGGCGGCACCAGAGAGATGCCTCAGCAGCTAAGAGCACTTGTCAGTCCAAAAGAGGACCAGAGTTCACTTCCCAGAACGCACAGGGCAGCTCACTACCAAATATAACTCTATAACTCTAGATCCAACACGCTGACCTCCGCGGGCACCAGGCACACGTATGGTCCATCTATATCCACACAGGCAGAACACTCATATACATGGAATAAAATGAATAAGTCTTCAAAAAAAAAAAAGACAAATTCCTCCTCCTGTAAACTGTTCCTACCCTTGGATTGACACGACCCCTGGGTTCCATGACTGCTGACTTTGAGATTAAAATGTCAGCTCTTGGCTCTCACGTCTCCAGATGAATGATTTCAAATCATGTGTTCTCTCAGTGTAAGCCAGCTTCACAACAGACACACACCCCCTTGTACCCATGTGTGAAGAGTATAGGTATGTAATTTCAAAAAATGAATAAATTATTTTTAATATAGTATGTGTGTTTTCACGTGTGTGTGCATATGTGTTCGTGGGTACATGCCCCTGTGTGTGCCTGAAGGGACACAGGCATCCTAACCCCTCCCTGCAGTGAGACAGTTCGCAGTGAGCTCTGACATATTTGATGGTTTCACTATTTTGCTTGCACGACTTTCATTCTCGCTGACGAGTTGCACCTACTTTGTCGCTGCCATGGCTGATCTCTTCAAACTAGCACTGCCTTCTCTGGGCTTCCATCGTGGACTGAAGAACAGGAGTCCTGCGGGAATCTTCCAGGAACTGCTTATGGCCTGGCAATTTCAGAGAGAGACAGCCACTGTAGGGCTTCTGCTGCTGAGGCACCAGTCTCAAAGACTGAGCAACCGTGAGGATCTCAACCCCTCCGATGTGAGCCATCGTTGAACTCACAATGCTTTCCAGCCCGAATCTCCAAGTACTCTCGGTGGTTCCCTCTCAGGCTTCGTCCCCTTTCTCCTCCACACTAGAGGCCATCTCCTCCTCTCACACCTCATCCTCACAGGGGCGGCTCCCTTGGCTGCCGTAGCTGTGGGTGCTGGTTCTGTTGTGACCCGTGATGCCCTTGACAGATAACCATCCTCTCCCCCCCTAGACTGCATACCTCTAGGAAGGACAAGCCCATCCTTGATAGCTCAGGCTCCCTACAGAGTCTCAAAGCCAAATTATTTAGTAACTGCTTGAGCAAGGGGTCGGAAGTCCGGGTCCCGCAATGGGATGACTGACCATAGACCGTGCAGGAAGCAGATTCCAGCATCCACCGACTATCAGCCCCAGTCCTGAACTCAGAGCTCTGGAGGCAATGCTTGATTGCGGGGAGTTAGCCCAGGGGCTTTGGGACATGCTGGTTGTTAAATTAACCTTTTGGAGCCCCAGAAAGTGGCTTCCACACAATCTAGACACGTCCGTGAACTGGAGCCGAGTGGGGGATGGGTGGCAGATACCAACCCTGGGAGCAGGAAGGAGGAAGCTATTAAAAGTGCACATTTGTTCGAAGAGAGATAAAGAGTCCAGAGAATTACAAGAAACCCCCTAAATTACAAGTGTGGGTTCCAGTAATTGCTAAATTACAGCGTTCTGACTTTATTAGACACACACCCCCTCTGCTCCCACAGTTGCCAAGGCCTGCCTTGAACTGACAAAAGCCAGAACATTCTGGAGGAATCTGGGCAGGGAGTCAGCGGAGGCCCCCATTACAATGGAGGCCCAGACAGAGAGATCAGGGCCAGGTTTCCGCTGGGGAATCCTGGGTTGCCTCGCAGCCTGAGCCTGCCCAGGTGGAAGCTGGGGATTTTAATGTGTTCTGAATTCACAAGAGCAGCAGATGCCTGCAGCCAGTGGAATGAGGATGGGGGGGGGGGGTGTCAAGAGCATTCTCAAGGTCATTTCAAGGTCATCCTGACAGACAATAAATGTGAGCAAGATGACGTCCAGCGTGACTGTCACTGTTCACGTCTGTAACATCTGTCACCACCCAGCCCTCAACAGCAATGGCACCTGTGTTGTGTTGTTACACCAACGTCCACAGGTGAGAGCCACACTCTCTGTCTCAGTTACTGTTTTATTGCTGTGATGAGACACAGTGACCAAGCAACCTTTATATAAATCATGTATTTAGAATCTTGCTTACAGACTCAGAGGGTGTGTTCGTGGCTAACACAGCAGCAGGCAGGCAGGCAGGCATGGTGCTGGAGCAGTAGCTGAGAGTTTTCATTTGACCCACAAGTAGCAGGAGGCAGAGGGAGGAGGAGGGAGGGGGATAGGGGAATGAGGGAGAGAGAGAGAGAGAGAGAGAGAGAGAGAGAGAGAGAGAGAGAGAGCTGGGAGTGGCTTGAGCTTTTAAAACCTCAAAGTCCCCCCCCAGTGACACACCTCCTCCAAAAAGACCACACCTCCTAATCCTTTCCAAAGAGCTCCACCAGCTGGGGACTTAGCATTTAACATATCAGCCCGTGGGGACCCTCTAATGTAAACCACCACATCCTCCGAGCTTCTATGCGCCCTTGAACAGAAGTACATTCCACCCACATGAAAGTTTCAGGCATCTTCCGTTTCTCTCCTATGCATTGATTTAGGGAGAGACCTGATCCCACCTTCAAACCACTTGTAGCCATCAATGAAGCAAATCTGAGTTTTGTTTTCCAATATTTTTCCTAATACATGATTTGGGGGTAAATACGTTGCAGGAAGTATAAAAAAAGCAAGAAAACATAATCATGAGAAAACCTTCACCAGGAAAAGTCGGGATGTTGGGATTATTAGCCAAAGTCAATTTCTCTGTTTATTGCTATGGTAAAACACGGAACAGAAGCAACTAAAAGGAGGGGAAGTTTGATTTGACTCAGTTTAGGAAATTCATCACAGCAGGACGGCGACGCACGCCTTTAATCCCAGCACTCGGGAGGCAGAGGCAGGCGGATCTTTGTGGTTCAAGCCCAACATGGTCTACAGAGTTAGTTTTGGGACAACCAGAACCCTGTCTTGAAAGGAAGGAAGATGGGGGGGAGGAGAGGGAAATGGGAGGCAGGGAGAAGGCAGAAATTTTTTATAATAAATAAATAAATAAACAAAAAAAGAAAGGAAGGAAGAAGGAAAGAAGGGAGGGAGGGGGAAGGGAGGGGAGGGAGAGAAAGAAAGAAAGAAAGAAAGAAAGAAAGAAAGAAAGAGAGAGAGAGAGAAAGAAGAAAGGAAAGAAAGAAAGAAAGAAAGAAAGAAAGAAAGAAAGAAAGAAAGAAAGAAAGGCATCATGGCAGGAAAGGCAGGGCAGTGTGTGGCTCCCTGGTGGTCAGGGTTACCTGGAGCTGACCAAAGAGCAGAGAGAATACTCAGACCCAGAGTAAGAGCTGTGGCCTACTTCTTCCAGCTCGCCCCGCCTCCAGAAGGGCCCTGACTCCTAAAAGCTTCACAACCTCCCAGAGTAGTGCCTGGTGGGGACCGAGTTGTCAAACACACAAGCCTGTTGGATGCGCATTCCAACAGTAACAGACAAGATCTTGACTCACTGGCGTGAATGAAACATGTGAAGAGGCCTATAGGGCAAAGGGTCAGGGGAGGACGATGATTCCGTGAACACATGGAGAATATCAACCCAGATAGAGACTATCCGAATAGCCAGAGAGAGGGGCTGGGTGCAGCTCAGGAGTGGAACGCTTGCCTGCTATGTATCATAAAAGCCCCACATTCCATCCCCAGCATTGTAAAACAGACAGACAGACGGACAGACAGACAGACCCTAAGTCCCCATGTCAACCCTCTCCAGCAGACCCTGGCAACTGCTGTCCTAGGCAAGGACATCCCAAGGCAAGAAGTCTACAGATGGAGCCATGGCTCTGTGAAGAGACAGAGGCAGTCGTGTGGCAGGCCTGTCCCCAAGTCCATTACAAAGCCTCTGCTGGACCAAAACCCTCTTTCTAAGGCATGCCCATAGGCTGGCCAGGAGAGTGTACTCCCGGGACTCCTGAGTGTCCCAGCCTTGGAGTCGGTCTCCCAGGGAGGGAGCCTCCCCAAAACCATTCTCTTCAGGGACTCTTTTTTTTTTTTTTTTTTGCTGGGATGGGACTCGGGATAAAGTATTAACCAGAAAAAGAGAAGAGGCCATGGTGGTGTCCTGGGTGGCAGGGCTGGTGAAGAGCCCAATGCCGATGTCTCTGGCACCCAAGAGAGGGATGAAGAGGGGCGGGGGGAGTGGAGAGGAAGAGGAGCAGGCGGTGGCATTATGGGTAATAAGACCTTGCAGAAACTATCTGGCCTCCAGACCCCTCCAAGTGATGATTTTTTTAATTCAAGCAGACAGATCAAAAACCACTTACTCTGGGCAGCCTTAATTATTCATGCCCCATTTTCTTCTAATTATTTATAAGTATCTTCTATGAAGGGCAGGGAAGATGATTTTCCCACAGGCTGCTCAGTGTACATTTAGCTACAAGGTGTATGAGGCCGTGCAACAGAACCTGCAATGGTGCAACAGAACCTGGCCACCAATGGTGGAGTCCCTGCGACTGTGCTCCAGATGTGCCCTGGGTCCCCCAGTCCTGCAGAGCAGGACAATGCGGCTGTGGCTCTCAAGAGTGTCAGGGAAAGTCCTTGCATGCACATATCCAGGCCCCAGCGATGCTAAGAGGGCCCACCTGCTGGGGCTGGAGGAGGGAATGTCATCGTGATGGAGAGAGAATGGAGCCCGGTGTGAGTTGGTGCTGGGTCCCAGTGGCCCTTGGCTTAGGGGAGAATTCACCGTGCTTGTTGGGGTTTGGGTATGAAACTGCCTTAGTTACTTTTCTACAGTTGTGATAAAGCACCATGACTGGGACTGGAGAGGTGTCTCAGAGGTCAGAAGCACTGGCTGCTCTTCCAGAGGTCCTGAGTTCAAGTCCCAGCAACCACAAGGTGGCTCACAACCATCTGAAGTGGGATCTGATGCCCTCTTCTGGAATAAAGTTGTGCATGCAGATAGAGCATCATATGCAAAAAATAAAGAAGTAAATCTTAAAACAAGTAAAACACCATGACCAAGGCAACTTAGAGAAGCATTTATTTGGGCTTATGGTTCCAGAGAGGAAAGAGTCCATCAAGGTAGGGAAGCAAGCAGCAGACATGAAGGCTGGAACAGAAGCTAGGGGCTCTCATCTTATGCCATGAGCAGGAAGCAGAGAGCATGCATGCATTGGGAATGGTGTGTGGCTTTGAAACCTCAAAGTCCTCCTCCAGCAAGGCCACACCTCCAAGCCTCCCAATGGTGCCACCAACAGAGGACCAAGTATTCAAATGCTTGGGACTAGGGGACATCTCTTTAAACCATCACAGAAATGTACTCCCCGACACTCATATGGTAAAGACTAGCTGGGCAGTAGTGGCGCACGCCTTTAATCTCAAGACTCGGGAGGCAGAGGCAGCAGATCTCTGGGAGTTCAAGACCAGCCTGGTCTACAAGAGCAAGTTCCAGGACAGGCTCCATAGTTACTGAGAAACCCTGTCTCAAAAAACCAAAAAAAAAAAAAAAGTTATTTTTTTTCCTAGCACAGTGTTCAGCGGTGAGACTGCAGACCCCAAGGGGGACGTGACTGGTTCACAGGGCTCTGGCATGGTCAGCTCACTGGTGGATTCATCATTTGATGGTGTTGCCAGAAGGTGGTAGAAACCAGGAGATGGAACCTGGCTGGAGGAAGTAGATGACTTTGAAGGGCAGACCGTGTCTCTTCTCCCTCCCTTTCTCTCCCTGCTTCCTGGCTACTGTGCGGTGAGCCACCTTTTCTACCATGTCCTTCAGCCATGAGGTTTCTTTCTGCCTTGCCAGTGAGTTGAAAAGCAGGCAGTGAGCTGAGAACACCTCTAGGCTGTGCACAGATCGACACCTCTAGGCTGTGAGCCAAAACACATCTTTCCTCTAGAAGCTGCTTTTCTTGGATATTTGATCACTGACATGAACACAAGCTTCCTTCCTGCATCAGAGAATGCCTTAGTGACCATTGTCCCTGTTGGTGGGACAGAGTTTGCCCAAGGCCACATAGCAGAAAACCAGACACCCAAGGGATTGGAGGGATGACTCAGGGGTTAAGAGCCTGCTCTCCCAGAGGTCCTGAGTTCAATTACCAGCCACCACATGGGGGCTCACAACCATCTGTAATGAGATCTGGTGCCCTCTTCTGGCCTGCAGGCAGAACACTGTGTATGTGATAAATCTTACGAAAAAGAAAAAGAGACACCCATCCCAGTCCCATTGGATCCCTGGCCTCTCTAGGGACCACAGTGAGTCACACTGACATAGAAGGGACCCTCAGGCACTACTGAGGGCCATCTGTTCTCAGCCCCTCTGTCCACTAGTGCAGCTCCAACTCTGACCTCCAGGAATTCTTCCATACCCTGGGACCCTTCTGTGGACCCACGTTCAAGGCTGCAGAGTTGAATCTACATTGGACGGAGAGTTAGCGCTTCAGCCCCATCTGTCTTCTTGCTGTGACACAACACACAGTGTTTCAGCTCGATTTTGAGGGGTCACCGTCCATCATGGTGGAAGGCACCTGAGTTGGCTGGTCACATGGTGCTCACAGTCAGGAAGTAGAGAGATAAGTGATGGTCCTTGGAGGACTTCCCTTCCCCTTTCCTTTATCAATTTATTCAAGGGCCCTAGTCCGTGGGGTGGTGCTGCCCACAGCCTGGAATGTGCTCATAGGCACTGCCAGAGGTGCCTACGAGGTGGTTCCAAGCCCAGCTGGCAATCACGACTAACCGTTACTACACCCCTGAGCTAAAACACCGCCAGCAGAGCAAGAGGCTCTGGCTACCCCTAGGCCAGGAAGGGGCAACTGGATAGGAGCGAAGGGGAAACAGAGAAACAGTTACATTAGCATTGTCACCCAGCACCTGATGGAAGCCACCCACTGTGGCAGGAAGACGTGACAGCTGGGGGAGGGGCTCGTGGCACAGCTCCCTCATTCTCTACAGTTCAGGGATCAGGACAGGTAGGAAGAAGAGCCAGGTGGCTCCCCATCCCGAGCTGCACCCCTGGGACTTCTTAGAAAAGGGAACCTCCAGCCGAGCGATGGTGGCGCTCGGGAGGCAGAGGCAGGCGGATCTCTGTGAGTTCGAGACCAGCCTGGTCTACAAGAGCTAGTTCCAGGACAGGCTCCAAAGCCACAGAGAAACCCTGTCTCGAAAAAACAAAAACAAAAACAAAAACAAAAAAAAAAAAAAAAAAAAAAAAAAAACGCAAAAAAAAAAAAAAAAAAAAAAAAAAAAAAAAAAAAAAAAAAAAAAAAAAAAAAAAAAAAAAAAAAAAGAGCCAGCCTGTAACCTTCCAGCCACACCACTATCTCCACCTCCAAAAGGCTCCATAGCGTCCCAGAACAGCGCCACCTTCTGGAGAGCAAGTGTTCAAACCCATGAGCCTGTGAGACAGGAGAAAGGAGGGGAGCTTGCGTGGGAGCCTCCCCTGTCTCTTGCTGTGGAGAGACTCCCTGTTTGGACTCCTGGATGCAGAGACAAGAGGATCCTGACAGTTCACTGACTAGCTGTCCTAGTCAAAATGGTGAGCTTCTGGCTCGGCAAGAACCCCTGTCACAGGCGATAAGGAAGAGATCTCAGGGTTCTGCTCTGGCCTCACTCCATGTGCACACATAGGTACATGAACCCACACCCTCACATGCACACATGCAACACACACATTTTAAAGTTTGTTTATTCATTTGTTTTTGTTTTTTGAGACAGGGTTTCTCTGCATAGCCCTGGCTGACTTGGAACTTACTCTGTAGACCAGGCTGGCCTCAAACTCACAGAGACCCGCCTGCCTCTGCCTCCCGAGTGCTGGGATTAAAGGTGTGCGCCACCACCGCCCGGTTCTTTTTTATTTTTTAACTCCTACTCACATGCAGCCTGACTGGCTGTCGTTTTTGTTGTTCCCACGGCTACTGTTCAAATGTTTTATAGCACGTAGGCAAGGCTTGACTTATTCAGAGTCACAAGAGGATTTAACTTCTTACTTTATCCTTTTGCGACAGGGTCTCACTATGTCTGTACGCAGCCAGGCTTGTCTCTGGCTCTCGCCAGCCTTCATTTGCAGACCGCCAGGATCACAGGTCTGTAGCAGTGGGAAACCTGGCGTGGAGGTAGTGTGGAGAGAGGGTCTAGAGGCTGCTTGACCCTCTGGCCATCCAGGAAGACCACCCTCCACACCAGAGCTCTCCAAGGCTCCCAACAACTGCCGCCTTGTGTAGGTGTGGAGGCAGCCAGCATCCCTCACACGGGGCAATGCAGCTGCACAAGCCCCTCCTGTCTGTGCTCTGGGCAGCAGAGCATCTGGAATGGATCTCTATTCCAACTCAGGAAATGCCCCTCAGTCCTACGCTGGGTCCCAAAGGGCTGCGCGGGCAGTGTGTGGGGCGGGGGTGATGACAGGGACGAGGGTCCTCTCCCTGCCTCTCCTTCTAACAGGCAGGATGGGGGAGCATAGAGGGGCACCATAGAAGGGCACTCCAATGGCTGAGGAACCCTTCTGGGCAGAAGACACAGGGACTTGGGTGGGGGTTGGGAACTGTGGTGGCCTCAAACTCCTGACACTTTCGCCTCAGCCTCTCAAATGCTGGAATTGCCCCCATCTTCCCTATAGCACGAGGCCGTGCCTCAGCATCAGAGCTAGGCAGCATCACTGGACATGAATGGGAGTATTTTCTCTAGTGTGTAATTTTTTTCCCTGGTATTTTCCATATTGAGAACGGTGTTTAAAACTGAGTAGAGACCTAGAGAGATGGCTCAGTGGTTAAGAGCACTGACTTCTCTTCCAGAGGATCCAAGTCCGATTTCCAGTCTCAGCACCCACATGGCAGTCTGTAACTTCCAGTCCTATGGGATCCCACACCCTCTTCTGGCCTCCTTCGGCACCACCACACACCTGGTTCACAAACACGTTAAATAAATAAACAAATGGATATATTTTAAGCGCACGGAGAGGGCAGCTCCATTGGTAAAATGCTTGCTATGTGAACAGGAGGCCCTGGGCTTGGCTCTTCAGAACCAGGCAAAGCCCAGCACGGAGGCACGCCCTTAACCTCGGCACTGGGGAGGCAAAATCTGGCAGAAAGAAAGAAAGAAAGAAAGAAAGAAAGAAAGAAAGAAGAAAAGAAAAGAAAAGAGAGAGAAGAAAACAAATCAAGGTTGTCCTCTGGCTTTCACATGCACACGAACACCCCTCCCCCCAACATATATGTGTATTCACAGAAACACACACACACAATACCCACAAACAAAAATCCCAAAGCCACCCAAACAGGGCCCGCTCTGAATGGGCTCTTCGGGGTCTCCGGCCTGATCCAGGTGCTCTGGGTAGGCCTCCCTCCAGGGGCTCCCCAGAGGCTGTCCATCTGTTTCCTGCCTTCAGGCCCTGAGGCCTGCGGTAGAGAAAGGGACACCTGGCATTCATAGCCCCTCTGGGACACCCCAGCTTTCATAGAAGCCTAAGCCAGCTTGAGCAGGGCGTGCTGCAGGGCCTCCGTGTCTTGGTGACAGTTCATCCTGGACACACCGCTGCTCCAGGAGCCATTTGTGCTGGCTCCATGTGAGGCTGGGGCCGGACAGGCAGGAGGAAGATCTGATGCATTGGGGTCCCACGCCATGAAGCCACCTGGCTCTTCTGTCCGACCTCCCCTCCCCCTCCAGTTCTAGCATTGACAGTCTCATGGAGAGGCACATTCAGGGCTGGAGAGATAGCTCAGTGGCCAAGAGCACACGCTGCAGGAGCCTGGGGACCTGAGCATAGATCCCCAACACCTACATTTCAATTTTTTCCCTTTGCACGCCTGTAACCCCAGCACTGTAGAGAGTGGGGCTTGCTGGCTGTTTGTTGGTGGGAGGCGCAAGAAAGCCATGCTCCTGGGCAGATGGGAATGACTGGCCACTCTGGTCCTACATGGAATATCTGCTTTTTTTGAGTGAGAGGTGAGGGTCCCCCCATCATTGGCTGGGGACACATCTGGGCTGTGCTGGTAACCAGTCAGGTTACTGAATTGACAACTGCCTGCATCTGTCTGTGGCTGGAGGACAATGGGGATGAACATGGGGACAGTTCAGCTGAGGAAAGCGAAATTCAAGGTGGGGGAGCACCTGCCAAGGCTTAGAACAGGGGAACACAGCAAGCTGGCTCCATGGGCCTGACCCTCCTCCCACGAGTACCATCAGCAGTCGAACCCACAACTCGGAATCCTTGACCTAAAGAGCCCACAAGGCCACTGATCATCAGCTCATCACCAATGAAACCCATTTGTTTTCGGGGACCTTCGAAGAGTACAGGCAGGCAGAGAGGGGGAGTCACTCCTTAGACCATAGGCTGGGTGGAGGCAAATGAGTCTCTGGTTCTCCTCACGCTGCCTGCCCCTGTAGCTCTGGGAACCCCAAGATGCAGGAAGGGGGTGTGGTGAGGTAATCCGTGCATTGCCCCAAATTCCCATCTGTGTAGAACCTAAGTCTGAAGCCTTATTTGGAAACATGATCTTTAGAGATATAATTAAAGATCCAGGTGAGATTACCCTGGGCCGAAGTGCCCCTCCATCTGAGGAGAGCATCTCTCAAGACATACAAGAAGGAGTACGTGAAGACAGAGGCAGAGCCTGGAGCAAGGCAATCTCCAGGAACAGGTAGAGGCAGAGGACTCTATCCTCAAGACAGTGGACGGAGCAGGGTCATGGCACTTGGTCAGGGGCTTCCAGAACTACAGGAACGTAGACTTCTTTGTTCTAGGTGGCCTGGTTTGTGGTCATTTGTCCCAGGAGCTGCAGGACATTAGAGTGTACACATGCGCGCACGCGCACACACACACACACACACACACACACACACGAACTGGGACCATGCTTCCTCCCTCCTTGCCATCCTAGTTGTCTCAACCAGGCCCCCAACTAGAACCACAAATGGTTTAGTGCTCTTCAAATAACATTATTGTTCATAGGGCCTGACATAACATTTAGATTTGTGTTCATGTGTATATGGGGTCTGTGTGTCTGCCACATGTGTACGGGTACCATCAGAGGCCAGGAGAGGGCGCCAGATCCCTCTGGGGCTGGGTTATAGGCGGTTGTGAATCACCTGAATGGGTGTTAACTGAGTCTTCTGGGAGAGCTCTTTTCACCACTGAGCCACTGATTCTGCAGGTTTGAATTCGGGGTCCCACATAGCCCATCTCTTCGGGAAGGAGCATCCATCCACCTGTTAATGGATGGGACAAGCCTGAGGCAAGAGAACCCATTGCCACTCCCTAATGAGCCAGTTTGTATTTGAAACATTTATTTCAACACTTTGTTATTTATACAAAAAGAGACCACCCCCCCTCCCTGGAGGCCCCCAGCGAAAGGCCGCATGGAGCAGCCTGGTGAGACGAACAGTTTTCGGTGGCTGGTTACAGAGGCACGATGTCACCCTGGTGGCACTGGGTTGCTGCTAAGTCCCCAGGGACACTGGAGCTGGGGAAGGCCAAGGTGCCCTGGGTCCAGCATGCTGGAGATTTCCTTCAAAGTCCTGATTTTGGCAAAAGAACTTGGCAAGCTGGCATGCGAACTGTTCGGCTGCAGGGTTCGATGAGGGGGCCTTCCACGTTTGGGTGGGGGAGTAGACGCTCAATACAGGGAACAAAGAGCACCCCTCATCTGTCTGCACCCCACCCCTCCCACCGCACTTCTAGGCCGCAAGAAGCTAGCCTGGGGTCTATGGAGGTGCCTTCCCCAAGCGGGTCCAACCTGTCTACACCCACCAAACTCCTCCCAGGGACAGGACAAGGATGGCGGGCAAGCAGAAAGGGCATGGCTTTGGTCAGCTGTGCATGGCTGGTCCCTAACGGTTCCCTAGGAGAGAAGACGAGGGAGCCTGGCTTTGCATGAAGTCTTGCCCTGTGCTCTGAAGTCCGCGGGGGTATTCCAATGGGTTCGGGGACACAGGGTTAGGCACATATGGACAGCAAAATGGTCAGATTTTCCTGGTTCCCACCCAGCGGTCACTGAATCAAGGTTTGAGCCTGGGCAGTATGTGTGTGGGGGTGGGGCGAGGCAGCTGGGTAACAATGTAACCAGAGCATCTGCAGCCAAACCCAGGGCCAAACAGATAGACCTTCCCTGGCCCTCTTCCGAGGCTCCCTCCCTCAGCTCCTTGGGTCTGTGTTGACTTTTCTAAGATTGGGAGTGGGGACGGGGCGCGTTGTTCAGGTTTTGGCTTGATAATTAGAGCCCGGTGCCTCAGCAGAGTCTACACCACGGGGCGGGACGGGGCGGGGGTGGGGAGATCAAGGGGAGGGAGAAAAGAACTCCCTTTCTCCAGCATGTCCTTGCTTTTCACCCAAATGGACAACTGGGAAGAGGTGACTGGCTCTTGTGGATCAAGGCACTTTCTGCTCTGGGACAAGTTTGAGGGGGAAGGGCCAAGGTTGTCACTATGTCTAAGAGATTGGCAACTTTGGTTGTGGGTGTCTCTAGTTTCCGTGGGGAGCAGGCAGCTGAGGGAGGGGCTGCTCCAGGACGACCTGGCTACTCATCCTCTCCTGGTGCAGTCTGCTTCCGAGGCTGTGGCCATGGGAACCTGTGGCTTAATGGGCTCCTCCGCAACCCCTAGGACCCAGTCCCCACGGACGTCAGCTCAAAACTCAGAGTGGGCATGGACACACAGATCTTCTAAGCCCTCAGGAGCTGAGCTGGTTCTAGCCTTCCCAGCGCCTAGGGAATGGGGCACGGAGGCAAGCTCAGGCAGTAGTCCCGCCCACCCTCCTGCTGCAGCCAATAAGAGCACACTTGGGAGATAAGCCCTCTCTTGTTACTGGGTAGCGCATGGAAAGAGAAGGAGGCCGGTGACAAAAGGAGACAATTATATAAAATAAGACAGGGTAGGTGGGTGGGCCAGGGAGGATGAGAAGATTTGGGGGCGGGGTCCAGGGGCGGGATGGCGTCTACATCTCCTGGGCTTCCGGCTCCTTCTCCTCGACCCCGTTGGCCATGGCGCTGTTGCCCTCGTTGAGGCGTTTCACACGGTAGGCTTCGAAGTGGATGCTGCTGGTGATGTCCTTAATGTTCTGCATGTGTGTCCTGCAGGGAACGCGGCCAGCATGGGGGTGAGCACTTAGCCTGCCTGGGGTCACAACCACCCCCCCTCCCGGCCCTTCGAGGGTGCAGGCTGGCGGAGTACGCACTGCAGGACCAGGCAGAGCCTGCTCTCCGGTGACTCCAGACCCTCTGGGGCTGTCATTCTAACCTAACCTGTGCCTCCTCCTCTCTGTGCCCATGCTGGAGCTAGTCAGGGAGAAGCTGAGCACAAACTTGAAAGGTCCCAAGGTCCCCACCAGTGGGCAGGACTCCGGTATTTGTGGTCCAAGACAGAAATTCAGGCTGTGGCCAGCAGGAGGCAGCAGGTGACCACAGTCCCCAGAGCTGTCACCCTGCCATCCCTGAGTTTTTTTTTTTTTTTCTAGTTTCTTTTTGTAGGTGTGCCTGCCAGGCAAGCTCTACCAATCCCCTTTACTTTGGAAAGGGAAGTTGGCAAGGAGTCCCAAAGGTGGTAAGGCTTGTTCTTGGAACCCCCACCCCAGGTCCCTTGTTCTGCATCTTATTTTTCCCTACTGATATATTTTAACTATACAAAATAATAGCTTTCATTATGATATTTTTCTTTTGTAGGTTTTAAGACATATATAGCCCAGGTATATATAGCTATAGTATCTATAGCTGAACCCTGCAAGCTTAGACCACAGGGCGCCAGAATTCAGCCCCCTCTATCCTGGTGACCTCATAAAGCCAGGAAGAACCCCTTTTCTTCATTCATTCCCAAGAGGGTTTTGCTTTGTTTTCTGCTTTAGGCAATGGGCAGGGCTGACAATACGCAGCTGCCAGCAGGGTGGGGCCTCTGCCCACCTGTCTACCACCACCAAACCCCAGATCTGGTCCTTGCAAGGGGCCCTCAGAGCTGATGGCTGACTTACCTAATGAGGAGATCCCGCAGGTAGGCGAATTCACAGTGAGTGGTATTCTCAACTAAGGAAAAGAGAAAGATGCTCAATGTCTTTTGAGGAGGAAGTTTCTCCTCTCCTATCCAGTAATGGCAACAGCCTCCAGAAAGTCCCACCCAAGAGTGGGCAGGGGAAAAAGGGTACCTCTGACTGACAGGTACCTAGTTCTGGAGTCGCCTGGGAGACACACTTCTAGCGTGTCTATGAGGGTGCATCCAGACAGGTTCAGCCAAGGGAAGAAGACCTGCCCTGAATGTGGGCAGCAGCATCCCACAGGCTGGGGCTTTCTGGCTGAATGAAAGGAGAAACTAAGCGAAGTTCCCACACTCATTCACGGCTGCTTCCTGACTGTGGGTGCCAGGTGACCAAATGCCTCTTTTTTTTTATTTTAAGTATTTATTTATTATGTATACAATATTCTGTCTGTGGGTATGCCTGAAGGCCAGAAGAGGGCAGCAGACCTCATTACAGATGGTTGTGAGCCACCATGTGGTTGCTGGGAATTGAACTCAGGACCTTTGGAAGAGCAGGCAATGCTCTTAACCGCTGAGCCATCTCTCCAGCCGACCAAATGCCTCTTGTCAAGTTACCATGACTCCCCAATCCTGCCAGGCTGCACCCCGGAACTGTGAGCCAAAGTAAACCCATCATTCCTTACACTCCAGGCCTGGGTGAATCTTGGCTTCTCTGACCCAGTTTCCCAATAAAATGAGTTAATGGCTCAGCGGATACGGGCATTGGCTGCCAAGCCCAACACCTGAGCTTGACTCCCAGAACCCAGGTAGAAGAAAAGAACCGACTCTTGCCAGTTGTCCTCTGACCTCCACATGTGTTCTGGCGTGTACAAGACAATGCACATGATACAGTGTCCCCAATAAAACAAGCACATTAATAAATAGATGTAAAAAGAAATTTAAGTGGGAGAATGGCCTGGTTCATGACTTGGGGGGGCACAAAAGGACCAAATGTGCCAACGGTGGTGTAATTTGACTTTGTGAGGCTGTCGAGTACATTATGCTCAAGGAACAAAGCAACTTTCCGTCCTCAGGCAGCAGTCTGGCCAGCTTCCAAGGATGTAACAGGCACTTTGGATGGTGTACACCAAGGAGGGGGTAAGGAGTGGGCACAGTTGGATACGGCCTGTTCAGTGATTAACTCACAGGGTGTGTGTGTTCCTGACAGGAGCTCCCACCATGTTCTGATAAGTCCCCAGAGGTCCTCACAGGAAGGCTGCTGCATGCGGGAGCCACCACCGGGGGGGGGGGGCAGCTTTACAGGTTCACACAGGCCACGTGGACCCTCAGCTGTGGGCAGTCATCTAACCTGGCTAACTTCCTGAAGATTTCTTATTGAGTGTCTGCAGTACCCACGCTGACCACCAGGGGTCAGAAGAGATGTGCCAATAGCCAATACCATTCTCAGATCCCCAGGGGATCTTACCCTATACTTTCCTCATGCCAACCATGCCTTGCATTATTTGTGGAAAGATGCAGGGAGGACGAGCAGAGACAGGAAGGAGGGACTGAGGGAAAGGGAGCTGAGGAATAACGTAGCCCTAGGGTCACCTCTGTGGCATCGTCTGTGTGTGCGTGGGGTGGGGGTGTGCTACAGAAAGCCATAAGCACATAAAATACCCAGGGCATATTTGGAAAATATCCCCGTGGCACCCTACCTGGCAGACTCACATGGAGGGCACAGTATGCAAAGGAACGGGGCGAGGGCGGTGGGCGGGAAGGGCAGCCGGGTTCTCTTCACTGCCTCACCTCAGTAAGACCAGGTAACAACTCCTAACTCTGGGGGCTCCAGCGCAAGGCTGCACTTTTTCTCCTTTGCCCTCCCTTGCCCTCGCTGTAGGATAGATGATATCGAATCCCTGATCCTCCTGCCTCCACTTCTCAAATGCTAAGATCCCAGATGGGGACCGGCAAACCTGGCTCATGCGGTGCAGAGATGGAACTCAGTGCTAGCCAGGCCCTCAGCCCATGGAGCTTGTCCCTCTGATTCTGTGGTTCTCAACCTGTGGGCTCACAAACCTTTGGTGGTCCAATGACCCTTTCACAGGGGTCACCCAAGACCACCAGGAGACACAGATATTTACATTATGATTCATAACAGTAGCAAAATTAGTTATGAAGATAATTGTATGGTTGGGGTCACCACAACGTGAGGAACTGTGTTGAAGGGTCGCAGCGTTAGGAAGGCTAATTTTAATTCCTCTCTGCACAGAGAGTGAGGAAAGGGGCCCAGAGAGCTGAAAGGGTTAAATGATAATCCACTAAAGGGTGGGGGGCAGTCCTGAGCTGGGTGCCTCCATGCCCAGAGCCAGGAAACACTATCACAGGATTCTTAGAGAAACTAACTCCCCAAAGAGCTCCGGCCAGCCTGGTGCGGTGTGGATGTTCCAGCAAGGCAGAACTCTGAGAACTACAGAGCCCAAAACCAACCGAAAGAGCCCTAACCATCTGGAATATTCTTAGGTCACTTAGGCCGTCAACTAGGCAATAGGACGTATCCCTCATTGATAAAGTGTGCAGACCAACGTTCACCCCAGCTCACAAAGCCTCAACTTTCCCTCCTCTGTGGGGCCTTTTGACCACACCGGTCACAAGGAACAAACTGGGTTTTCATCTTCCAGACAGCTTTGTCCTTTCTAACGAGGATGGAAGAGCCGAAAGAAAGGCAAAGAAAGACCATGGGACCGTCCTACCGAGGTGCTGACCTGGACCCCAGAGAAGACCAGAGTCCCAGCCCTCAGTACTTGGGACAGAGTGACTAAGTCTATGACAAAGTAGTTACATTCTAGGAATGCAGGTGCACCCCACAGCCATTGTCCTTACAAGACAAGAAGAAGCAGAGACCCACGGTGCAGTGGATGAGGGCCCAAGCTTAACTACAGGTCAGCACACGGGCAGCGCAGCAGCCAGTACCTTCAATGGTCCCCCACTTGGTCTTCCTTCCCAGGATCCTCTTGCCATTGACTTGATACTCATGGTCGCTGCCCACCACGGCAAACGGGATCATCTCCTGGAGAAGAGGCGGAAGAGTGTGTTAGTCACGTGACCCCCTGGATCTGGACCTGGAGAACTGCAGGCCTTGGCTGGAGAGGACCAGGGGCGGACGTATGGACCCCCATCCTTTTTCAGCTCGGCGGCTACACCCCTATGGTTTAAAGCCATCCCACCGCTGCCCCCACCCCAAGCATGTGGTTGACCCGCTCACCCGGAACTTTTCATTCACCAGTCGGTCCTCTGAATCCTCGTCAAACTCCTTCTGGGGGTACACATCAATGCCATTGGAGAGTAGGTCTGCCGTAATCTGGGGAGCACAGGGGTGTGGTCCCTGAATCAGGCTATCAGCCACCAGGTGCCTGAGTCATGAACCCTACAGAGGCTAGCTCGGAGTGGTCCTGCCCTGAAAACGTCTAATTTCCTAAAAAGATTCATTTTATTTTTATTTTAGTGTTTTGCCTGCGTGTATGTACACTTACCACATGCATGCCTACTGTCCATAGAGGCCAGAAGAGGGCACGTTGAATCCCCTGGAACTGGTTGTGAGCTGCCGTGTGAGTGCTGGGAATAGAACCCAGGTCCTCTACAAGAGCAGCAAGTGCTCTTAACCCCTGAGCCATTTCTCCTGTCCCACACTCACCCCTTTGGGAGACAAAGTCTCCAGCTCAGGCTGTCCTCGAACTGGCTGTGTAATCAGGGATGATCTTGAACTCTTGAGCCTCCTACCTCTACCTGCAAGTGCGGGTGTTACAGGTTTGTGCCACCATGCCCAGTTTTATGTGGTGCTGAAGCTCGGGCCATGAGCCTTCTCTCTGCTAGGAAAGCTCTCTGCCAACCGAGCTGCATCTCGCCCAGACTCTCCAGTCCTGGTGCCTCTGTATCAAGAAGGGACTCGCGTGGCCAAGGGGCCCTGCATTCTCTGTCCTGAGAATCTCTCCCCATGTTTCCTGTGTAGCTCGTCACTCTTCCCCCCAACCCCGGAAAAAAAAACTCAGGGTTGCTGAGTCCTCTTTCCTAGAACCCTCTCAGGACCAGCATGGTCCCCTCCTGCAGCTCAGGAGGTACCTGCCTGCTGAGATGCTTCCCACATTCATGACAACCCAGGTGGGTGGCCATCAACAGAGGACATCCCAGGGCACAGCTGTCTCATTTGCCCAAGCAGATCCAGGCTCTCATACACTGGAGAGCCTCCTGGTCTCCAGCAGACGCATCCCTGTCTGACTACCCTCCCCTATGCATGCTGGGAAAATCCCTGACACATGACCTGGGATGGAGGCCCTGGGAGCCTCTGGAATTGGATTTAAGGCTGGAGCTGCCAGGAGGTTCTGAAGTATGGCCCAGGATTCGTCACACTGCAGATGCCCACAGGGACACCCCTGTCCCCTATTGAGTTGAGGTGGCCTTGACCATGGCAGAGAGGGAGGGAGCCACTGAGGTAAACTTGCCCTTTTGGTTTTTTTTTTCCCACCTGATAAAACCCAGGTGTGCTGGGTCCAAAGGCCTATTTGCCTCTCCTTAGTCTACTCCAAAACCTGAGGCTGCTGGAAATGGGGGTCCCAGGCAGCCACTCAAGCTGGGGGTCCCCCAAGGCTGAACACACACTGTGAAGGGCTGAAGGGTGACTCTGTCACATATCCCCCGAGCTGGATAGTCCCCTGTCGGGCCTATAATGTGTCCAGGCAGTCCTCGAGGGAGAGGGGGCTGAGCAGAGGCCGTGCATCCTACCCGTTGTTTGAAGTAGACCCTCTCCTCCAGGGTCAGCGTGTCAGCCTTGGCAATGACTGGGACGATGTTGACCACCTTGCTCAGGCGCTTCATGAATTCAATGTCCAGGGGCCTAAGCCTGAGACAGAACAGTAAAATGAGACGCAGCTTTGGGGTCCCCTGTCTTGGGCATTACAGTGGAGGCCACATCGGTAGAGGGACACGGTTGGGGTCTGGAAGGGTGCGGGGTGAACACTTCCCCTATTAAGTTGAGGTTGGAAAGCTGGAGCCAAGCTGGCTCTAAGTCCCCTCATCTGCCACAGTCAGAGCCCAACTGGCCCTGGACTCTGCCCAAAGAGTGACTTGGCTCAGAGTCATGCCTTAGGGCTCCCAGTGTCAGGGAGAAGGGGAGATGGTGTCCAGAAGCTATGGGCCCTGGGACAGGCTGACTGTTCCCCAGCTCAGCTTGGCTCCAGAGAGCCAGGGTCTGATACAGGAGCAGGGAGGAGGCTGTGGGGAGGCGGCTGGCAGAACCCAGAGTGGGCATCATTTTCCTGTTGAAACTGCGTTTTCTCCATAGCGGTATTGTCAGGCCCAGACAGCCTGTGGGAAGTGAAGCTGCAGGCAGAAGTCTGAGCAAAGATGGCTAGAAGCCACTGCTGTCCCCGGGGACTGAGCATCAGGGGAAGGAAACTAGGCGAGGTGCCCAGCTGGGACCCTAGCCCAGAGGGTCATCACTGGGGAAGCCCCCTCGGCTGTCCCTACTGAAGCCACGTCAGTCCTGTCTCCTGCTCTCATCTTGGCCTTGCCCCAGGTTGTGCTTAGAAAAGCTGCAGAACCCCAAATGAGCCAGCCCTAGGTGAGGAGGCCCATGGCACCCCTGCCATGAATGGGCTCTTGTTGGCCCCACAAGAGACGGTCACTACCGGCAAGCTCAGACACCCATATTTGCATTTTTCCACCCAGGCCCCAGTGAACCCCATGCCATCCAGACAGGGCGCAAGATGAAAGATGCCCTCCAAGTCTAAGCCTGGGAGGAGCCTGGAACAGCCTGGAGTGTACAGCCTCCAGCAGCTGTGGCCAGGAGGCACCAAACTTGGGAGCCTTCCACGAGCCATGGCCAGCCCCTGCTGCCTCCACAGGGACCGGCCTACAAAGAGTCAGGACAAGTGACAAGGGTGTCCAGCAGGGAGAGGAACCTATGTACTGGGGACAGATGCAATTCACAGGGAGTCAAGAACCCTGGTCACTGAGACCAGCCAGAGTTCGCCTGCTCTGGGGTAGGGAGACTCTGAAAGGCACCTGGTGCTCCCACACCTCAGATGCCCCGGGAGCACAGTTGGCAAGGACAGGTTGTGGCATAGAAGACAGAGGACATTCACTGTTTTCTGTGTCTCACGCAGCCATGTTCCTCAGGGGCCCAGGAGGTAAGAGCTATCCCTAGGCGTGGAGATGGTCATGTGACTGCTAGGGTTGCGCACTCACACACACACACACACAGCCCGAGAGTCTCATTCCATCCGCAGAGGCTTCTACCAGATTCTAGACTGGGGCCTACCTAGTCCTCAGCTTTCTGGACAAAGAGAAGGCAGAATGGGCAGGGAGCCACCCAGTGCAGAGGTCACAGACCCTCTATGGACACAGACACCCACATAAGGGCTGCCGACACAGCCCCAACTCAGCATCGTATCCCATGCCCCCCCCATCCCCCTCGCCGTGCCCAACGGCTGGGCGGACAGAATCCTGCATGTAGCCACAGCAGTGTTAGACACGGGGGCTCCCACCACCGAGACCAAGGGCTTCGAATGGGACGTACGAGTGGCCAGTGGCCGGGATGAAGTAGAGGCAGCAGTGGACGCGCGTGTCGGGGATGCGCTTCTTCCTGTTGATGTTGACCTCCTCCTGCAGGTATTTCTCATACTGGTCATTGATGAACTTCATAATAGGCTGCCAGCTGCATGGAGACCCGGGTTAGCTGAGCCAGTGCCCATGCGGGGGCGTGTCCTCTCTAAGCCCCCGAAGACCCCACCCACAGCTGGCTTGACACCCATCTGACTTCACACAGGAACTGTTGGCTGTTGCGAAGAGAAGCCAGTCTTATCTTAGACTGTTCTGCCCAAACTCCCCATGCTGATCTTTGTCCGGGGGTGGGAGGGTGTGATTCCCAGGTGACCCCATTTGATCTGGAATGTTAGACCCTAAAGGCGTGGCTTTAGGGTTTGGAGCGATCTTATCTGGGTGTCTGAGCTCAAGTGGTATCTGGGATCCTGAAGCCCCAGGGGCTTTTCCACCTGAAGGAAAATTTTTCGAGGTCACCTACCAGTTTTCATTGTTGATGTGGTCTCCGAAGCCTGGCGTGTCAATCACTGTCAGCTTCATCCGGACCCCCTTCTCCTCAATATCTGCACAAAGCACAGCACCCCACATCAGAGGGGTCACCCAAGCCCTCGGGGTTGCCTGACCAGCCTTGGGAGTCCCAGGATGGGCTATGATGGCAGCCGAGGTTATACCAGGGAGAAACCGACCTCTAGTAAAGAAGTCTGGATGGTGCCTCAGCCTGGTGGGGCCCAGACTGTTCCTACTTAGAGTCTCAATGTTCCCAGAGGGGGCATGGTGACATCTCTAGTGGGACACCCTTGGCCCTACACTCTGGGAAAAGTGGGTTCATACGCCCAGTCTCAGCCCCCACTTCCATGGAACTGACCGTGGGTAATGGACTTGATTTCGATCGTCTTGGGGATGCGTTCCTCTGAAGTGGGCTGCACGGACTTCCGGCTGATCTTGGACTTGAAGAGGGTGTTGATTAAGGTGGACTTCCCAAGGCCACTCTGCCCTGGGGAGAGAAGGGGAGGCCGGTCGGCAGGCTCTCCAAGAGCATAGCTCATGGCTACGTTCCACTGAGACCCCTGGCCTCACAACATCCTTAGATAGCCCCACCTGGGCCGTCACCTCCTCAGTAGAAGTCCAGGGTTGAGTTTAAATGTACAGTGTGGGGCTCTGGGCCCTGGTTTAACTTGGCCCACCTCTGTCCTGGTCCTAGAGAAGCCACCCAAAGCAGGAAGAGACACCAAGACAGAAGAGGCTGACAGCCCCAAAGACAGGTGTAGGTTGTCTGTGAACCAGGGCAGAGGAGACACACATAGACACAGTTCCCCAGACAGACAGATGCCCTGCCATGGGAGAACCACCAGACTCTACTCGGTTTAGGACGTCAGCCTATGGGAGGTTTTTACCCAGATGCCACCCTGGTATCTGCCCTGTTCTGAGCAAAGCCCTCTTGTAAGAATGAGAAACCGGACCATAGGCCAGGTGTGGTGGTGCATGTCTTTAACCCCAGGACTCGAGAGGCAAAGACAGGTAAGATCTCTGTGAGTTCTCATGTGTGGGGTCCGAGGGACTTCTGAGCTTGCTGGACACAACCCACTCAGGTGACACTAATTATCGACCTATCACTGGTGACTTCGAGCTTTCCAAGGCCACAGGAGGAAGAAGATGGCGACTACACCCCACTTCCTGGGTGGAAGCTTAGATGAACCTCCAGGAAGCCTCTAGCCAGGCCTGGACATGAGAGCTGAGTCCCACTCAGGCCCAGAGGCCAGGGCTTAGAGCAATAACCAGCGAACACTCAACACAACCCAGATGTGGACGCCATTGTCACTGGTCACAGAAGGCTTACAACTGCTTAGTGAGATTGCTAACACAGGTAGCAGGCGCTCTGAGGAGTCGCTGGTGGATACGGTTCCTTCTCCCAGCACAAACACCCATCTCCAGGATTTCATCCCAGTTGTCTTCAGATGAAAGTTATCTCCCCACTTTATAGTGGGGTAAACTGTTTGTTTGTTTGGTTTTTCGAGACAGGGTTTCTCTGTAGCTTTGGAGCCTGTCCTGGAACTAGCTCTTGTAGACCAGGCTGGCCTCAAACTCACAGAGATCTGCCTGTCTCTGTCTCCCGAGTGCTGGGATTAAAGTAATGGGCTACCCCAACCCAGCTGGGAAAACATTTTGAGAGCTGATGGCTGAGGCAGGTCCCCTGCACGGGCCTCGAATGGCAAGATGGGCTCGTGGCGGGCAGAGGGCCTATGACACTCACCGACCACCATGATGTTGAACTCGAAGCCCTGTTTCATGGCCTTCCTGCGCATCTGCTCCAGGATAGAGTCGATCCCCACGTAGCCGAAGTCCACGGGGGCCTTCTCGTTCCGGGACACGGGCGCTTGCTTGAGCATGGCATCTCTAGGGCTGTCAGCCATGTCGCCAACACAGCTGGGAGCCACCTCGGAGCCTGCGGAGGGAAAAAGTCATTAGAATGGGACGTGCAGTCAGGAGGGGGAAACCAAGGCTGCAGAGCTTAGTAACTTGCACAAGAAAGTCCTGTGGGACACCTCAGAAGTGAAGTCCCCTGTACGGTTCCATCCAATAGGCCATCGCTCCTCAGCACCTGTCCCTCGGGGCAGTCTCTGCCAGCTTTGCCAACCAGGGCGCTCTCTGCACACCCTTCACCCCTGCTCAGCTGGCCTGCAGTAGCTGTGCAACCCAGAGTCCTTCCCAGTCCAGCAGGTGACCACAAGCAGGTCACGGGAGGGGTGGTCTGATCCCTATCTGCCTTTTCCAGACCTGACACACCCTCACTGGGAGTGTCTCTACACCCAAGCACCTGACCGATACAGTCCTGAAGCAGGACAGGCTGGACACCAAGTGCCCCTCACCCTCAGGTAAAGGTCAGTTTGGTTAGGAGGTCTGTGGATTAACTGAAAACCTCAGCTTCCTTCAGCAGGTCAGCATGGTCGGAGCCCAGGCCTGGGGGACGATTCAGACAGTGGCCCCTGGAGACCCTAGGTGTGCCCACCCAGCAAGGACGTGCAAGGCCGGTTCACCCAGGTCTGGTTGAACAAGAGGCTTATAGTACACCGAACTGCTATGCTGAGAGAATCCTTCCGGTGCTGCTCTGAACCACAACCACCCAGGTGGCTGTGGGGCTGCCGAGGTGTGGATGTTGCATTGTTGAAAAAGTCTTTTTTTTTTTTTTTTTTTTTTTTTTTTTTTTGATTTTCGAGACAGGGTTTCTCCATAGCTTTTGGTTCCTGTCCTGGAACTAGCTCTTGTAGACCAGGCTGGCCTCGAACTCACAGAGATCCACCTGCCTCTGCCTCCCGAGTGCTGGGATTAAAGGCGTGCGCCACCACCGCCCGGCCTGAAAAAGTCTTAAAGTCGCCTCTTGCATGGAAAATGTCAGCACCCTCAACTTAAGACCCCTTGGTCCAGCCCCCCAAACATGGGCAACACAGAGGGGACACCAGGTGCTCCCAAGTCCCCTTTCCTTCTCCAACCAAGTCTGTTTTTTTTTCCCACTCTGTGTTGTGCCCTGCCCCACCTTTAGGGAAGGGTTCCCCAACTCTGACCCTGGGGCGCATGCCTGGAAAGAGGAAACTCAATGCATAACCATGCCACATCTTTCCTCAGAAGTGGGGGGGCAACCAAAGGTGCTTGCTGGGGACATGAGCTCAGGAGGCACTCCCCGTCCCGTGCCACCTCCCAGCAGAGCTCTCCTCTCAAGTGAGCAGGCCCAGGAAGCAGCAGGAAGGCGGGCCAGTAAGTACCACACAGACTTGTGCAGGCCTTGGTTACACTGTCCCTCCACCTCCAGGGGAAACACTAAACTCAAGCTGACTTGACACCTACATCTTCAGCGAACTCAGCCCTGGCCATCTCTGGACTTATGGCTTTTCTCTCCATTCTATTGGCGTGGCCATCAGGAGTGAAGCCGGGCTTGCGCTTCCTCTCTGCGCCCTCCCCAAGCTTGAGTGGCAGGAAGGACAGGAGAAGGCTTGTAAAGCCAGCTCCAGGAAGGAGGCACGGGACCACCCCAAAGGCAGTGGCTCTACTGCATCAATCGCTTCCTGTTTCTCTGCCTCCATAGGGTGCAGTCACCTCATTTCCTGGCATTGGGGGGCGTGAGGCACTAAACAAGAGAATCTTGTAAACACACCAGGAGCTTTCAGAGAGTCCACATGTGTGTGTCCCCAAACAATGACACAGGCAGGCCCTAGGGGCCAGTGCCTCCCATCAGAAGCATCCCCAGTGCAGGTCAGGGCCACAGTCCTTTCTCCCCAAGGCTTCCAGAGTGCCAGCTCCCCACTCTGAAACACTCTTCTCGGTTTCTAGCATCTTTAAATAAACAAAGACGGCGCAACATCTGGCCCCAGAACCTGTGGCTTTGGGGCCGCTTCCTGGAGAAGGACAAGGGGCCCTGCTTTGCCGGGCAGCGGTTCAGGCCTCCTCCACGTGACTGAAAATTGCTTCCATCTGTCTGAGACCCACTTCGCCCTGCCCCCACCTCTCTCCTGAGCGGTGAGAGGAGGAAGGGCTGTCCCCCAACCCTCTCTAATCACCCCCAGTCAAGGAAGGCTTGCCTCAGCCCCAGGTGGCCCTTCTACATACATCAAGGTTCGTAGCAGAAACTCAAACCAAACTAAACACTCAGCCTGCCAGGGGCCCTGCTTGAGAAATAATAAGAACACAGTAGAGCCCCAGCCTTCCCCGGGGCTCTGGAAGCTCTTCTGGCAAACCCCTGTGACCCTTCACACTGGGGGAGCCTCCCTATCCACCTGCCTGCCTGATTGGGAGGTAGACCCTCCACCCAGGCAGGGTTGCCTTTGTGATCCCAGCCCAAGGTCTTCAGGACTGTGAGTGACCGGAGCCCTTCCCAGACCCAATGTCCTATCATCACCCACGTCAACAGACGCGTCCTGAACCTGCACAGCCCAAGGCACAGCAGCTCCTGGCCACTTCCGCCTTTAGAACAACCTGCGGTAAAATTTAGCATTTTAGCGCAGGTCATGAGGGTTGGGCTTCGTACCTTGTAAGGACACTCCACACTGCCCTGACCGGTCTCCTACCAGTCTCAGGCAACGTTCATTCTGTCTAAGATCCTTGGATAAGCAGGGGTGGATAATCCCTGACTTTTGGCCTGTTTCTTCCAGAGCAGTGTCGTTAAGGTTCATCCATGCTATAGAATGGCCTTTTAAAGGCCAACAATATTCCTTTAATGAACATTTAGTCTTTTTTTTAAAAAAACCTCAATTCATATGATTTTAATTTTTAAGACACTTATTTTTAATTATATGTATGCATGTGTGTTTGTGTATGGGTATGTGTGCCTGAGTACAGGAGCCAAAAAAAGGCCAGAGGAGGACATCAGATCCCCTCTGGCAGCTGTGCGATGCCAGATGTGGTGATGGACTCAGTCCTCTGGAAGAGCAGCATGTGTGCTCTCAACTGCTGAGCCGTCTCCAGGCTCAGCACAGGGAGTCTTTTATCTATGAGTGATTGTTTCTGGTTGGCTGGTGTGAATACCGTGGTGTGAACACGGGTATGCAGGTGCTGTTGCGAGCTTAGGCTGGCTCTCCTCTTCTCCCCACACCTCTTCCCCTCGGGCCCTCTCTTATACACAGTCTGCCTTCAGATTCACGGATTCCCCTGCCTCGGGCTCCTGAATAGTGTGATTCAGGCATAAATCACCATGCCCAGCGAGACGGATTTGGACAGACACTCGGATGTGAGCTGTTCTATTTTGAATTTTGAGGAACCAGCGAATGCATCCACGTGACTTCCAAGCACTGGAGACTGAGCTGGTGCAGGAAGGCTGCACTGTAAGACTCTATTGTAGCTGGTTTCGGGTTTAAATCCCCATATGTTCCCAGCAAGAGTGCGAGGCAGCCCAGAACCCCCACTTCACAGAGGGGACAGCGCTATGCACTGACCCTTTTCTGAAACACCTCTGGATGGCCAGATGAACAAGTAAGACCTTTGCTGAACTTCTCCCTCCAAGAACCTCCCCTGCGCCTCACCTGGGTATGGACAGTGAGTCCTCTGACATCTTCCCTCTTCAACCACCCAAGGCCGCAGCCTGCTCAGGGGGCATCCTCACACCAGCAGGGGTGAAGGCACTTGCCACCAACCCCCATGAGCCATCTCTGCAGCTCACAAGGCAGAGAACTGGCTCTCTGACCTCGACATGAGTGCTGTGGAATGGGTGCATGCACACGCAGACGCAGACATGCACACAGAGACAGACGGCAGACAGAGTGCTAAACTGTTCACAGATGCAATACACAATGGCGTGGCAAGCGTATCTGAGGGAACACCCCTCACCCACAAGGAGGGGTAAAGTTACGAATGAAAAATACCATACTGAGGGGCTGGAGAGACGCTCAGAGGTTAAGAGCACTGACTGTTCTTCCAGAAGTCCTGAGTTCAATTCCTAACAACCACAAAGTGACTCACAACCATCTGTAATGAGATCTGTTTTCTTCTGGCCGGCAGGCAGAAATGTGAGCAGAACACTGTATACATAATAAATAATAAATAAATATTTAAAAGAAAGAAAAATAGAAAATACCATACTGAGCTACAGAACAGATACTCCAAGGCATGAATGACTACAGGAAGCCCTCAGAAGAGGCAAATGCACAGGGGCAGTGGAAGAGGAGATCATTTAATGAGTGGAGTTTCCCTTCATGGTGATAAAACTGTACTGGAATTAGACAGAGGCGGTGGTTACATGATGGCATGAGTAAACACCACTGGAAGTGTTTGCTCTTCATGGTTGGGGCGAGGGAATGAGGGAAGGGGGCGGGCACCAGGCAGGAGTTTATAGCACAGCTGGACAAAGGGTCCAGTCAGGCCACCGGCCAGCACACGAGCTCAGGACGCCTGAGTCCCAGATGCTGACACTCAAGCTGAGGCCCTTCGGCAGATGCTAACAGGCAATGTCCTGAGCAAGTGGCCTGTCATCGCCCAGCCAAGGGTGTTCCTGAGGGGGTGGCCAGCCACTTTTGGGAGACTGACAGTGTCTCTGTGGGTGCCACTGTGCACACAGGTCCCATCCACCTCCTCCAGACACCTGCGGGAAGCCCCGCGTTTTCTCCAGTTGATGGTAGGTACAACTGGGCCCCAAGCCACCACCATCTGCAGACAGACTTATCCACTTAGTAACAAATTCTCCCCCACCCCAGGTCCTGTCAAAGAGGACAGGATTATGTCACCCTTTACACTTACTGGGACAGGGCCATGGGCCACCGACCTTTGGGAGGGGCTCCCAGAAAGGATGGGACCACAGCTGACCTTGACCCGCTTGGCCACAAGAATGAAGGCCCAGGCCAACAGGCTTGTAAGGACATACAGGAACCAACACCCAGGAGCCACCCATCTGGCTTCATCCTTCCTGCTGGCCTCGCTGGTCAGTGTTCCAGAACTGTCCACTCCCTAACTGAACCTTTGCCTCCCTGGCCAAATGTGGGAACCGCTCTGCTGGGCAGGAGTATCTGTGTGGTGCATGGGACAGCCCAGCCGCTCTCTCCCTCCCAGGACAAAGCTCTCAGAAAGTCAGTGTCATTCCCTGATCTGGCTCCAGCACAAGCCACGCCCAGCTCTTAAGAGCCAATACTGTTGTCCTCACATACCTTGTTCAAGCCCTACCCCTGTGGCTCAGCAGAAAACAGAGCTAACCAGTCCCTAGCATCAGGCATGACCAGTGGGGGCTACTGAGTACCGAGACACCATTCCTTGCTCCATCTGCTGGCCTCCCAGGCCTCTGGGGCAAGAAGGATCCGCACCCATCGCCAAAATGTCAAGACCAACCCGGATTTGTGGTATATGAACACCCCCAAATATACCACATCCTCTCTGGGTGGATGTTCTGCCTCAGGTCTCAGTGTTGGGGTCTCGAGCTCAGCCCCTCTCTGGGCCCCAGAGGCTGAAGGCAGAGCCCAGGATTGCCAGAACCTCCCACCCAGCTGGCTGGACAGGTCTCTCAGGGTAATGTCACTTTAATTCAGTACAGTCTGAGAAAACACACCCCAGGGCCAAAGGGATGGACGCGTTCTTCAACACCAACTACTCTAGGCCCCAAATAGGGCTCCTGACTCCAGGGTTCTCCTGGCCTAAGAGATCACATATCCAGAACAAACAGGCCAAACCAAAACTCTCTATAGGACCCACACCTGGAGCAGACATCAAAGTGTCCATTTAGGATGAAACTCCACTCCAGGAGACCCACAAAGGCTCAGAGGTAATTGTGCCAGGTGTGCAGAAGTGCACAGAGAGAGGAATGAGCCAGCTCAGAAAAAAAAAAGGTGTGTGTGTGTGGGGGGGGGAATAGCCACACGGTGGGAACCTGGCACATGCAGAGGTGGGGGACTCTGGAGCAGAAACTGCCCTGGAGAGACAGCTACCAACAGTCATGACAAGCGTGACTCCATCTCCTCAGAGCCCAGGACCATGACACCGAGTCATTCAGCAAATACATACCAAGGACTTAGGAAATACACACCTAAAGCACTAGGAAGAAGGTGAAAGGTCAGGCTTGGGCAGTGGGTGGAGGGAGCTTTACCGGCAAAGGCTCTAGATGGAGCCAGGACAACCCCCACAGGTAATAGCTCAGCGGTACAGGAATTTATGTCACACAAGGTGAAAACGCAGGGGCTGGGAGATGACTCAGCGGGTAAGAGCACTTGCTATGGAGTGATAAGGATCTGAGTTCAAGTCCCCAGCACTCATGTAAAAGTCATGCATGACTCTACGTGCCGTGGAGACAAGGCAGCCCAGAAACTAGCTGGCCGGTCAACCAAGTTTAACTGACGGAGCTTCAGGATCATTGAAAGACCTTGTCACAAAAAAACAGACGGGAAGATGCCGATGTGCTCCTCTGGTTTCCACATGCATGTACATCTGTACACACATACACACACACAGAGACGGACACACAGAGACATGGACACTTTAGGGAACACATGCATGTACATCTGTACACACATACACGCACAAGGACACACACACACAGAGACACGGACACTTTAGGGAAAACATGCATGTACATCTGTACACACATACACACACACGGACAGAGACACGGACACTTTAGGGAACACAAAAATACTTAAGCTCATAGACCCAACTTAAGAGATAACTTGTAAGCCTCACGTGGTGGTACATGTCTGTAAAACCAGACACGGAGACAGAATTGAGAGTTCGAGGGTAGCTCTGGGCTACGAGTGAGTTCAGAGCCAGCCTGAGCTACATCACGAGGCTGTGTCTCAAGAACACCTGGGGCTAGCAGGGCACTAGCTTTGCACACCCAGGGCCTGGGCTGCATCCTCAGAAGTGAGGGGTAGGGTGGAGGTGGGGGGTAGGGGACATAGAGGGTGGGGCGGGGTACAAGGGCAGGCTGGGCTGAGTAAGGGTCCATTGCCTGAGTTACCTCCAGCTTCCTACGTTTTACACACACAGACCATCTGGGTCAGCGGGTCCCGCGTGGGTCAGCGGGACCCGCGGCTGGAGAGGAGGGTGAATGAAGAAGAAACAGAGAGCTAAGGAACATGGGAGGAAAGTCGGAGGAATCCGTGTAAGGAGAAGGTGGGCTGATCCTCCTCCTAGAGAGAGCAGGCTTCACTAGGCTGTCCCAGCACCGGGCTGTCTCCCTGAGAACTGGGTCTTTTCCCATCTTCTCAAGGCTGCCCTGTCCCCGCTGACTCCCTGGAGCACCCTGCACGGCTCATAAATGTCACAGGCGGCTTCCTGTCTTGTTCCAAGGATGGAAACACCGCATACAAATGATCGAATTTTGCAAATTCATGTGCCCGGTTTCAAAGGCCGGATTTTTAAAAAGCACATGGCTCATCTAATTTGATAAGTAAGTCAAAATCGAATTACACTTCACACTTTGTTTGGGGCAGGAAGTGTCTCCTTGGAGTCTGGTTAAGAACATGAATGCCAGAAATATGAGACTCCTCCCCCTGCCCCCTCCCACCAGACCCCACTTGGAAACCCAACACAACTCCTTGGCCTCTGCAGAGAGAGGGCTGGGCAGAGGGAGAGCTTCCCACCTCTCCCAGCTGGAGGGCCTTCCCCAGTCCAAGTTCCAAGAGGGGACTTAACACTGCCCTGATGTGGTTTCCGCAAGCTGTTCTCTGCTGGGAGATGCCCGTGACCCTGCGACCAGTGAGGGCCTGGGAGGGACAGAGAGGCTCCCCTCAGTCCCACCGGCTCCTCTTTCATTCAACAGGGACAGGGTGGGGAGGTGTGGAGAGCAGAGGCCCTAGGTATCCCAAAGATGGGAGTAGGGTCCCCCCACTTTGGCTGCCAGCCAAGCTCCCCTCCCCCAACCTCCCCTCTATTGTGGGGAGGACTCTCAAGGAGTCCTGTATTTCTGCCAACGTGGTTTCAATTGGCCCCAATCCACAGAGGCAAACTTGGACCAAGTCCAGGGGCGCCCCACCCCCTCTGAGGAGGCCTCTTCTGGTCTTCCTTTTCAATTTCTCACTAGGCAGGGCCTATTGAGACATCAATCTTAGCTCAGGGCAGGCTCCAACCTGCAAGCCCTCCTCATTCATTTCCTCAAAAGCCACTGCAGACTTCCACCACCACACCAAGGCCCCCGCGGAGCCCCCAGGTTCCTGGGTCGGAGGGAGGTCCCTCCTTCTGGCCCCATCCCTGCAGTAGTCTGCCACAGGGCAGAATCAGGAAGGCAGCCCTGACTCTGTTCGCCTCCAAGAATCCCTAACTGCAACAGCTGCACCCAAAGATCCGGCCCTACCTGGGACCCCACTGAAATGTTCTCCTGGCTGCTGGGCCACAGATGCCCTTTGCTCTTGGCAAATGTCGACGGAGAGAGAAGGGGGTGGAAGAGAGCACCCTCAACCACCCCCGCCCCGCCACGGACTGGTGGACACTGGCCATTTATTACAAGAATTTCCTCTTATCAGTGATGTCCCCCAAGGGGAGAGGGGACAGAACTGCTTCCCTACCCTTTGACCCCTCTCCTATCAGCAGGCTGTCAGCTGTTGATATACACCAGAGCTTGGGGGTTGTGAAACATGGGCAAAGGCTCCCCCAATTTATGAAGTCACTTGAAATAACAACAAGCAGACAAAGTCCCCCTGCCAGAAATCCTGTGGACAAAGGCCTCACCCCAGAGATACCAAGAAGGTCCCATCTGTGCAGGTCTGCTGAGACGGATGAAGGGTGATGTCTGGCTCACCCTTGGAGCGGGGAAGGGACTAAAGACAGAGTCTGAAGGGCCAGGCAGAGAGAAGCTAGTCCGGTATGGTGCAAGGTAGCCTGACCACAGGACCCCTTAAAGAAGAAACCTCTGACTGTCCAAGAAGGCAGAACACAGAGATGAGTGGCTCCCACCTGTGGCCCCAGATCCCTGTCTTAGTGAGGCTCTAACACTCAGGAATTCCAGCCACTCGTCTGGGGACCTGCAGACTAGTGCATGATCCCTGTGTCTCAGCTTAGAAGGTGGCCCACCCAACTGTGTCTGCCTCAAGGAGGACTTTCAGCTGCCTAAAAGTCTTCTCTGAGGAGAGTCAATGGACTGAGTGGGGCAAATGCATCATGACAGCCTATGACAGTACCCAAAAGGACAAGCCAGCAGTGTCAAATACTACCTGAACTGAGGATAAGGACGGGTGGGTGGGTGGGTGGGTGGATGGATGGATGGATGGATGATGGATGGGTGGGTGGGTGGGTGGATGGGTGAGTAGGGGAATGGGTGGAGAGGTGGGCAGATAGTTAAATGCTCATCGTGGCTCAGTAGGCAAGTTCCAGGGCTCTTTGTGCCAGGTCCTGTACAAGGGAGGCATTTGCTATATCTATGGCCACAGCCCCGTCCAGGTCTGTGTGTACAAGAACCACCTGGAAATGTGCATGACCTCTGACCCCATCTCCTCACTACTGGAAACGGCACCTTCACGCCATCCAGCCACTACATCATGGTGCCCTTCCTTGCCATCACCACAAATCCAGGCAGGGCCTCTCGTTCAAGACTGCATATGCTGTTAGCTCTGACATCCTATCTCCCAGGTGCACTGAGATCACACGTTCCTGCACGTCTGTACCTGGCTATGACACAGGTCCCAGGGAGCCAAACTCAGCTTGTGCTTTACCCACAGAACTGTCGCCCCAGCCTCAGAAGGGCAGTTCTGACACACACCCTAATCTGGCTCTGTCTCTGCTTCAAACCATAGCTGGTGTCCAAAGCACCCAGGGCAACACAGGAATCCAGGCCCTTTACCTTCTCCCACCTGTCATACCACGGGACGGTGGGGCTGAGTGAATAACTGAGTTTCATGCCATTGCATCCTCATGCACCAAACGAGGCGATATCCTCTCACGAGACAACGAAGACGCAGGGTGACAGCTACAGAACCCACGACTCACGCAGCTGTTGTCAGTAAAATGCACACTCCACCCCCCTCCACTTTCCAAACATACAAACGCCTTCCAGTCTCCTCTAAGATCTTCAAACAAGGCTCCTCAGCGTCAGCCTGTCTAGAACATTCTTTCCCTGCTGCTGCTGGGACCCGCCCCCCCCCCCTTCTCAGGGCTGCTGATCTATGCTGGTGGGTTTTCCTGCTTTCCTGTGCTGCACAGTGCGCAGTAAACATGCCTTGACTGTTCGTGACAGACCAGCTTCTCACATCCGAGACGCAGGACACTGCGAACGACTGGCTGGCTGGCTGGGCGCTTGGCGTGACTACCTGCTTCCCTTTCCTCAGGACCTTCTCTTTCTGTGTTCCCCCATCAGCCTGTTTGCACACCCCCACCCAGGCCTCCTAAACAAAGTGCTCACTCGTGCCTTCCCGGGGCACGTGTGTGCGCACACGCATGAATCTCCATGTGCGCTCCGGCACCCAAATGTGATAGTAACAACTTCGGATGCTGTCACCTGTGGGAGCTGAATAGAGTCCAGGAATAGAGCATACTAAGGAAGAGAGGTCCCAGGAAGCTTAAATGAGGGTCTAGTGAGGAAAACTGCTCAGAAGTATTGATGGGGTCAAAGGTGAGATGAGAGACTGGGGGTCAGGGTGGCCCCTGGCTGGGCTTTAGTCCTATCTCCTCTCGTCACCTTAACACCAATGCCGGGGGCTCAATGCCGGGGTCTTGGGAAAGCACTCACAGCAGGGTTCAGACCTGAGCCCTGAGCGAGAGAAGACACCACAGCAGGGCAAGCAGGCAGCAGTGGAGGACAGGGTCCTCACCTGGGCCTCCATCACCGAGAACACTTGTCCCATTCAGTGAAGCCTGGCCTCCGATGCCCCATATCGGGATTGTGTCACATGACCATCAACTAAGCACTGTCTAGAAGAAATACCACTGCTACCTGGTTCTTCCAGAGACACTGATGCTTTGGATATTTTGTAGCTAGAGCAAGGAAAACCAGGAGACAGTATGTCTGGCAGCCCAGATCTCAGCGCGGCTCACACAGGTTGCAAAGCGAATCAGTGGTTGAGACATAATAAAGAACTCAATGGAAACAACCACCCCCCCCCACACACACACACACACATCAAGCCGGGCCATTGGCGCTGCCTGAACAGTCACTGGGCAGACTTGCCTTGTGTGTGTGGCTCTCTACAGTCTACCAGCCAGTCACAGTCACTGCACAGCTTCACACAGCCACCCTCCCAGTCCGTATGCAAACGGTAATTAGCGACATCACAAGAAGGCCGCGAATAACACGGTTCTCAGAACCCAACAATGACAGACCGCTCAATGAGGAGGTACAGGGGTCTCCAAACTGCTGGGGTCCACCATACCCCCTCCCAGCTCACATCCCCAGCACCCTCAGCTTCTTCCTCCACCTCTTCCCAGAACCAGGACTGAGCCAGACCTATTACGGGATGTAAGCAACCGACCTCCAGGAAAACTGTGTGGCCTCCACTGGATGGTCCTCAGCCAGAGCCGGAACCTGCAGCCTGGGAGCCTGTCTTCTCCCAGGGCCCCTTCAACCCTGGCTCTGGGAAGGAACAACATTCATATGGTAATTTCTCCAGGAACAACAAGGGCTGGAGACAGAAGGAGGGGCCCTGGCAAACTTCTGGAAGCTGTGCCCAATGGGCCTTCCAAGTTGGCTGTCCCTAAAAAGCGGACACAGGGGTGGGGCACAGTCACAGAAGGATGGGGGTGCTGCAGGTGGCGGGGAGCGAGGGGGGAGCACGAACTTCACAGTGCCTGTGGTTGGATGGTTCTCATTTATTTTTTGGTTTACTCTGTGGTGGTGGTGATGATGAGGGTAACCAAACAGTCCAGAAATGCTCCCCACAGACGGTGGCCCCATGGACACCAAGCTCTCCTGCATACATACACTGCACCTCCCCTAGGAAGGCTGCTTCCCTGGGTTGAAGCCTGCAAGGTGTGGGGGGGGAGAGTCCATCCTCACCTCACCCCACCCCATCTAGACATCTTGATCAGATGAGCTTTTTCTGTCAGTTAAAGAATTAAGGTTGGAAAAATCTCCGGTGTAAGGAAGAAACCGAAAGTTGACTGTCCTTGTGTATCTGCGGCTCCTCTCCCTCCATGTCTGTGTACCAGGGACCTAAGTCATAGTAGGCCCTCCTGTCCACTTCTCTCCCACTGTACCAGCCATCAATCCTGGCCCACCGCCTCCTGCAAGGAAGACAGAACACGCGCAGCCTTCAGCTCCCCTTGCCACCACTTTCTGGGCCCTGGACTGGCAGAGGAATCCAGAAATCAGGGGCCTGCTCTTTGCTTCCCACCTGTGCCCCTCACAACTCCGCAGCCTCTGGGGATACAGGGAGGCTTACGGCACCTTGAGGGTGATCCCTCGAGAGAAGGAGAGGGAGGGGGCTGCTCAGAGGCAGCTGGAGCAAGCATGGTGCCCCTCACCAGGCCAGGGCCATCCTCAGCTACCTGGCTCAGAAACACTGGTCATGTGACCCAGCAGTTTCCCAAGAGAGGTGGAAACAGACATGGGATGGGGGGAACCTGTGCTCGATACTCATGGCAGAAGCACTCATAGTGCCCCAGAGTGGACGCTGGCCTAAGGGTCCTCATCTGACAGCCATGGACACAAAATACGGTCCCACCCTGCAATGGAGCATCCTTCCTCCACGAAAAGAGGTACAATTGCACAGGGAAAAAAACCAGCACACGTGTGGCTCAGGTCTATGGAGGTTCAGGGACCCAGTGGGCACCCCTGAGTGTGTGAGGGGGTTGTCCATCCTTTCTCTACTTGCTTCTCTAGAGAACTGTGATGCGCACAGAATCTGCTGGCCTCACTAGACAATCCTGCGCTTAAGACTCAGAAGTGCGAGGTCCTTCTCGGCTACATAGTGAGTTTGGGGCAACTAGGCTACATAAAACCCTGTCTCAAAAACAACAACAACTGTACGATGGCCTGGCAGTGTGCGCACATTCTCAACACACGAGCGGGCAGTGTCCACCTCACCCATAGCTGTCCATGCCCAGCCTGCAGCCCCACAGGGACAACCTCCCCGTGTGCAGCCCCCGTGAGAATGGGCTCCGAGTGGCTTGCCTTCTCACCACCCCCCTCCTCGTGGTCATGCTCAGAAAGGTCTGTGGATTTTAAAGTGTCCCTGTGTGCCATAGACTGGAGTCAGTCAAGTCCCCAAAAGACACTTTTAAATAAAGGAGGGCAGCAATAGAAACAGCCAGGCACACAGGAAAGGGCTAATTGTAGGTTCCAACGTCTCTGGGCAGTAAAGACACTAGGGAAAACCTCCTTCTCATTCCTGTTCCAAAGACTAAGGGCCCAGGCCTTGCAGCTCTCTGCATCCAGAGTCGAGGGATCCAGAAGCAGGGGCTGCTGGGCCCCCAACAGGGGCCTTGAACCCCAGGAGGGCATGACCTCCTCCCAGGAGTGGGGTGAGCCCCCCACCTGTTAGGGCCACATGACACCAGAGGGAGAGGTACCTCCGGATGGTCCAAGGTTAAATGAACAGAGGGACTGACTTAACAAGGCACAAGGTGGGGGTGTTCATAACTTCCTATACTACCCCAAATTCCCAGGCCTCTCGGGGCGTCAGCACCCCCAGCTCCCATGCACCAGGAGTGGAGAAGGCTCTGCTGCTGCCTCAGCAGACAGACCGACAATGCCGCCCAGGCAGGGAAGCCACCTGTGTCCGTGTCTCCTCTTGAATCTGATAAAGGGCCTGGCTGGGGGCAGCAAAGTCCTCCCAGACAGAGACCTGGTCACAGTCACCTTGGCTTGTCCTACATGGGACAGACGCTCCACGGCCCTTCATCTGTGAACCAGGGAAAGCAGAGCAAGGTGGCTGTGTCCCCCGGGGCAGCCTCAGGACACTACAGGAGGTGCCACCGGGAGTCCAGACTACAGTTAACACTGAGCAGGCTAGGAGGCGGGTGCAGGAGAACAGCTGAGCACCAGTCTGGGAGCAGCATGGCTGTTCCCGGGCGAGGTCTGAGGGAGGGTGAGGGGGGAGTGGCACTTGGGACACCAGCTTTCAAAGTAGCCATTGGATGTGGGGGCACCCCCGACATTTTCTTACTTGCTTTCCAGGATCTGGGGACCCACACTCTCAAAGTTCTCCTCCGTCCCCTGAACACACCTATGCTGCCAAACCCTGAGCAGCCCCTCCCCGCCCTGCCCCTCCCCGCCCTGCCGTCTCACACCAGAACTATCTTGGCTCCATCACAGTTGAAATCTTAGGGCCCCAGGCGCCACCTCCACGTTACCCAATAGGTGCAGAAACTTCTAGAAGACCTATCTTGTGTGCTTGGTGCTCAGCAGCAGCTGCAGCCCAGGGCACTTAGACCTCTACTCTCCATATCCTATGTGAATAGACTGGACTAGCTCCATTCACCCCGGGAACGCTTCACAGAGCTGCCGCCCAAGTCAACCACATGAAGTTAGCAAGAGGAACAGAACCTGGCCTCACAATTCCGAAATGTCTACGTCCTGACGTCATGTATATCCTTGGGGGAGAGCACTGAGACCAGGTCTCACCATGTAGCTAGGTCAACTTCAAACTCACGTTCTTCCTACCTCTACCTCCAGACTGCTAGGGTGACGGGTGAACCACTCCAGTGTTAAAGCTTGCAGTGAGTTAGTCTCGAAGCCAGCTTGGTGCCAGAAGCTCACAAGACACTGGCTGGGTCCTTCAGGGACCTGTTGCATGTCCCACAGCAGAGGCAGCCTCAGTACCTTGACCCTGGTCTCCTGACCCACAAGGGGTCTCTCAACCACCCTGCAATGGGTTGGAAGCTTCTGCCCCTCCCCCACTCTCTCTCCTCTTCACCTTCCTAAAGAAACCTTCACTGGAACCAAACCAGGCTCCCACGTCTTGACTTTAGGTCTTCCATGTTGAGCTAACCCTACTTTATCAAGGTTTCAGGCTTTACCCAGGATGTTCCACTCTCTGAGAGCTGAGCCACCCTCTTTTCTGCCTTCCAGGGTTCTCAGCATCTTTGGGGTACTAAGTATAAGAGTCAAGGTGGGTACCCAATAAACCTGGGTGGAAAATACACTGGAGAATGTCATAACTCTGCCACTGTCCAGAAGGGCCTGGCATGGTAGCGGCTGAACTGATAGCCAAGGGTCCAACTCGCAGGGACAACAGCCTCCTCCCTACTAACACACGTTCTGCACTGGGCACGCTCCAGAAGTCACTAGCAAGAGGAAGTCTCCTAGATGCCACTGGGTTCATTGGGTCCCTGGGAGCCAGGCCAACCTTCCCACATGGAGGCAGAGACACAGAATCAGCCCCTCAGGTTGTTGGGGATTTTGACTCTGCCCAGGGTGGCTCAAAGGGGGAACATCATTCACAGCCTAGCCAAGTTTGCATAATAAGCTTGGCTTATCCTTTGATAAGGAGGAGGCTCAGGGCTGGGGAGTCACTGGGCCAAGGGCTTCCGGCAGAAGCATGAGGATTGGAGTTGGATCCCTCAGAACCCACACTGAAAGACGGGTGTGTGGTGAGCCCTGGTAATCCCAGTAATCCCAGAACTGGGAAGGAGGCAGGTGGGTTCTTGTTCCCGGACAGCCAGCCTGGCTGAGTGGGTAAGCTCCAGGTAAAAGTGATGAGGCCTATGCCAAAACACAAAAGTACAACGAGATAGCCCCCAAGCACACATACACACACGTGTGTGTGCACACATACATGCACACATGTACACACACCAAGCAGAAAAGCCAGGCACCCCTACAGAGACATCAATCACCAAGCCACCAAGCTTCAGTTATGGGAGAAAGGCAGGGAGGAAAACCTCCCACAAGGTCCCTAAGCTAACCTTGGTGGAACCACAGAACATTTGGATCGAAGCAGAAAATCTGAGGTCACACAAGGCTGGCCATTCATTCACTCAAACATTAACCAAGTGAGCACCTAGGTCATCCAGAATGGGGACACAGAAATCGATAAACCTTAGTGGCCACTGAGAAGGGCAGGCAGGACACTAACATCGCCACCGAACAGGAGGGCCAGCAGCTGCAGCCACATTCAGGGCCAGACCAGGCCAGGAGACCTGTGTGGCACTCTAGCTGGAGGAGGCTTGCCTGGCAGGACCTATCTTATCTCCCCCTCCAGTGGTGACAGGCACCTGGAACGAAGCCTGGGAGATAAGAGATCCTGATAAGGACAGAGTTCTGAGAGTGTTCCACTGTGAAAACACAACTGTCCCCACGACCTCTAGTGACCAAGGCATGCTCGGGGCCCAGCACCCAAATGCAGGAAACCCTGCATGGTGGCACACTCCTGTCATTCCAGCACATGGGAGGCTAAGGCAAGAGGCCGGCCTAGGTCACAGAATCACCAAAAAGGAGGCGGAGTGGGGTCCTCACTTAGCATGGGGTGCTTACTTAGCATGGACGAAGCCTTGGGTTCGGTCCCCAGGAGGATCAGAAGTACAGGCCATCCCTGGGCAGAGAGGGTAGTTTAGTCCCTGCCTCAAATGACTCACCCACCGATCAGGGCGGATGTCAGGCCCAGGATGGGGACCTGCAATTGACTGAGTGTCAGTGACTTGGTATCGGTCCTCAAGTGGCCAGCACCTCAGGGTGCCTCTCCCCAACAGCTCTTGGCTTCAGGAAGATGCTAAGCAATTAGAAGGGGGTTGAGTCCAGGTCAAGATCCACCCACTGTACACATATTAGAATGTCTGTAAAGGGTACCTAAACCAGCTGCCCTAGGCCCACGGCCAGTCAATAGCCTTGTACCTTAAAGAAAAATTTTAGTGTGCATGTGTGTGTGTGTGTGTATGTGGTGTGTGTGTGTGTGTGTGTGTGTGTGTGTGTGATGGCACAGTGCATGTGTAACGGTCAGAGGTGACAGTTCTCTCCTTCTATCCTGTGGAGTCCAGGGACAGAACTCACACCGTCAAGGCCGACAGCAAGCATCTTGTTTTGTTTTGTTTTTCGAGACCGGGGCTTTTCTGTGTAGGCCTGGTTGTTCCTGGAACTCACTCTGTAGTCCAGGCTGGCCTCGAACTCGGAGACCTGCCTGCCTCTGCCTCCTGAGGGCTGGGATTAAAGGAGGTACACCACCACGACCCAGCGTGACAGCAAGTATCTTGGCCCAGTGGGCCATCTCACGGGCCCCATGGGTTTGTGTCTTTCGCGACCCTTCCTAAAGGAAGCCAAGGCCCCAGCCGCGGGAAGAAGTGAGCTGGGTGCAAGAGGAGGGTGAGCTCATCTCGCAGGGGTGGGCAGTGGCACCGGATGAGTGCAGACAGCAGCTCAGGGAGGCTGCAGGGAGATGAGATCAGGCTCCGTGGTCTCAGTACAAAGCACTCTTGACCTGGTTCCCAGCCCGGGATGGAGAGTTCCTCTGGGTGCATAGCAGAGAGCAGACTGAAGAGGCCGGCGAACCTCCAGCACCCTCAGGCACCAAGGCAGGCTCAGCATGCAGCCAAGTGGGTGGGGTGGGGATTCCTGCAGCGGCAGAAACCCTGCAGGCGGAGGTCTGCGGGGCAGAGTGCAGAAGTGCCCACCTCCCCAGATGCAGGCAGAAGCCCCCAGCCCCACTCCACTCACAAAACGTAGAGCGTGCAGCTCTGCAGAGCAGCCACCCTGAGAAGTCCTCCTTGGGAAGGAGGCCAAGGCTCAGGAGTTCCTGAGGGCAGGTTTCTACCTGCCCGAGGAACAGAACGGGCGCTCAATAAACAAATCAAAGCTCGATGCTGGGAGCGGAGTCTGAAGAGGTGCCGGCTACAGGGGGAGTTGGCTGGAAACACCTCTAAAGACCAAACTGGAGGAAGTCGGACGCTCTTGGTGGAGGACCTGGCAATAGTGGCCTAGTCTACGATGAAGGTAATGGTGAAGGTGATGGGGGGGGGGGATGGTAAGGAGGCAGGAGGCCCACCTAGCCTCTGCCCCAACAGCCACTGGGTTTTTTTTTTTTTTGCCTATTTGCATTAAAATAAAGCTGTTCTTCCCACACACACAGGGTCAAGGAGTGAGAGAGGAAGCCTAGAAACTTCCGGGGTGGTGTGGGAAAGCAGATAGAGACTGTGCTGTGTGGGGAACGGGAGAACGGAAATGGAGCCTCGGTGCCGGCTTCCTAGAGACCTTTGACACAGGCAGGGAATCTGTGCCGCCCCCAGGCTGCGGGGGCCCTCTCTGTATAAGGGGGCCTCGGCCCGGGCAGAGCAACCCTATCTGACAAGAGCATTGACATAACAGGAAGTCGGGGAGGATATTGTGGCAGGGAAGGGAGGGGGTGGGGAGCACAGGCAACGGCACTGGGGTTGCCCAATGAGTACCGAGCTCCTGCGGCCAGGTCCCAGAGCCCTTCCCACAGCTAGGGATAGAGGGTCTGGGGCTCAGAAGACTCCATAGGCCCAAGAAGGCTTCTCCTGGACTTGGCATGATGGGTGACGTCTCACACTTGCTCACGGGAGCTGGCTTCCACCTAGGGTCGTCACCACCCCACACACAGTAGGTTCTTCGTACCAGCTCAGCTGTCACCGTGATGGCCCACAAGGGCTACCGGGTAGACACAGTAGATGGCACAGAACCTGGGGTGAACCAATATGGAAATGACCAGTGGTCTGAAGGGGCGGGCCAGGTCAGTCACAACTCAGGACCCCATTTCGGGTCCTACCCAGGCATGGTGCTACACACCTATAAATCCCTGCATTCAGGAGGCTGAGGCAGTAGGACTGCTATGAGCTCAAAGCTTCCTTCTGTAGCTACCTCACGAAAGAGACCCAAGAAGAGAAGGATGAGCTACCTTTCCCAGCAGGCCTCGGGTGGAGGCTGGCTGCCTATCCAGAGGTTTAATAAGCACATTTTCCCTATTTGCTGAAAAGGAGCCCCTGGCTGCCAAGGGAAGCTGAGCAAGGCGAGTGATAGACATCGTGTAGAAATGCCCCAAGAGCCCCATGAAGCTAGAAGCCAAGTGTGAATGAAGGAGGCCCCACACCATTGCAGGGAACGTTGCTGTCCCCTGGATTTTCCACTTGAGATCCCAACCAAATTCCATCTCTGCCCAACACAGAGTGGCCAGAGCCCGCTCCTGCCCCCCCCCCCCCGGCGGTCCATTTTTCTCAAAGAAAGGAATCTCACACTTCTCTCGGGGAGCAGACATACTACTCCCCAGGCCTCTGACCAAGAGCCGGCAGCTTTTCCTAAGAACTGGGGTGGGGGGTGGGGGGTGCTTAGGCGGTCTTCCGGCATTTGCTGCTGTCCCTCTGTGTTTGGGTGCCAGCAACCACTCTCAGTGCTGGCTGGGGTCCCTTGCATGGTCTTAGCTGCAAAGCCTGTTGGAGGACACTGCCTGCCCTGGCTCTGACACACAGCACAGGTTCCAACACATGGCTCCAGAAGGCAGACACCCCCATCGCACATTCTCTAGCAAAACAGATGCATACCAAACCCCCACCCCACCCAGCAACACCCTCCTGGGCTCAGCACATCTCAAGAACCAAGGCCAATGGGCGGTACACATATTTGATGGTGGGGTCCCCATCACGGTTCACCCCTGCAGTCTCTGATTTGCCACCTTTCTACGAGCCGGCAGTAACTAGTTTCCAGCCAGCGCTGGAAGCCGCCCACTCTTAGAAGCTGATAACTCTGGGTAGAGAGATTTTTTTCAAGAAGCATCCAGTTCACCTCTCCTCCTGCCCTGGCTGGATATCAGAAGCCCCTTGTGGGGCAACGTGCTTCAAGACACTCCCATCTCTCGGCAGAGTTGGCCAAACGTTTACAAAAAGATAGCTGTGACCACACAAAGTCCCTTTTTCTTCTATTCTGCAATCGAAAATCTGGTTCCCGCGTGGAGACCCGGCATCCCGCCACCCATTCTCCCAGGAACCCAGAGCTGAGCTGCCAGCCAGAGCCCCCCAGGCTCCGGGGCTACCTGGATCCCAGTCCCACTGCACCCATCGGGGCCGGCCAGGCGGGCCCCACCACCTGGAGGCCCCCGGAGCAGGCTGTGAGAGGGTGGAAGAACAAAGAGCGAGGACTCACCCCAGCAGCTGAAAGTCGGGCTGCCTGGACGCTGGAGCGCTGCGGCCCGCCCACCGGGTCACATGGCTCGGAGCCGAGCAGAGGATCAAAGGGGCTTTGTGGCCTCGGAACAAGGAGCCTCCCAGAGTGTGGGGCAGAGAGGTAGGAGGGCTCAGGACGGCCTGCAGAGGGAGGCTTGCTGGGGAACTGCTCCGAGGGGCAGGGCGAGGGGACGAGGAGGCGGAGAGAGGCGCACCGGCTGCAGGCGACAGCGGCAGGGTGAGCCTAAGGCCTCCGCGCTCAACACACCAAGGAGCAGTCTGGGCCACTAAGAGGAAAATGACAGGGTACACAGGATGGACCTTGGAGCCCTGCTGCCCTAGCTTTTAACCTGTGTTTGCCCAAATCTGTGCCAGCCCAGAACCATGCGACCTCTTCCCAGCCAGGATGGCTTTCCATTGACCCTGGGCATGGTACCCGGCCTGGCTCCACCCCACACCCAGTCAGATAACAGGCACGCACCTTGGTTTTCAAGCAGCCTTCTGTGTTTTGGTAGGGCTCGCCTCCTTCTCCGAAGCCCTGACCCCCAGAGGCTTCTGGGCAACTGAGACAGCACAGGCACCCTGCTTAAGAGGGCTCTGCTGGCTGCAACCAAAGGAGGGGAAAGCAGGAGAAAAAGGCAAGACCCCGGGGGCTGGGGCTGGGGCTGGGGCTGGGCTGGGGCTGGCTCACCCTGACTCTCTGCTCTGGAGCCTCAGGGACTCCGAATTATTCTGACGCCTGCTTCTTCCCACTGCTCCCGATCCTCCTTGGGGGCTGGGCAGTGAGTCAGTAGTCTGCCCCTCCCACTCCTTACAGACCCCTGTGATGTTCTGGGACCCTGAGAGGGATGAGCCAGGGGGTCCAAAGATAGGGGCTGACACTTCTGGGGCTGGGGCTAGGGCTGGGCCTGGAGGATGGGATCTGCCAGACCCCATAACCTCTGACCTGGAATGAGTCACTCCCAGGCTCAGGCATGGCCATGGTGGCCCTAGGCCAGCTCCCACACTGGGAGTGCTGGGGTGGGATTGGAGGTTTGCTCAGAGCAGGGAGCAATTAGTTCAAGTGGAGAGGAGCCTTTGGTAACTCTGGAGGGGCCTCAGGGCCAGTGACAGATTTCCCCATGTGACTTCAGTGCCCCAGTCTGCAGGAACAACTGCCCTAAAGGCTCCCCGAGATATGCACAGAATCATATTCCACCCCCATCCAGCTCTGTTCTACCAGTGAAACACGGAACCCCCAGGCCTCTGGGCCATCATGCAGATCTTGGGAATCTGTCTTCCCTGTTTGGAGCTGATGCACCAACTCCAGTCACAGCTAGAACAGCGGGTCCCTTCAAACCAGGAGGAGCTCCCTGTCTAACAACTTCCTCCCACCCTCCTGTCACCGAGCCCTGGCAGTCCGTACAGAAAAAGATGGTGCGGGGTACGGGGGGACGGACTCCTATCAACCCACGTCAAAGGTGAGCACCCACTGTCCTGCTGACTCTCCCTCCTGGGGACACAGAACACAGAGCTTCCTCCCTCTGGAACCTCACACAGCCCCCCCCAGCTCTCTAAGGCCCCCTGTGGCAGCTCTGGAGATTCCAGGCCTGGGAAGTAAGCGGCACAGGGCGCCTCCTACTGCTCTGACCCTCATCTAGCGCCATTAAATGGGGGTCTCCAGATCATGAAGGGGGCCCCAGGTTATAAAGTGTCGCTTTCCCAAACATCCATCCGTCCATCCACAAGTTGAGAGGTTCTTGGCTCGCCCTGACTGTGATCCAAGTACCATCCGGCCCTCTGGCACAAAGCCCAAGATGCAAGTTACGGAAGGAGCCTTTTACACTTCCAGCTATCACAGGGGGAAACTGTGAGGAATCACGTGGCCTGTTTTAATTGATCTCACAAAGCCAAAATATTATCAGTTCAAGATGTCATTGACACGAAAATGGCAGAGATATTTCACACACTTCTTCCTTTCTGTGCCAAGATCCTGGAATCCAGAATGCATCTGACTGACTCCTCTGGTACACTCTCAGCAGCAACCAGGCCTGTGTCGGGGGCATGACAGCCCTGGGTGCTGGACAAGCGGTCATGACGGCACCCTGTTGCTCTTCTCACTGCAGGGTCACTGATTCACGAGTCTACTTGGAGTCCCTGGTCACTTCTGGAGCCAGATCTACAAGTCACATTTGGGGTGAGGGGACACAGCCCACCTAAACCCACGTCTCCCGTAAAAACACATTGAGGGACTGGAAGGACACATATTGTGAGCCTGGTGGTGGTGGTGCACACCTTTAATCCCAGCACTCGGGAGGCAGAGGCAGGCAGATTTCAGTGGGTTTGAGCCCAGCCTGGTCTACAGAGCGAGGTGCAAGACAGCCAGGGCTATACAGAAAAATCCTGACTTGGAAAACCAGAGGGGGGGTGGGGGAAGCACACTTCAGTCCAGAAGGAGAACCTGAGTTTGGTTCCCAGCACCCATGTCAAGCAGTTCACATCTGCCTAAAATCTCAGCTCCAAGGGGATCTGACTTCTCTGGTCTCTGCAGGCATCTGCATTTATGTGCATGTACCCACTTACACACCTGCACTTGTGCATGTACCCACTTACACATCTGCACTTGTGCATGTACCCACTTACACACACCTGCACTCATGTGCATGTACACACTTACACACACCTGCACCCATGTGCATGTACCTACTTACACACATCTGCACTCATGTGCATGTACACACTTACACACACCTGCACTGATGTGCATGTACCCACTTACACACCTGCACTCATGTGCATGGGCTATGCGAGACAGTCTCAAACACAGATCCCAGAGCAGTGTCCCCAAGTTCACTGTCAGGAAGGAGAGTTTCTCTTAAGGAGTCAACTCAATGAATGCCTGGCCACATACCCTGCAGACTGTGCCAAAGACACCATCAGCTCTCTACTGGATGGCCCTCGCATTCATACTAGTTTGAAGGGACATGAGACAATTAGCCCAAGTCACGGGGGTGGGGCAGCTGCTGGCCTGACTCACTGCATGTTCCCCTGTGTGGAGCTCAGAACTTTTTTTGAGTAGACGCCCCCTAAAACTTGAATCTGATGAAGACTTGGGGGTGAGGAAGCTACCTGGGGTCATGTACAACTGGATTCAGAAAGCAAGTGGGCACTCGGGCCAAGACCCCTAGAAAAGAGCGAGGGAGGAAGGGGTGACGGACACCCAGGCTACTTCCACCCCTGGCCTTCCGGAGCCCGGGTCTCCATCCACACACTGGCTTCCGCCCCATGCGTATCCTTCCAACAGCCAACTCATCAAGCTGTGTTTATTTATTCTAAAGTCACATAGGAGCACACTTTAAAAAGAATTCGGAGAGAGGGAGAAAGCAGACTAGTGGCGGCCAAGGGTGAGGGGTTGACATGGGGCTGGCTCCTTAAGATGTGGGGTTTCCAGAGCGGTGATGAAAAGATGCTGGCACCAGAATGGTGCTGGCTGCGCAGCACTCGGGCCACGTCTGCTATGGGCAGTGGTGGGGTGGGGGGACTATGGGCAGGGGTGGGATTGGGGGAGTATGGGCAGGGGTGGGGAGG
>NW_026067918.1:9978116-10056670 GCF_014885135.2 Alexandromys fortis | reverse complement strand
GAGTATGGGCAGGGGTGGGATTGGGTGAGTATGGGCAGGGGTGGGGTGGGGGAGTATGGGCAGGGGTGGGGAGGAGTGAGTATGGGCAGGGGTGGGGTGGGGGAGTATGAGCAGGGGTGGGTGGGGGAGACCCGCTTACATTCCCCATGCACTGTCAGCCCGGGATAGCCTCAAACCCCAGGTCCTCCCGCCTCAGCCTGCCTGGTGCCATGGTGACAGATGCATATCACCCCGCCCAGGTAGAAATATATGTGTTTTAAAAAAAGAAAAGAGAGAATTGAATATGGGACTGAGAATACGGTTGAGTCAGCAGGATGCTTGCCTGGCATACACAGAGCCATAGGTCCAATTTCCCAGTACCATGGTAACCCAGCTGTGGTGACAAATAACAGACGCAGGAGGATTAGAGTTCAAGGTCATCCTTGGAGGAAAGCCTGGGCAACACGTGAGACCATATCTTTAAAAATATTTTTAAAGACTTAAATACATTATTTTTTCCTCTTTTTGGCCCAATGTATTTTAACATTTTATGCCTTAAAGCTATAATGTCTTGAGACACACCAGAATGACCGGTGTCCTGTCCTCGGCTTGAAGGATGCTGTGACTTCACCTGACAAGGTGACTTTTGGATCTGAATCCAGACAGTGGCACAGAGTGACCAGGTGGGCCAGATGCGAGCACAGCTGTCCTGACCAGAAAGAGAGGAGGTTTGATCACAGGGTATGAGGTGACCAGGAAGTGACAGAGGCAGAGATCTGAACAAGGTGTGCCAACAGCCACCGGAGCAAGAAGAGGCCAGGGACAGATCTCTGGAGCCTTCTGCAGGAGCAAACACTTTGGCATCGGTCCTGTGGGCCGGTTTAACACAGTAATGTCTGGTGCTGCAAGCTGCATGATTTCTGCACCCACGTCAGCAGCCATAGAAACTAATGTGACCCTCTAGCCCCTCTGATCCACAGAACTTAAAGGTTAGCGCACAGGGGAGGTACACACTCAAGCAGTGCAGCAGGATGACATCCTTCAAGCTCCTGAGTGGACTCCTGGGATAGTTCCAAGCCTGGTCCACATCCGACAAGTCTTACCCTAAAGCAGAGGAAGCCCCTAATCTTCTGCCAGGCACTTGGCTGAAAAAGCACCCCCACTGAGTCCTTGTCCATGCTGTCCCGGTAGGAGCAGCACCCACAGTCCTTCTTGGTGACAGCAGGGACTTCCACCTCCTCTGAAAAACCAATGTGAAGACGAGGCCAATACAGACCCATTTCAGAGGTTGACACCTGCCAGGAAGCGCAGGACACCCACACTTCGCTCTATATGCAGAATCAAGCCAGCAAGAAAGAGGGATGAACGCACACGTGTGAGCACGGTGCACGTGTGGACACACACACACACACACACTCATTCCCTCCCGGTAGGCACCTGGCTTACACTGAGCTCACCCTCCTGCCAACTGCCTTCCATCCACCCAGGCAATAGTTAGCGAGTGCGGCAGATGCTTCCAAACAAATGCCCAGAAAAATATCCCTCCCGCCCTCTGAGGCTCTAGCACAGGAGGCCAGGGGCAAGGCTGGCATTTGCAAGTGGGCTTTGTGGCACATATGCGTGCCCCAGGGGTCCGTCATGTGCCTCCTATACCACCAAAAGCTGCAAGAAACACCCTGCCAAAAGGCCTTGAGGGAAGGCCAGGAGCAGACATAGTGGCGCTAGGGAGGGAGAGGCCCCAGGACGTATCTCACCAATGCAAACAGTGGGCCCTGAGGTGTTCAGGTGCCACCTCCGGTTCCCACCTGGACCCAGGTGAATCTATGCTGCCCCAGTCTCCAGAGCTGAGTGGCCTGCTCTGCTCTTCCAACTGTTGATTCTCAAGAGCCCACTCATGTCCCCTCTTCCTAGCGCCCACTCTTGGTCCTGGCCATCTGGCCTCTGCCAACCACACACCTCCAGGGCTCTGGAGGATTCCTCATGGCCCATCTCAGTCCACGCCCAGAGATCCTGAGGACTGCGCTTGAAGGACCCTTCCTGGGGCCTATTTCCCTCTCGCTTTTCAACGTGGGCTCCTGGGGTGACCTCCCCTCTGCCTCCTTCCCTCCTTCACGTGTCTCTCCACACCCCTCCTCCCTCCACAGGTCCTGTGCTTTCTCCCCAGGAGAACCCACATGCCTGAGACCCCAGCTTTGGCTGTCCGTGCCCTGCTTTCTCCCACCTCAGTCCCAAGACTCTGTCCATCCCCTCAGGTCCCAGGGCCCTGTCCCGCCAGTCCTAATGCTTAGCTTTTCCAGTGGTACAGCTGCCCTTTCCTGCCACGCCCCGTACAGTTGGTGGCAATGCCCATTCCGCAATCCCTCGGTGTTGTCTACTTCCCCTCTTCCTCCTTTTCCCATACAACTTCTACAGCAGAACTCTTCCTTGGGGCTGAGCGCCCCTGTACCCCGGTTCATCCAACCTCAGCCTGCGCTGTTTTCTAAGAACACATACTACACTACTCCTCAGCTGGGCTCCATGGTTTCCCAGACACCACCACCTCCAGGATGCCCTCCCTGAGTTCACCAGCACAGGTGACATTCCCCACCCCCAACCTGGATCCCTCCACAGCCTGGAGGACTTGCTGCTGACTCTACAGGCCCTGTCCCCTCCTGGTCTCCTTGGTAACCACAGAGCACGATAGGCCCATTTCCGCTTTTCTAAGAAGCCCCACCCTTCCCCTCACCAGAAAGCAGCACCCAGACGCATGCAGGCCTTGGTGGTGCACACCTGCGATCCCGGCATGCGACAAGCCGAGGCAGGAGGACTGAGTTCTGAAACCAGCCTGCGCTATACTGCAGGGCCATCTTGAACACAGAGGGCTGGATCGGTCGTGTCTTCTATATTCCGTGCTATCTTTTTGTCTTGTTTTGTTTTTGAGATGGGGTTTCTCTGTGTCGCCCTGGAATTCAGGTTGTACTGGAAATCACTCTATAGACCAGGCTGGCCTCAAACTCACGGAGATCTGCCCGCCTCTGCCTCCCCAGGGCTGGGATTAAAGGGGTGCGCCACCACCAGCTGGCAATTCTATGCTATCTCAGCCTGAAGTGTGACCCTGGTTCCAGCCTCTGCCACTCCCTCCCTTGGGCCCTTCACCTCACCCCAAGCAAATGCAGCCAAAAAAAAAACCACCAGACCCTCAGGTTTCCAAGGCGACAAGTCCCAAAGCACCCAGGTGTTCAGCCCTGTGGGCTCCTGGGCGCCAAGAGAAGATTGGCAGGCTGGGTACTCCAGGCTGCTGCCAGGGCAGCTCCTAGTCTTCGCACCCTGCAGTCAGGACGGTGCCCACACACACACCTGAGGTCCTCAGATGCTAGATTTTAGACCAAACTCTATTTTGGTGTTTCTGATGGCGCCCCACGCCCAGGCTATGGGGAGGGGCAGAAAGGGCGAGCTATTTATTTGGCTTCTAAAAATGGGCTCAGTAGCCGGGCGGTGGTGGCACATGCCTTTAATCCCAGCACTTGGGAGGCAGAGGCAGGCGGATCTCTGTGAGTTCGAGGCCAGCCTGGTCTACAAGAGCTAGTTCCAGGACAGGAACCAAAAAGCTACAGAGAAACCCTGTCTCGAAAATCAAAAAAAAAAAAGGGGGGCTCAGTATAGTCCCACTCTCATTCTGAAGAGCATAGCACTGTCCATGTAACACAGGGAGTGGGACCCCCACCTGTGGGGGAGCGGACCCCAGTACCTGTCATCCACCTAGTCCCTAATATGTAGCTGGGATTGAGAACCACTGGCTTAGGACCAAATGTGGGCACACACACTTCTAAGAGTTGTGCTAAGGTTGGCTGAGTGTGCTGAGACCCGAGGGGGATGGTGTTGTTTCAGAGTGGCGACACCACCTCCCCTTCAGATAACCTCGTATCCTTTGGGCAAGTTGCACCCTGGCATGGAGCGACTGATCCTGTTCATGAACTACCAAGTTACATGAGAATTGCAGCTGGGCAAGCATCCTAATCTCTAAGAGGAGGTTCTCGTTTGCTAAGGAGGAAGAGGGATACCCGGGAGAGTGGAAAGATGGCCCGGGCAGACTGGCTTAGCAGAGGATCCCAGGGCAGCAGTCTCCTGGGCTGGCGAGGAGGTGGAGGGTGTGGTCACAGGCAGCTGGGAAGAAGGGAGTGGTTACCACTGAGCACAGACCGAGGCTCCCTGCTGCAAGAAAGGAATAAGCAGAAACTGCTACTGCCTGCCAGCTATGCTTGTCTCTGCTTGAAACCGTGGTGTCGCACGCAAAAGGTCTTCTGGCCACGTTTTTCTCTGCAATCCATGTTAACACCGTTGGCGCTGGGAGAATTTTATACCTGCGTACAAAGGCTAGGGCCCTGGGTACCTCACAGACACAAGCCCTCACCCAAAGGCCAAGATGGGAGGCTGAGAAGACGGCTCGGAGGGTAGAGCACTTGCTGCAGAACCGTGAGGCCCTGAGTGTGAATCCCCAGCACCGACATGAGAGGTCACACGGGCTCCAGTGCTGTGGGAGGCACGGACAGGAGGATCATGGGGCACCTTGGCTGCTGGCCCAGCTCCAGGCTCAGTGAGAGACGGTGGAGAGAGGCAGAACTTCCTCCTCTGGCCTCCGGGCACACACACATGCAGGCACTGTGCACAGCTGAAAGTCAAGACTGAGCTCTACGAGATGGTGACCTGCAGCTCCTGGCTGGGGCCTGTGGTACAAAGAACAGCCAGAGTCCCGGAATCCAGTGCCCCTTCGGAAGCAGACCTCACACACAATAGACTCGAAGGGGTAAAGGCCTTTACATGCCATAGGGAAGCCACTCCAGGGTACCTGAGAGGAGGAAGAGGGGAAAGTAGAAGGCTGGAGACATGGGCGATGGCAAGTGACAGACTGCCTGCCCCTTGGCACGTCCATTCCGGGGCACGATGATTACAGAGGCTGGACAGCAAGGAGCTGCTCCATCCATACCCACTCAGCTCAGTAAAAGACTGACTTTTGGCCACAGGCAAGAGCCTGGAGAAGGGAGAAAGGGACCAAGAGAACCTCCTGCTACAGGCTCAGCATCCAGCCGGAGGAACCAGCACTATTCCACAGCACGCTTGGTCAGGGATGGAGGGGGGAATAAGAGGATCCAGGTCTGCTCACACTGCTGTCCTGGGGCCCGCTCACTGCCAGAGAGAAGAACACTGCAGATGAGGAGAAGGAAATCAGTGGGGGCCGGGCCCTTTGCATGACCCTGGGTATATAATCGCAAATCTGAAAGTCCACACTGCTGAAAGAGAACAGGTGGCCAGCCCACCCTCACCTCCATCTGTGAAAAGGGAACTAACAGTTTTGCTCCCAGTTTCTTTCCCACTGGGGTGCAGGGGGTGGGGGAACATGTTCTTCCAGTCGGAGCTGGCAGAATATAGAAGCATCTAGAATCTTCCAGAGCTGCAGCCCTGCCGGAGAACGCCTCCAGGCGTTCCAGAACAGGATCACCTCCCTGGCTGTGTGTTTCCGGTCATACACTGGGTGACTCAGTGGTGACAGAGACGATGGTGTGTTATCTCCCTGAGTCAGGGGTCGGTCAGAAGTCGAACTAGGTCAGGGTGTCCACAGGCCTCTCCTCGCTTGAGCTTCTGGGGTTGAATCTGTTTTCTGGCCTTTTCTACCTAAACTTCCTGGTTCTCAGTCCTCCCTTTTCCTTTGGCATGGCCTTCCTCACACTGCACCCCAGGACACTTCCCACTCCGAAGGACCCTTGATGGCACTAGGCCCATGTGCATCTCCCTCAGTAACCCCATGAAGCATGCTTTGGCCTCACACCCGGCCACTGCGGCACGGCCACGGGCAACTTTGATCCCAGTAGACATGTAAGGGTTGGACCTCAGACCTGAGTCTGTCTCCTTGGACTCCAATCCCTGCTGTCTCTAAGATGAGGAGTGGTATGTCACCTCATCATTGCTGCTGTGTGGAACAGAGTCCAGGACAGATCTGTGACCATCTATCTGTCCCTCGATCTCAAACTGCCCCTCAAACCTCACCATCATTTCTCTTGGTCATCTGGCGAGGCACCCACAGGCAGGGTGTATCCCATGAGCACCTGAGCCCCCTACCCGCGGGCAGTTAGAGCCCCACACACCATTCAGCGAGCAGATACTGCGGGCTCCCCAGCCAGGACATGCCAGAATGAGACGGAGGCAGGATAGAAAACCAGGCCAGAAAGCCAGGCGACATTGGGAGGGGAGGGAGCCCTCCCCTCTGGAGTCTGCAGTCTCCAGTTCAAAATTTCTGCCCAATTAACAACATTGCAACGACGGGTTTAGCAGGGAGACCACATTCTTTTTATAGGGAGATATTTTCGTGTAAGAATGTGAGGATAGCAACGAGACATGCTTCAGGCCTGAGCGCAGACGCCCTTTGAGTATGGCCCGGCCCTGTTCCCAGAAGTGAACCCCCAAATTTCTGGAAATCTCACAGGCAAGACTAAGAACTCCATTTACAGTAAAAACTCGCTTAACTCAGGCGCGTCCCTGCGGTGACCTGGTGACCTGGTGTCAGCTGTAACCTACAGCACCTGCAAAGCCACACCGAGGTCTCACCTCAGTTCCTTCCCACAAAAGCCTTATCCCTCGCTATCAGGAAGAGAGCTAGGCAGGGCCCTCGAGTAGCCCACAACCCCCGACTGAGGACCTGTGTTCAGTTCACTGATAAAGTTTTAATGAACTCTAATCGACATAGACTCAGCCTGAAATTCTTTTTGTACCAGAGTCAAGCCGGGAGTGGTGGCACACGACTTTAATCCCAGCACTCAGGAGGCAGAGGCAGGCGGATCTCTACAGAGTAAGTTCTAGGACAGCCAGAATTACATAGTGAGACCCTGTCCAGAAAAAAAAAATGCCATTAGTATTAGTCAGCATCCAGCACACACTGGTGGCTCCCATTGTGACTTCTGACCTGGGACAGGCACTGGAAGATGCTGCCTCAGGGGCCTGGCTGCCCCCATGGGCAGGAGGGGCGGGCCCACAGGTGTATAGCAGGATAGACCTGGGAGACAGTGAGGCCCCCGGCAGAGAGATGGCTCAGCAGGTAAAGAGCTTCCAGCACCAGCCTGGTGACCTGAATTCAACTCCTGGGACCTACATAAAGATGGACAGAGAGCTGACTCTACAAAACTGCCTGCCCTCTGACCTCCATGGGTGTGCCACGGCATGGGCACGTGTGCACACACATACATACACGCTAATAATGATAATAAATGCATAAAAGGGTTTAAAGGAGTCTTCTCTGCTGGAGGGACGGCTCAGGGGTAAAGAGCACTGGCTGCCCTAGCACAGGATCCAAGTTCAGTTTCCAGCACCCACATGGCGGCTCTCCACACCTGTCTCAGAGCGCCCCCCCCCCAGGTCCAGGGGATCCAATGCCCTTTTTTGACCTCTGTGGGTCTTAGGCAGGCATGGGTGCTTAACACACATGAAATAGGTATAAATAAATCCTTAAGAGAGAAAGAGAAAGAGAGAGGGAGCCTCCCTATAGACAGCCTCCACTCTGGATCTGTGAGTCCCTCAGGCTCCACCAGGCTCTCTGGGCAAAGGCGGCGAGCAAGGTGACTGGAGGACCCTTACTGGAACCATTGGGAAGCCCCTCCCCTCATCCGTCCCAGACAGAGAGGCCTCAGGTCCCACTGTAGAGACCCCAGGAGAACAAATGTGGCCTTCCTGCGTGGGGGAGGGAGACAGCCTCTCCCAGCCCTGCTCACTGACTCCCCACAGAGGTCCGGCTGGGACAGGGCAGTGTTCTGCTCCTGGCCAGGGCTACGGCTCACTTCTCCCTGTCTCTGGCCTTCCAACCACTTCTGCAGCAGGCCTTGCTGGGGCTGGATGTCTGAGATGTAGCCCAGGAGTTCTGAGCTACATGACGGAGGCATCAAAGCTGGACTGTGTGACCTCAGGAAAGTTACTTTGCCACTCTGGGCCTGTTTCCTAGAGGTTGTCTTCTATAACCTATGTGCGCTGGCGTCTCCTCCAGGGTGCCTCAGCCCTACACCCTACATTGGCTCATAGCACAATCAAGGCTTCTAGAACCCCCACCCACGCTTCCTCTAGGTAATGACATTTGGGCTTTGGGCGTCCCCTCCTCCCCCCAACCCCGCCCTCCAATGCCCTGTCCAGTCTGGAGCCCAGCTGTGTAGTCCAGGACTCCCAAGTGCTGGATTACGGGTGTAGTCACACCATTCCCTCGGGACTTGCTGCAGCTCGGCCCCAACCCAGCAGCCCAGGCCTTCTCCGGGGTCAGCCCCAAGGCTGCAGGAAGCCTAGCGGCTTTCAGTTGCTTCCAAGATAGAGGAACTGATGCTCCCTCCTCCCCCGCACCCTCCTAAGCTTTGCCTCCACCCATGGGGCCACTGCAGCCCCACAGGCTGTAGGTGGCAAGGCCAGAAAGGTCAGGCCACACCCCTGCAGAGAAGACAGCTGCTTCAAGCACAGGAAAAGGAAAGAGGGGAAGCGGGGACCCTCCCCTTCCCCCAGTCACTGGTGGCATCTAGGCCTCTTCTCCAGGAGGCCCCACCCCCGTCCTACCTCAGGAGATTCTCTGCCCAGCCCCAGTAATGAATTCCACATTGACTGCCTCCCTCCCCTCTGCCCTCGGTCCTCTCAACAGCTGGCCCACAGAAGGTGCTGGAGCTGAGGTGGAGAGGAGCTTGTAGAGTCCCACATCCCGCCCGCCCTTCCTCTGCAGATAAGGCCTCTCTGTTCTGGCCCTAGTCCTGGGAAAGCTGGGGAGTTGGGGGCGGCGGGGGGGAGGTGCGTTAACCCTTCATGAGAGCCACATCCTCAAGGCTTCCTGGTCCCAGCAAAGGTGCAAACCACCAGAGCAGATACAGCAGTGAACACCAGGAACACACCTCCTGCAACAAAGGCCGTCCACCAATCAGCAGGTGACAAATGGCCAGGGAAGGGATTCAAATTTAAACTATCCATTTGCCTTACCCAACAGCTGTGTGTTCTTAGAGGATTTGCTTAACCTCTCTGTGCCTTCTGTTCTTTCTCTGTGAAACGTTGATAATGGTAAGAACCAGCATGACAGGGCTGACGGACTCAAGGAAATTCTGACTTTAGGACATTCTGGGGCCACAGGAAGCTCTAGTTACCATAGCCCCTTGACTATGATGGATCACGTCTCAGGTCAGAAGCTCAGCAGTGTTGGCTTGGTTAGCGCTTGGATGGGCAACTGTCTGCTTCCTGTCAGCCCTGTCCCCTCCGGCAGCAGCCAAAGCTGGACTTCAGTCTTGGTTGCAGAAGGTGACCTTTCTCTGAGTCAGAGAGCAGAGGGGCCCCTGGGGCTGTTCCAGTGTCCGGATGTGAGGCGGCTGTGTGACCACTCTGACCTCCTCAAACCCTCTTCTCTCCCCTGCTCCAGATCTAGCCATGGAGCCCATGGCAGCCTGAGCCCTGACCCTGTAGGGTACAGGGCTGTCCTTGCATTTCCACCTCAACAGGAGTCGATGGGCTGTGTTCCACACATCCAGACCAGGGTTAGCAGGGCCACGAAGCCCCGGAGACCCTCCGCCAGCCTCTGCAGCCCCGCCGCCAGCCATCCCCCTCTACCCAGAGTCCTGAGAGATGATGGAAGTGACACAAACACAGAGACTCTGCGGCAAATGTCCCAAGCCACACTGCTGGCCGATGCTGAGGCCGGAGGCTGAGCCCCTGACAATCTTACTCTAGACAAGATGCTCAGGTCCCAAAGCAATGCACGCGGACAGCAGGCCAATGCGGAGGGAAGGCCCCTGTCACACAGTGCAGACCTCCCAGAGCAATCCCATGGTGCACCGCAGACAAGTGCTGTGGCCTGGCTCTGCCAACACACAGGAGGCCGAGACTGTCGGAAGTCCCACCGGGTATTTCCTCTAGGTAAGGGGTCTTCTCAGCTGAAGGAAGGGCTTCATTACTACCTGATGAGTGAAAATGATCAGGAGAGAGAGTGCAGCACAGAAATCCATATGGGGGAGGTAAGGCCAGCGCCTGGGCTAAGGTCCCTTTGAGGAGGAAAAGACAGGGATCCCCGTGGACGAGGAGGACCAGCCAGCACCGTGCGTGCCAACGCTTCTCTTCCTCTGCACACTCCACCCCATGGCGTCAGCCTCTCAGCCATCATGGGCAGCTGGGCACACTTGAGTCTCAGCCCAACCCCTCTTGGGCCTTAGAAAGCTGGTGGGTCAGGGCAGGGCATAGCTGCTGCATCCGAGGAGGCCATGCCAGGCTCGAGGGTGACTGGGAAGCAGCTGGCGTCCTGTGCCTTCTGGCGGCTAAATGAGAGGTCTGCACAGATCTGGTCGGAGTACGGGGGGCCTTGCTCCCTCCACTGCAGAATGGCCATCTGTACAGACACTGCTCTGCCTCTCTTGTCCAGCCCCTCGTGGGCTAGGGAATCCCTTGCCTGCTCTGTTGGAGCTGGGGACACCACTACGCTCGCGCCTCAGTCTTGGTGTGCTGACAACAGGGGGTTCCCAGAGGGGTTTCTGGCTAGCAAAGAACTCCACAGCAAGGATGGGCCCAGGGGCCAAGGACAGCAAGGAAGGGGTCGTCCGTAACATCCTTGGGCTGCCCGGGTTCAGGGACAGATCATTTTGAATTTCAGCAAACTCTCCCTCGCAGCTAAAGGCATTTGGAGCCCAGCTCTCTGCTGCCCGAAGCTTAACACAGCAGCTAAGGCAAAGCGGGTAGGAGCCCTGGGGAGGGAGGGGCTCTTCTGAAGAGTCAGCAGTGCCTTCAGTGGACGGTCCCCTCTCAGAGGGGACAGGGACAGAGGTTCCCTGTGAGAACAGAGACTGTGATGGCAGCAGCTCCCACGCCAGCAACTCTGGGTCCACCCCCCTCTTGATGGCTTCCAGGGAAAGCATTCAGTCCCTGTCAGCATCCTGAGATCCAAGAATAGGCTGAGAAGGGAAACTGTCACACAAGCCTCTGGTGAGCGCCACTGTTTCCGGTGCCTCACATCACGACCCCGGCCCCACCCCCAGACTTTCCTAAGCCCCACTCAATTCTTCCACTGCTGCCATCTGTGAAATCAGGAGTGGGCACAGAAGGGTTAAGCAACTAAATGTTGACACACAGCAAGAGAGCCTTCCTCTGTCCACCCACTCCAAGGACAGAGGTGACACAGCAAGGATGAGTCTCCAAGAACTTCACATTCCAATCGGAAACAGGAAGCCGGGGAGCAGAGCTTTGTTCTGTCTCTGTGGCTCGCCATTCCCACACCTCAGCTGGAAGCCTGGACCGGCTACAGTCTTTGAGTGGGTAGATGGATAGATGGGTGGGCGGATGGTTGAATGGACAGACAGACCAATGGGTGGATGGATGGACGGATAGACAGATGTGTGGGCGGAAAGACTGACGGGTGGGTGGGTGGATGGATGGATGAATGAATGAATGGAGAGGGAAGGATGGATAGACAGGTGGGTGGGTGGACGGATGGACGAATGGATGGATAAATGTGTGGATGATGGGTAAATGTGTGGATGGATGGATAGACAGGTGGGTGGGTGGGTGGATGAATGGACGGATGGACGGATGGATGGATGGATGGATGGATAAATGTGTGGATGGATGGATGGACAGATGGATGGATAGACAGGTGGGGGGTAGATGGACTGATGGATGGATGGACAGACGGATGGACAGATAGATGAGCAGATATAGAGATGGCCACATGTGCATGCACACACAAAAAGTTGTAAAACTATACACACATGAGGTCATCAACCAGGCACAGCAGCACACATCTGTTAACCCCAGCACTTAGCAGAGGAAGCAGGATGATCAGAAGTTCAAGACCAACCTGAGCTACATGAAAGCCCATCTCAAATTTAAAAATGAACGAATTAAAAATACTGAGTGTGGTGGCGCATGGCTCCAAGGCCTTAGCAGAGACAGGGGAACTGTCTGGAGTCTGCAGCCAGCCTGGCCTACAGAGTGCTACCTCAAAACAAAACAAAAAAAATCAGGAAAAGCAGGGGCTTCCCAGTGAGAAGACAGCGCTCCCGGAAGCCCTGCCTTGCCTGGCAAAGAGCAGACGCAAGCGCTGCTGGCAGGGCAGGCCTGGTTAAAGACTTCCTCAGCAGTTCTGGGAGGCAGGAATCACTCCTCAGAACTATCCCCACGCCAAGAACTGGATGTAGGGCAGGCGTCACCGTGGTCCCTTTCCCAATCCCAACACAAGCCACCGCTGGCTGCAAAGAACACTGGGGTTCAGCCAGGGTTTGTGTCAACATGCTCCGCTTCATCCAGTCTGCTGGGGATCCCCCACCCAGGCAGGCACGACAGCTCCAGGAAAAACACGCAGACACAGAGGGAGCTCAGGGTATAGGAAGGCGGGCTGTCCTCGGCCAGATCCGTGGAGTCCGATGGATCCAGCCCTCCAGGGGCGCTCGAGACCTCGGTTAGTTCCGCTGACAGGTGATTCAGAAGAGGAGGCTGATGACGGAGGGTGGCTTGCGCCCTCACTAGGTCAGTTCCTGCCTGCACCACTGACCCTTGAGCGTGGAGTATCTGTTTCTATAGAAGGAGACCAGAAGGTTCCAGAAAGCACCACCAGTTTGTGGGTGGGCACAGAGCAACACACAGATCACAGCCCTCTCACCACAGCATCATCAATGGGACTGCATGCCCACAGGTGGCTGGTACTGTCGACAGTCCAGGGTGCACCAGGTCACCATGTCTCAGACAAGGCCATTACAGGTGTCCTTTAGCTTCCTTGCATATGTCTTTGCCCCAAGACATCTGGGGAGTCACAGGTCTGGCTTGCATCCTATTACTGCCAGGTTTCTGCTGTGTGACTGTTTGCCAGCAACTCAGCCTCTCTGGGCCTCCTAAATTTCAGAGCGTGTTAGAAACCGTAGAGACGTCTGGGCTCGATGACAGGCAAGCAGGGATGAAAGGTTAGTTCTGGGGCAGCCATAGGATAGGACGGCCACGAGTACAAATGGTGTGCCTGGATACCAGAGCTGACCAGAGTGCTCACTACATAACAAAGAGGCTAAGTCCAATTCAAATACTGACCTGGGCAGGTTCAGGTGACCAGACCCTGGGTGCTATGTGGCCCCAACATCAGGACAGAGTGTGACATCAGAGCTGGCATTGCCCAGGTAGGTACGGTACGGGAAGGCCAAATGGAGCAGTTTAGGTACCTATCCACCATCTTCCCCTCGCCCCAGGCAAACAGTACCTATCCACGGCACAAGCGTGCCACCTGGCCTTGGCATCCTTGACACAGTGATGGAGCCCCAAGCCAGGGATGAAAGCCAACCCTGCAGCAGAAACACCGCTGATTCACCATGCCTGCCAGGCACACAAGGAGGGTGAGGCGGGCACCTCCTACATTCTACAGCAAACCCTGGAAACCTGCTGAAGGGTGTCTCTACATAATTCAAGCTAACCTCAGACTCCGAATTCTCTTACCTCAGTTTCCCACAAGGAACCGGAGGTATGCACAACCACCACTTGCCTCTTCTGTGGTTCTAGAGCATTCTTGCCCTCCTTCTGTGCTCTCCCAATCTCCCATCAGGTTGGTAGCAACAGGCCCGCACTGCCTCTCTCTCCGTTCCCCACCTCCGTTCACTGGCACCAGCTCGGCACCGGAGGCACTCGTTCACGGTGTAGAGGCTGCTGCAGAGAGAAGGGTGCGCTCACACTACCCCTCACAGACAGTGATTCCCATCAGAGGCCTGTGCCAGGGTTTACTCACACACACCCACGTGAACACAGCCTCTCTTCACCCCCGGCACTAACTGACCCCCAGCAACCCATCCATTGCAGGCACAGCAGCTCAGCTACCTGCCGCTTCTGCCTGGGTGCCCTCTGTGACCGCTTCTTCAGGTTCCATGGCAGTGTCTTCTCCACCCCGAGGCATGAATGACAAGCCAGTACCCCCTGCCACCACAGACAGCCCATGACGAGGGCCAGAGAGAGGTCTCCAAGGGCCGTTGCTTGGTAAGAGGGACTGATTCCTGTTAGCTAACCCCTGACTTCCACATGTGTGCTGTGGCACGCACACACACTAAATAAAATGTAAAAATAAAATTCGAATGACCGGGCTGGCAGACACTCACTGCTGCTTGCAGAGCCTCCACAGGCAGGGACTTTGGCTGTGTTGGCTGGAAAGGACAATCCCTCTGAGGCCACGGCCATGAAGCCAGGACCAGAGTGAGGCAGCCAAGGAAAGGCCCACCTCTCCCCAGCAAGGTGCAGGCTGTAAGCCCCGGCTGTGGTCCCTGGAGGCGCCCCAGTCACAATGGACAGAGTGGCTTTGGCCAAACGATGTGAGACCACCACACACAGCCAGGGGGCGCTCTTCACACAAATCGCCTGGATAGCTCTCTTGGGGCTGTGGTGTGGGTGGGGTTGTGGCTGCCACTGTAAAGGACAGACTGCAGGGGGCAGCGTGAGGTGAGGACAGTCATTCACGGGAGAGGCCAGAAGCTGCTTCCTGCCATTGGGACCCTACTCAGTCTGAATGGACTGGAAGGTGTAGTTGGGGAGGGCTGGGCCTCGGCAGGAGCCTCACAGAGACAGGTCTCAAGCTTGGCAGTGACTGGCCATGGTGACTCTGAACCACAGAAGGAATAAGTCACGGAGACAGGCCAGGAGTCCAGCCTGTATCGCATGGACTTCCGGAGCTGCTGGCTTGCTTCCCGTGCAGCTGGTTTTCCTGGGAGGCCGGTGCTGCAGACTCAGTCCCCGGCCAGCATGACCTCCCACAGCTGGGCCCTTCTTCCCATGCTTGGATCATGTGGTGTGGGCCCGTGGGGTCCTGGGGGAGGGCAGGCCACCAGGAACAGCTGGCTGAGGGAGTGGGCTGGGGGTGAAGAGCTCGCTTTGGCCCAGGTCCCACTGTGTACGGGCAGGCTGAGACTCACAGGGGTTATACGGTGTCAGTCCCACACAGACCCGGATCACCTATCCCTTCCTTACCGAGGGGAATCGAGGCTGGCTCCTATCCTGACAGGCAGGATCCCAGCCCCGGCTTCCCCCACTTCCTCCTGGGCACTGAGCCTGCGCTAACTTCAGCCCTCCCTCAGCACCCAGGCTTCAGAAGGACCTAGATTTCCATTGGCTCAAGGCTCCAGTAAACCACTGCTTAGCACTGCTCTGCAAAGCACTTTGCTTTACTTATTTATTTAGATGCAAGAGTCTCATGCCGTCCAGGATGACCTCGAACTCGCTCTGTAGTCAAGGATCAGCTGGATATCTAGCTTCCTGCACTCGGTTTACACAGCACTGGACACTGAACCCAGGGCCTTGTGCACGCGAGGCGAGCACTCTACCAAACAAGCCACGGCCAGCTTAAAAACCTGTCAGTGCAAAGGACTTTCCAGCAAACGCCTCTCACCAGATTCTTCCCAAAGTCTTAGGAGGGAGGAAGACGCCAGTCGGCCCATTTTATAGACACGTCAACTGAGTCACAAAGAGACTGCCAACGCCGAACCCTGCAAAGTCAGCAGAAAATACAGTGGGCGGAGGAGTACCTCTGACCATGTCCTAACTGGTAGCACCCAAATCAGCCTTGGGGACATGGGGGTGTGTGGGGAGGAGGACACAGGGGAGGGTCCTGAACAAAGCAGGAGGCACAAAGGACCAGCAAGTTTGGCAGTTTAGAAACCCGCCTCGCACCATAGCAATACAGATAGACCAAGGTCCAAGCAGGTGGGACTGCAGTTCCCTGCATCTCTGCCTCCTGCCCAGCTATCCTCAGAGGCACAGAAGAGTGGCTGTCACTTGCTGGATTGTCCACAGATACCTCCAGTTGGGCCAGGAAAGCCAAGCAGAGGTTACCCCCTCATGCAGTGTAGAGACCGTAGAAACCGCAGCCTCTTCACCTGCCAGCTGAGGCATGCGTCAAACCCTCCAAGCTGAGAGGCCCGGAGTCCATGACTCACCCTCTCTGTGACTTCTCAACAACCACCTCGCTCTTGGAACATGTAAGAACACAGTAAGTACTCGGAGTTAATTAAATATTAATGCGGCCAAGAATAAGAGGCCGGGCTCCCAAGCTGTCCCTAAAATGGAAAGCTCTAAGCATGGCAGAACAAAGCTGAGGCCAGCTTCGGCGGGGCTGGGCTGGGGCCCTCAGCCACCCTCCTGATGATGTCATGCTGGCACCTGCTTCTGAAACACATGTTTGGACTTTCCAGGCCATTTCCCCCTCCTTCTGGCCTCCCCCACGCTTCCTTACTCATTCTCTCCTTTAAGGGCTGTTCAGAAACAAATCTCACAGTCCAAATGTGTCAGCGGCTCCCTGGAAGTGTCTGCAGCCACGAGGGGAGGCCGTGAGTGGCAGGAGAGATCACTCACTGGGGGCCTCGGGTCTCGGGGTGCAGAGTCTGGGAGAGGGCTAAGATGGGTAACTGGAATGGCCAGGGCTCACCTTCATGCCCACGCCCCATGAAGACCCAGCCTCCACAGCATGGGTCCCCGTTAGGGGATACACTTCTTTGGGGTGCGTGAATGAAGGCCAGAAGTTACCCTCAGGGCAGCACCACTTTGCTTTAGAGATAGTGCCTCTCACTGGCCTGGGGGTCACCAAGTTGGCTGGGCTGACTAACCGTCGGGCCCCAAGGATCTGCCCGTCTCTGCCTCCCCAGTGCGACCATGCTTGGCTTTTTTCAAGGGTTCTGGGCATTGAATTCAAGTCCCCATGCTTGCTGTTGTGGAATCCAACCATGTGGTCACAGCCTTGCTGAGGGGCCACCGTGCCGGTGTAGCATGGTTCTCCTGAGTGGTCTGCAGCCAGGTGGCAGGAAGAGGGACCAGTGGCTTGTTCCTGCTAACAGCTCGGTGGAGACATAGCATAACCTTTTGGGTCTCCCATCTGGGTCCCTAGCGCTGGACCAGAGGCAGGTGAGCAGGGCCAGGGGAAAGCAGAGCTGGGGACACTTTCTCTGCAGGCAGAGGTGCTCTTGGAAACAAGAGTTTTCCCCAGAAGGCTAGCCATCTGCACAGAATCCAAAGCCACGCAGGGGAAACCAGGAGTGCACAGGGCTTCCCTGTGCTGTGGGCTGCGGGCGGGTGGCTGACGTTCTCTGATCTGGGAAATGATGGGCAGCAGAGGACAGTGCCCCTTTCCCGGATCCAGCCTCACGAACATCACCTTCTCATCCGTCAGCGCCGGGCCTGGCTCCCAGGGACAGCAGGCCCAGCAGTAAGGACAGACATTTTCTAAATCCTTCAGGCCTCTTTCTCTTACCCAAGCTAGCCACACCTCAACCCCTCCACCCACAGCTCTGCTCAAACCCAGAGCCTGGAAACGAAGAGATGAGGCCAGGGGCTCCTCCTAGTCCCCTGGGCCACATCAGCTGGCTGGCCTCCCAGGAAGCCAAGCAGGTCACAGGCTACTGTCCTGGCTTCCCTGTCTGGCTCCAGGACAGGGAGATGACAAGGGTTCTGACTGCTTCTGCACCTGAGGCTCCTAGGGTGGAGGCAGAGGGCCTGGGCTGAGTCCCAGGAGATCTGGGTGCCGTTCAAGGCAACAAATACCCAACACAGAGCTCAGTTCCAGAAAGACGGAAAGGAGAGCCCAGGGGGCTCATAGGATCCTGAGCAGCTGGATTGTGAAGTGGAAGTGGCTAGTCTCTGGAGAGCAGACATCCTGTGACCTGCACCCTGGCGTGGTTGCAGGAGACCCCAGAGAAAGAGGGAGGCCAAGGTGTGCAATCTCTTAGATGCTTGCTGTCCATCTCTTCCCAGGTCTCAGCATTCAGCTCATTCCGACCAGAAAGAGGCCTATCCTGTTCCCAGGATAACTGATGAGCCCTGAGTGAGATGCCCAGTGCCAAAGTCTACCCTCCACACGAAGGCATTGTGTGCTGGGATGTGGTGATCTCCCATCCTGGACACGCAGTGGCAACGCCACCCAGCAGCAGTCACAGGCACAACAGTCACCATGCAGGGTCACTCTGCGCAACCAGCAGCCAGGACCCCATTCCCACCCAGCCCAGGAGCTCCTGCTCCACCTCCCACGGCAACAGCCCATCCACCCGTCTAGTCATATGGGCATCATCCTACCCCAGGCTGGTACTACTTGCTCCCATCCACCCCCCTAGAGCAGCTCAGTAGCCAGGCTTCCCTGACATGTCAACAGGCAAGTGCTGGGCACCCTCTGGGACTGCCGGATCTGGAAAATGGGCCACGTGGGAAATGGTGGTGGGGGCTCCTGGAGTTAGTTAGTGTGGTCAGTTACCAACTTCTTCCACCCTCCTGAGATGGAAGGGCTTGGGGTCCTGGGAAGATACAGCAGGAAAGCCACCCAACTCCTGATGCTTGAGGGATGGGAAAGCCCCTGGCTAGATGGTGTTACAGGAAGAAAGAGAAAAGGCGTCTGGTCTCTCAGGCAAACAGTCAGCAGTCAGAGATCAGAAGGATTCTGATAGAAGTCTATAAATGCCCTAGGGAACACCCCCCATCAGCACACTGAGCTTAGAAGTCCCAGAGCCCCCCACTCAGAGTATCACCCACCAGTGAACCCCAGAGCGCTTAAGACTCAAAGGCAGAGGCTGGGAGCTGCCTGAGGCCTCTACTGAGAATGTGATATACCAAGGTCAGTCAAGCAGATTGCAAGAGACATTTAATGAACCAGGCCTTGGTAAGGGGAGGCGAACTTCCTGCTCCCCAGGTTCTCCTCAGGGCGGGTGCTCAGCTTCCCATACACTGGCCTGGGCCATGCCCCATCTCCTCCTTCCCTTAACAGAAGGTCTCCTGACAGACTGGGTAAGTAACCATAGCCAAGCAGGGTTGTGGATTCCAGGGTGGCCCTGACCCTACAGCCAGACTCTCCCTGGAGACAACGTGGGCCCTGGTTCTTCAGTGCTAAAGAATGAGGGAGGGCCTTGGCCTTGCCAAGTTTACAGGGTCTCTGGGGACAGGACTCCCCACCGTGGGTCACCATGTGTTCGCCACACCAGCACACAGGCCCGGGGGAGGGTCTGCGATTAAAGAACCACTTTCCTCAACCAAGGCCCTGGCTCCTCCTCTATCTCCTCCCCAGCCTCGCCCCACACAGGAAGACTACTGTACCCCACGGGCACGTTTGCCTTCCACAGTTCTACCCCTCATGCTGAGGTTACCTGGGGGCCCTGATGAGCTCTGGGGGCTGGGTTTCCTGAAATCGGGATGGTCGGTAAGACAGTAGAATTGTGTGGGGCCTCACTCCGGGTGCATCTGGACAGTCTGTAACCGGAGCCAGCTGTGACAAGGACCGGCTCCCCCACCAGTGAGCAGATAAGAATTAGTCAGCAGAACAGCAAGCCCAGAAGGGCCTGAAGATAGAGCAGTGTCAGGCGCAGGGTCCTTCCACAGCCGTCATTTCCAGAGTGGAATACAAACCCTGCCTCCTCCGGGGCTGGGCAGAAGAAAGCCTGCAGGGGTCAGCCTGCTGCTCACAGAGACTTGTCACCCCTCAAGCTGGGTCTTTCTAGGGTGCTGTGGGCTTGAAGACACTGCAGAGTGCAGCTGGGGGTACGGCTCAGTCAGTAAAGCGCTTACCACAACACCCGTGTAAAAGAGCACCGTGAGGGAGGGGGAGAGGGAGATGGGGATCCCTGGGGTTGCAGGCCAACGAGTCTAGCAGACAGATAAGTTCAGAGTTGTGTTCATTGAGACCACCCTGTCTCACAAGGTGGAAAGTGGTGAAGGAAGACACTGGCAAGGATGCCCAGCACGGGCACATACAGGTCCCCGTCCTTGTCAGGGCAGAAGATTAGCTATGCGAAGAAGACTGGCCCTGAAGACGGGCATGGGAAGATCCACCACAGACTGGGTCCCGGTGTGAACTGAATCCCTTTCCTCTGCCCAGCAGAACAGAAAAGCACAGCTGAGAGGAAGTGCCCAGAGACAGTTATTAGAGGCAGCCTTCCACCAGGTTTAGGATGCCCGTGGCAGGGGTGTGTCTGCCCAGAAACCTGGGAGGCAGGAGAGAGGAAGCCACCACCCCCAGTTTGTCCTGTGCACCAGGACTTGGTCCAGCTGTGGGAGCAGGGCCCTTTGGACAGCTCATGAAGGCCCAGAGCAGAAGTGGCCTTGGCAGAGCGGCTTTGGTGGGATTAGAAGAGGGAATCCTCAAGGCCTTGGAGGCATGCCAGCATAGAGTGGAGGCCAGGGGACCAGTCAAGAGGCCATGAGGGAAAAGGTGTCTTTCTGGACTCTGTACTTCAGGTGCCATTAACCCCTAAGCACTCACACTGGGGGTACAGGCTGCAGAAGAATGAACCCACCTAGCAATCAAGCCTGCCACAGATGCTCATCAAGGGAGCTACGACCATCTCTAACCTCACCAACCAACAACCTGGGCGGCAGGAGTCCCTTGGCCTCTTGGTGTTCCCTAGGAGGGAAGGATTTAGATCTTGGTCATTTAAGATGCTTTCTAGTAGCGGACAACAGGGGGTGAGCGGGTACAAACAAACCCTCACGGGAACTCAGGCATGAACGGACATACGTGTACCAGGAAACACTTGTAAACAAAAACAACTGTGCTGGACCAGACAGTGCCGCCTCGGGCCTCACAGGAAGCCAGGGCTCATGCTGACCGGCCATCAGAAGCACGCTCACGTCCTGTACAGACTGAAATACGTCTGTTCCTGCATCCATGCCTAATCCTCGTCAAAGCTGTCCCTCACTGCGCCGGCGGCACAGTGCTGACGCCACCTCACATCTACTAAGTGCCTACTATGTGCAGCTCGGCGTACCATCACAATACCCAACACTTCTCCGCACTTCCTTCCGTTCATCCTCCCAACAACCTGGTAAGTGGGGAAACTGAGGCACTGGGCGTGAAACTGGCCCGAGTCTTCAAACCAAGAGCGTCAGAGCCAGAATTCAAATGCTGGTTGCGATATGTTTACCTAGGAATATTCCTTTATAGTGTGTGCATATATGTCACTGTGATTGGTTTAATAAAGAAGCTAGCCAGGCGGTGGTGGCGCACACCTTTAATCCCAGCACTTGGGAGGCAGAGGCAGGCGGATATCTGTGAGTTCGAGGCCAGCCTGGTCTACAAGAGCTAGTTCTGGGACAGGCTTCAAAGCTACAGAGAAACCCTGTCTCGAAAAACCAATAAATACATAATACATAAATTATACATAATACAATACATACATACATACATACATAGAAGCTAACTGGCCTATAGTTAGGCAGGATAAGGTTAGGCAGAGAACCAGACTAAGAAGATGCTGGGAAGAAGAAGGGAGGAATGAGAGAAGTCGCCAGGAGACGCAGAGGAAATAGGAGATAAAGTTGTCGTGCTGGGTAAAGGTACCAAGCCACGTGGTAGAGCGTAGATAAAAAATTTGGGTTAACTTAAATTATAAGAGCTAGTTTGCAAGAAGCCTAAGCTAGCAGCCATGCATTTATAATTAATAATTAGTCTCTGTGTGGTTATTTGGGAGTGGGCTGGCGGGACAAAAAAACCCCACCTACAAGGCTGATTCTTTGTTTTGAGACAGCATCTCATGTAGCCCAGGTTGGTCTTGGCATACAGCCAAGTATGGCCTTGAAGTCTTGATCCTTTGCCTCCGCCTCTCGGATGCTGGGATTACATGCATGCACCACCACATCAGGCTCATGTGGTACCCAGGTCTTCATGCTCACGCAGGCAAGCACTCTACCAGCTGAACCTCATACCCAGCCTTCTAGGGACTCTGACCTCCAGCTCTAACGCAGGTCATCTCACAATGCCCTGGGAAGGTAGAGACAGCAGGATTTTTACGGGCAAAAATAAATAATAAATAAATAAATGAATGAATGAATGAATGAATGAATAAATAAATAAATGAATGAAGCAGAGTCAGAAGTTTGAGTCAGTAGCTTATTTGGGCTCATGGATATAACATAAGAAAATTAAAGGCTGGGGTCCCCTCTCCCTTTTCATCCCTGGATGAGGTGAATAGAAATTCAGAAATTAAGGGGTTCTGGGACTCAAAAATTCTAGGACTGTACAACACAGAGAGTGGGTGCCTTTGGGGGCCTGGACACTGGTGGGGGGCAGGTGGCACCTTCGGGGCTGGGCTCCTGGTCTCGGAGCTTTAGGTTCAGAGGGGCTGCTTTGGGCCAGAATGAGGTGCCCTCCCATACTCGAGCAATGCCATATGGCCACAGCCAAATCACAAGGCTGTTGAGGTCTCAGGGCTAAGCTGACCTGCCCTCACCCCGAGAGCCACTCAGATTCAAAGACAAACTAGGCCCTAAACCACAAGTTTGCCAGGTTAGGGCCAGGGCTCAGGAAGCACAGTGGGGCTAAGTGCATGCAGGGCGGGACTCTGTGCCTAGAGGAAATTCTGAAATTTGTTCACCGTAGAAGCTTGCTGTATAATTTCAGCCTTTGAAAATACTGTCCTGTGAGGTTAGAGCCATGGCTCGGTGAATAAATAAACCAAGCATGCAGACTTGTTAGCAGCACACACGTTAAAAGCCAGGCGTGGCATCGCAGCACTGGGGAGAAAGAAATAGGAGAGTTCCTGAGACTTGCTGGCCAGTCAGCCTACGGCGGTGCGCCAGGTTCAGTGAGGGACCCTGTCTCAAAAAGTAAGGCAGAGAGTGACTGAGGAAGCACTCAGTGTCAGCTTCTGGCCTACGTACATGCATGCACTCACACACACATGTGAACACATGCATGCACACACATGCACATATGTGCATATACACACTATTGTATTAATGGGCTGAGGCTGTAACTCAACGGTAGAACACTTGTCCCACACAAAACCCTGAGTTCCATCCCAGAACTGGGAGGGAAAAAAATAGCACCACAAAAAAAAACCAACAGTATTAAGACACCATTTGTCTGGATTCCCAAATTATTCTGCACACCCCCGTACATTCTGCCCAGCGCCTGTGCCTCATTCATCTCGCACCAACCTCCAGATGTCCTTGGCACCCTCCAGCCTGCACATCTGGAGCCCACCCTAAGGCTTATGCTGATCCTGCCCACCACCCCACCAGGCATCTCTAGCCCAACCACACCTCTCATTTTTTAACCCCTCCCACTCTCGGTCTCACTGCCTGTCACTCATCTCCTCCCAGGCAAGCATGCCACTCCTGGGGACACAAATTTGTCTACTGTGGACAATCGCTGTTGTATTCCTTGGCGCCCTACACGGCTAGCCTGTGGCAGGTCTCGGCCTTTTATCCCTTCCTTTGTAAAAATCTGATTAACCTTTTTAACATTTTAATCTCATAGTCATAGCTTCTAAGGACATAGCTCTGTTCTGACATAGACTTCCCCAAAGGCTTGTCTTTCACACACGTACACAAATATAAAGAGAACGTGGCATGGACCCCCCCAAAAAAAAGCATTGGTAGGATAAGGCTACCATTCACCGCAGGGTGAGCATTTGGAAGTCTGGACAGAAATGCAAAGAATTAGAAATCAGTAAAATCAAGGTCACTTTCAAAAGCTCGCAGTGAATACTACGAGTGTCTGGATCTTGACCATATGTAGACACGTGTGGAGCTTCAGGTGGTTAGGTCACGGGGGTTGGTGGGGTCAGGTGGAGAGGGTGATCTCTAAAGGGGACATTGAGAACTCAGCACCTTCTGACTCTCTGCTTCCAGCCACAGCAAGGTGAGCAGTGTCCGTGGCCATGCACTCCCATCATGCTTTGTGCTCCCACCATGATGGGTGCCACAAGGGCCAACCAGCCACGGACAAAATCCCTTGAACTGAGTTGAGACAAACCTTTCTCTCTTACAAGCTGTTTATTTTGTCATGGCAAAGGAACATTAACATAGTTTGCCATAATATGATGTATAAAAATGTATTTGTATGTTAAATGTGGGATTACCCCTGTAATTCCAGCATTTGAGGAGTGTAGGTAGGAGGATCCAGAGCTCATAGTGATTCTGAGGCTAGCCTGGGCTACAAGAATGGAAGCCAGGGCTGGAGAGATGGCTCAGCGGTTAAGAGCATTGCCTGTTCTTCCAACGGTCCTGAGTTCAATTCTCAGCAACCACACGGTGGCTCACAACCATCTGTAATAAGGTCTGGTGCCCTTTTCTGGACTACAGGCATACATGCAGACAGAATATTGTATACATAATAAATAAATATGAAAAAAAAGAATGGAAGACAATAGACACAAAAGGGCATACATAGCATGTGACCCTGTGAATAAGAAAGCTCCAGAACAGATGGAAAGTCCCAGTGACAAGTGGGCAATGCCTAAGGCTGGAGGCAGAGCACTATGGCACCTCCTTCTCAGGTGGTAAACATTTTCTTAAATTGGCTATGGAGGAAGCAGAAATGAGAAACCACATCTTGAAACAGGTAGGTGGTCTAGGCGGGCTGCTGGGTCTCGGGATTGTGAGTGGTAGTTACAAAACTATGCTGCAAATGGTGGTCTGGCGTGGAGGCAGGGGGATCAGGAATTCAAGGTCATCTTCGGATAGCCACCAAGCTCAAAGCCAATCTGGGCTACAAGATTGGAGCCCAAAAAAGAAAAGAAAAGTGAAGAGAAGAGAAGAGAAGAGAAGAGAAGAGAAGAGAAGAGAAGAGAAGAGAAGAGAAGAGAAGAGAAGAGAAGAGAAGAGAAAGAAAGGAGGGAAGGAAGGAAGGAAGGAAGGAAGGAAGGAAGGAAGGAAGGAAGGAAGGAAGGAAAGAAGGAAGGAAAAAGACAAGTACACATAATTCTGAACATTAAATAAATGGGGGCACTAGAAAGAGGCTCAGTGAATAAAGTACTTTCCCCCAAAGTATGAGGACCAGAGTTTAGGTCCTCGCCTGTAATTTCAGCTCTTGGGAGCTCTGGAGCAAAGGGGCCAGCTAGACCCAGTGAGCTCTGGGTTTAGTGAGAAACCCTGCCTCAATGTATAAGGTGGAGAGAGATTAAGGAAGACAAGGACACGGACACACACACACACACTTGTGTGCCTAGGCTCTGATATAAAACGTATTTCAGTTACTCTCCAGAAGACTCCAGACTTCATGCTCCCGAGACTTAGCATCCTGCCTAGACCACTGTCCGCCCCCCCACTCCAAGGCAGAATTTCCCTCCCTCCAAGGCTGCAACAATGGAAGGTGGGTAGGTGGCCTCGCTTCTCAGAGTACGGGGTCCTCTGCACATGTCCCTTTCAGAACCTGTGTCATTCTCTAATGTACAAGTGTGCATCCAGAGTGGCCCAGGGCCTCGCCTGGTCCAACACATCTCATATATCTGTAGACAGGACCATATCCAGGACAGATGCTGAGGGCAGTCATGATGCAAATGGTCCCCTCTACATACCCTTCCCCCAGAAGGTGCTGAAGCACCTAACTCTGAATGGCCTGACAGATTTTAAACATATGAATGAATAATCTTCTACAGGAAAAAAACGGGGGGTCATGGGCTCTGGGGGGATGACTGCCGCATGGGCATGAAGGCCTGATTCAGAATCCTCAGACTCGACATTGAAAAACAGCACGGACATGCATGTGTGTGACCCCAACTCTGAGAGTAAGGTGCAGACAAGAGGTGGGCTGGGGCTTGCTGGCCACCTAGCCTGGCCACACAATGGAGCTTCAGGTTCCGTGAGGGACCGCCTCAAGCGAATAAGGGGACCAAAAGAGAGAAACACTGGATACATATACAGGCATACACCACATACAAAGACGTGTTTTCAAAATTATTGTTGCTTTTTGTGTGTATATGTGTGTGCATGTGGGGGGCGCATATGTGCGTACATGCATGTGTGTATACGTGTGTGTATGTGTGCATATGTGCATGCATGTGTGCGTGTACATGTATATGTGTGTGTATGTAAGGTCAGAGGAGTACTCTGTGGAACCAGTTCTCTGTGATCATCTTTACATGGGTTCCAGGAGTCCGTCAGGCTTGCATGGCGGACACCTTTACCCACTGAGCCATCTTACAGATACATTTTTACAAATAATACACATATGTATATATGTACAGACAACATATTGAGACAAAGTCTTCTTATGTGGCCTGAGCTGACCTGGAATTGACTATGTAGCTCGAGTTAGTCTCAGATCCACGACCCTCCTGCCTCAGCCTCCCAAGTGCTGGAATTACAGGCATTCACTACACACCCAACTAAGCAATAACAGGTTTCTTTCGGTGCTGAGAATGTTGGGGCTGTGCCTGCTAGGCCAGCACCACACCACCAAGCTATATCCTCAGCTACATCCTCAACCTTAAAAAAAAATAAGTTTGGGAGAGTCTCTCTAAACTCACAGCCCCAGGGAAAATAACTTAAAGTGGTTTTTCTTTTTCTTAAGTGCTAGACGCCCACAAAAGTATCAGGCCCAGATGGTTCCACTAGTGAGCGCCTTAAGAGTTTTAACAAAGACAGGACTGTACTGCTGTGAAAGCCTTCCAGAGGGAGAGGAAGAGAGAAATGCATCCAGGGTGTTTCTGCTAAGCCAGCACAGTGCTGTCACCAAAAAACAAAAATAGCTCCGCACACACCCCACACTGCCACTGCCGAGCCAGCTCACCACGAGCATCCGTGCAAAAAAGAAAAAGAGAAGAAAAAAAACCCCAAAACCCCAGACCCCACCACGATGCTCAAACCGAAATAAATTCCAGCAGATTAACGACATCAGTACATAAAAATAAAACCACAGAAACATTAGAAGAAAACATGGGTGAAATTCTTGTCTGTAATCCTGGAATGCAGCAGCAGGACATGAAACCCAAAGCCCAAAGTAAAAGCAGAAGCCTCACAGGACGAGCCTTCGAATTTTCTGTCTGGAAGAGCTGTAACTATGTGGGGGTGATGGAGGGCCCCCTTAAACCCCATACCGCTGCAACCGGCCTGGTCTGCCTAGAGAGAACATATAACTACCGGCCAGCTCTCTGGCTGAACCTCTCAAGTGCTGGAACCATAGGTCTGATCACCAACAACAGCTCACAAAACTCTTAAAAAACAAATCACGGGCTGGCACGGTGTCAAGCAGTAAGAGCTTGGGCTGCTGTTGCAGAGGACCCGAGTTAGGTTCCCTGCACCGCATGGCAGCTCACATTGATCTGATTCCAGGGAAACCGAAACCCTCTTCTGGTTCCCACAAGAGCCAAGCACGCCCATGGTGCTCAGTCACGCGTATGGGCAAAACAGTCATATGTACAAAATAAATTTTTTAATTAAAAAATTATTATTTTTTAATCAGCAAGAAAAGAACAATCCAGCTCATATAAAAGATGCAGGCGACATATGCCTTTTTGTCCAGCAGAGGCAGAAGTGGAGGCAGGTGGATCTTTATGAGTTTGAGCCCAGCCTAGTCTACACAGCGAGAACATATAACTAAGAATGACGTAGTTTTGAGGTGAAATGCCCCCCAGAGATCCATGTGTTAAATGTCTGCTCTCCATGGGATATCATTAGGGAGAGCTGAGCCCCATTACTGAGTGGAAGAGACTCTGGTCCCTCGTGGGACACCCTGCGTAACTCCAGCTCCAAAGAGCCCTGCACAAACACCCCCACACCCCCACACAGACACACACACGTGCCCATTAGCAAAAGAAAATTTAGCTGTGTGTGGTGCGTATGTCTTTAGTTCTATCTCTTGGGAGGCAGAGGCAGGTGGATCTCTGTGAGTTCAAGGCCAGCCTGGTCTACAGAGGGAGTTCCAGGACAGAGAAACCCTATATTGAAATAAAATAAAAATATAAAAACTGGATGAGGTGTGCTCACCTCCAGAGACTACAGGTCTCCATCAGTAGGAAGATCACGTCAGTGCTACCCTCCACTATATAACGAGTGCAGACAGCCCGTGACGCTGGGGTTAGAATCGTGTGCCTGGCACGCACGAGGTCCTGGGTTCAAGTCTCACCACTGCAAAGACTACGCTAAATCTTCGAAGCTGAAAACAAAGGCTCGTGCCATTCCAAACAGAAACAGAAGCGATCTCCGTTTCCTCTGTATTCTCAAGACGACTGTAAAGAGATTTTCTTCCTTTTATTTTTTTCTTGGCCATGTTAGGGATCCAACCCAAGGCCTCCAATGCTCTACCACTGAGCCAACACCCCAGTCCACACAGACTTTTTGACAAAATCTACACACACACAATTCCACATGTCAACAGCATGCCCAGCTGTCGGCCTGGCGCACCCTCCTGGGGATAGCGGGGGAGGGAGGTGGCTTCCTTTCCAGGCTTTTGGGGATCTTTAGGATTTATGATCTAGCAGTGAATAAGAAAGGCCTTTTGAAATACTTGACAGAGAAGGGGAAGGGAGCAAGACAGCGCCCACGCACACCCACCAGTAGGTGGGCAAGGCACATCGACTAGACCTCTGGACCGGGAGACCTGAAAGTTCCGTTTCCTCGGGTTTGCGTGCAAGGCACAGCTTCTTTAATAATGGCTGGGCTCAGTTTTCATATCTGTACTTAGCATAAGCCTCCTTGGTGCTGGGTCCCAGTGCCACTCTCCGTAATAATGAGGGGTCACACCCGCTCTGACCACAAGAAACAAAAGGGCCAGAGGGGTAAGTAAGTCATCAGGCACAGGGCAAAGCAGGAACAGGATCCCAGGCCCCGAGAACAAGCAATGTCTGCCAGAGGGCAGAGCCAGTGGGTAGAACTCAGCGTGGGCCAGGTATGGCGCCGTGGTTGTGGGCCCGTTTCCCTCTCTGGGAGACAGAGAGACAGCAGGCACCCACCTGCCCCCCACACACAAGGACTTCCCCAGTAAGTTGTCGGTCTTGGGAAAGTGAAGTAGTCAGAAGCAAAGGGCATAGGTTCCTATCACCCCAACACCTCCCAAGCTCACTGGTTAGTAGTTTGGGATTTTGTTTGTTTTTTAGGATTTTTACATTTTTAATTCTCCGTTATGTGTCATGTCTGGGTGGAAGCTGGAGACAATGGAATCCCCCTGCTTCTGGCATTACATGTGGCTGAAAGTCACCTGATGTGGGTGCTGGCAACCAAACGCAGGTCCTCTGCAAAAGCAGGAAGTGTTCTTAACTGCTGAGCCACCTCTCCAGTCATCAGATCCATCACAGAGCTGGGGTTACAGGCGGTTGTGAGCCACCTATGGTAGCTGGGAACTGAAAATAGCCCCCCCCCCTGCAAAACACAACAAACACAAACACTTCCCCCCTTTCTTCTAATTTATTTGTTCATTTATTTATTCATTCTTTTTTTTTCCTGGAACTAGCTCGGTAGACCGGGCTGGCCTTGAACTCTCAGGTGCTGAGATTAAAGGCGTGCGCCATCACTGCCAGGTGCAACAAGCGCTGTTCACAACCGAGTTATCTCTCCAAGGCTCCCCGGCCACTGGTTTTATTGTTGAGATGGTTCGTACGCCTCAGGCTGAGCAGCACTCTTGACTTTCTCGCTCTACCCCCCCAAACACTCCCAGCCTCGTTTTTTTACCCTCTCCTATGCCCAGTGTTTGCAGAGAACTGGACGGAAGCCAGGTCTTGGGTCCCGACGTCCATGGTCTGTTGACCATGGGACGGTAAATGAGTCTCCGTAATGGGAGGTGGGAGTGGGTGGGGCAGCACCGACCCGGTCCACTGCAAGCCCTAGAGGAAGTGGTGTGGAGCCCTTAGTCTACCTTCCTTTGCAACCCCCAGACTTGAGGCTCTAGGGACAAGGCCAGCATATGACATGTGACATTTTCCTTGGCCACCAGAGTCTGGTCAGGGGCTGACCACACCCAGGGTGTCAGCTAAGAGCATCAGCGTACTCCTCCATGGCTGAAGGTGCCCTCCCTCGAGCCACACAGACACGCTTGACAGCCCCACCGCCATTCAGACCCTGGATCCTAGCAGCCATCCAAGGCCTGGAGGCTGAGGATGTGGGCACGGTTCCTCCTTGGGCAACTGCTTCGTGTAGGTGTGCGGGGGGGGGGGGGGGTTATATAGTGCCCTGTGCTGTAGCCAAGCTCAATCTATCCCCAGGAACCCTGGGTGGTCAGAGCCTCAGCCACAGAATCGGAGGGGTGGAGCAGGACCCGTGCCCCAGGCAGGCAGCCGCAGCTGTCTCTCTATTTAAGGTATTGCACAGCTGCTGGGCTGTGATCCGTGGAGAGGCCTGCCTCTCCCTCATCACTGCACCCTTGGCTCTGCAGACAGCTGGGCGGCAGACAGCTGGGTAGGCAGCCAAGGAGGGACTGGGCCTGGACCCTGGAGCCAGGGTCTGTCTGCCTCTACCTTGAAAGAGACCCAGCCAGCCTGACCGCTCTGGCCCCCTAGTCCTCCAGTTTCCTAACTCGGCCTAGGTGGGAACAGTCTGGAACAGCTCAGACTGAGCACATCCATTCTTTGGAGGGAAAGACATCCAGTCCCAGGACAGGACCACTGTGGCAGGGAGCAGAGGGTCACTCAGGTGTGACAGGGGCCTGGTGGGAACAACCTTCCTGCAGATGTAGCTGGGTCTCTCCAGAAGAAACACAGGAGGCTCCTCAGGCCCCTGTGAGCAACTTCTCTGCTGACCTCATGAAGCTTTCATCCTAAGCCTTGAGCTGCGGATGAACAAACCCATCCTGAGGAAAGCCACAGTCCATGGTAAGCCAGGGGGGTGCCCATAGCCTGTAGGGTGTCCTGAAAATACAAAGGTTGGGGTGCCTCCTCACCAGTTCTCATGGTGGTTGCCCACTCCCCCAACTTGTGAATGTATCAAGTCCCCAGGCTAAACTTGGTCTACTCTTCCCCGTCCTTGGTCGGACTTTCCTGTCCTTGAGTTCCCTATTCTGTGACCCACTGGGTGGCCTCAGAGAACCTGTGCTATAATTAACCCCCTCCATGACACAAAGGACTTGGAGCCCCACTGTCTGCATGGGGCCTCTCCCCTCTCTGACCCTAGGACTGATGTAGACACAACACCCAGGGACACATGAGAAGAAGTCAGCCACTCCTCCCAGGCAAGGAACCAAAGACCACCCTGAGCTTCAGAAACTGAGGCAGGCTGGGAAGTGGAGGTGATGGTTGGAAACCACTGGGCTCATGGGTGCAGCCAGGACACACCCAGGAACTCAGCGGGGCCTCATGAGCGCCAGAGAAGGCAAGGTACCAGACCATGAGAGAGTGGCAAGCAAGTGCTATGCCTGCCTTATAAGGCAGCCTGGGGAGCCGCCAGTGTGGCTGTGTGCCAGAGGGAGGCTGTAGCGGCTGAGCCGGCACCCTGCCCTGACAGCAAAACCCATCACCACCCAGGGATCTATGACACCAGGAACCCACCGTATATAGGGGGAGCTTAGAGCCCTCCAAGATCCGGAATAAGAGAACAAGGCCCGGAAGCCTCGGCTACCCCCTTCCCTTTGCTATCTAGGTCCCCATACTCCTTCTAAGACTCTGCCAGGGAACACCCTCCCCAGTGCACCCTGAGGAGAACTCCACAGCACTGCAGGGACAGGCAAGTTTGTGGGGCAGGAAGCAAGGACCCCTGGGAAGAGGTTGCAAGAAGCACCTTCTTGGTCCCTTGGGGGGTCCTGTGGGATCCCCGCGTGGGCCTGCAGCAGTCACCTACCCGCTAGTTGTCACCATTATTTTATTGGGCATCTGCGATGCCCAGGTCACTTATTAGTCTCCTTATGGCACTCTATAAAACAGACAGCAGTCCGGGTGCTGCCCCTAGGACACCAGTCTCCGGTCAGAATCCTGAGGCCGTACGGCAGGGTAATGAAAGCCTACGGTTAAATTTTAGTTTTTTCCTAATGTTCACGTTTTCTGCATTTTGATGAATACTAAACTACTTATTGTCCTATGGAAATCTGTTTCTGCATGGAAAAAGAAGCTAGCAGAGGAAAGATGGTTCGTACACAAATAATTTACATCCTAGGCAAACACAAAGACACCTCAGAGTCATAGGAAGGGAAGTCCAGCTACAGGAAAGGATGGGTAGGGGTTTGAGGAGTATGTAGGAGTTCGATAAAACAAAAACAAAGGTCAGGAGGTCAGAGCTGAGGGCTTGCAAGGAAGGTGTGGGAGACCCAGAGAAGAACTGAGCAGGTACAGCTAAAAAGCAGGAAGGACCCTGCTACAGGGTGTCAGGCCAGTGGTACCAAGAGACCCCATGTGATGTGGGACTCCCCTTTGTATGCTGTGAGAGCGACTGGTTAATTAATAAAGAAAACTGGCTTGGCCTGACAGGGCAAAATAACAGAGCAAGGTGGGGGGGGGGGGACACACGGCCAACTAAACTGAATGCTGGGAGAAAGAAGGGCGGAGTCAGACAGAAGCCATGTAGACCAGCGGCCTTGCCCTTTGCCGAGAGGAACAGCACCATCTTGGGGCTCTGGACGACTACGAAAGGCCTCCTTTGGGGCAGAGGGTCCCCAGCCATTGGTAAACGCTGCTGTGTGAGCCCAAGGACCTAGTTATCCGTAGCCTCAGCACCCACATAGTGGCTCACAACCAACCCCAACTCTAAATCCAAAGGGTCTGATGCCCTCTTCTGACCTCTGCAGGTATCAGGCATGTACACTGGACACAGACATACATGAAGGCAAAGCAATCATACACACAAAATAAATAGATCTAAAAAACAAAAATGAAAGAAAGTGGTTGCCTCCTGAGGAATGACACACATGCACATGCTCACATACGTGTGAGTACACACACGTGCATGCATGCACATACACACTCACACATGCATATACACACTCACACATGCATGCATGCACACATGCACATACACACACATCACACACACACACATATCTTTCTTCACACTAGCCTACTGAAATCCCGCCCTCCCCAACAGTTTCCACGGGGCCCTTTTCACTGTCCACCCACCACCTGCCCACAAGCTACTGAGGGCAGAGGCTGTGGACTCCTCGCTGTGGCTCAGGGTCTGGCACATCTCACCAAAGGACAATCAGCATCCTTAAGCAGACCTTCCGCACCCCACCCCAAAACCAGGACCACCTCCCATGCATCCAGCACCAGCTGTGATCAACAGCTGGGCGGCTTGGTGCAGCTGTCTCCCTCTCCCACCACATCCTGTCTGAGTCAGCAGTGTGAACAGCTCATCTCAGGAGAGAGATGTATCTGGTGTCTCTGGAAGTCTCGAACCAATCAGGGACTGTGAGGAAAGACGGGACACTGGCCCCTTTACTCAACAACTGTCTCCCTCACCTGAGCCTGGACAATGAGTCTGGGCAACTCTCAGCAGGGTCAAGTTTAAGACTTAGAGAGAAAGGCACAGCCACACCCAGGCCTGGAAGGACCAGGCAAAGGTCCATGAGACCCTGAGTATTTACTGTGATCTGACACCTGGCATTCAAAGGTGGCCGAGACCCAGGACCCCAGACCCAAAGGCTCCCAGGAGGAATCTCCACACTCTTACCCCAGCCTGGTCCCAAGTCCAGCTAGAGAAGCAAAGAGCGGGGGCTTTAAAAAGCTATGTGCATCACCATGCTGCAGGCATTCTTTACAGATGGACAAACTGATCCTACCTGAGCCTGGGCACAAGGCTCGGCAGTAGAGCACTCACCGGGCATGCACAAGTCCTGGGGTTCAAATCCCACTACAGGGAAAAAAGGTGTTCTGTCTACACATGTAACACTCGTCAGTTTTCCAAAGGAACTGAGTGCTGGCATGGGCTGTAACATGGAGCAGTGCTGAGGCCACTGTGCCAGACAGGATGAGTAGTGCCATGAACCTCAGACAGAACGAAGCGTAGGGCTGTCAGGACCCGAGGCAGGAGGTGTAAGGAGTCGGTTCACAGGGAGCAGAGTTTCTGTCTGGCATGTGGGAAAGTTCTGGAAAACCCTGGAGGTGGTACTGGTGGTACAACCTGAAGGTACTTAACAGCACTGAACCGCACATTCTCACACGGTACAACAGCCAACAACAACACAACAACAGCTGTGTGTGTTTCACTACACAGGGCACAACAGCCAATGTCTGCTGTGTGTGTCTCACTATGCACTGAACTGCACACTCTCACACGGTACAACAGCCAACAACTACACAACAACAGCTGTGTGTGTTTCACTACACACGGTACAACAGCCAACGTCTGCTGTGTGTGTCTCACTACAGGCACTAAAGCAGAGAGAGCAGAGATGGGCGTTCTCTATGAGCCTCCTAAAGCATTGTCGTGTCTTTTTTGCCGCAATAAGAAGAGCCACTCGTGTAGGGAGGCAGGAGGACAGGAGGCCTCCAGTGCAAACCTCAGGACCCATATTCCTCCTCCTCCGTCCTCAGCTCTGGGCCCCCACCAGGCATTCAGGCAGCAGTTCCTCGCGGGCAGAGATCTGCCTCCCAGAAGCCCACCAGCAACCTAGCCATCACCAGCACATGGCTTGTCCCATCCCACGGAAGAGCACCAGCTACTGCCCTCCCACCTCCCAGGCCTCTCAGGATCACATGACAGAGATCTGGCATGGCTCAACTGTTGGCCACCAGGAGCTTGGTGCCTCAGAGGTGCTTCCCAGCCGCAGACACCTGCTGTGACCCCTAAGCCTCGGGACACAACTCTACACATCATGCATGCACACACACATTCACGCAGCACACCCCCCCCCACGCACACACAGTGGATCTCTTTCACGAATCTCACAGAAAGACCCCATCCCAAGCACGCAGCCTGAAGACCCAGCCCGGGGTTACTCACCCTCCTGGTTCCGGTATGGGACCTCAGCCACAGGGGGCCTGGGCTCCAACCTGCTCTGCAGCTGAGACATCGGGGCCTCGGAGTTCTCCAGGGTCTGGGGCGGGAGTGGGCAGTTGGGTGCCTCGGCTGGCTTGGGCACCTGGATCTCTACCCTCTTGGGGGCTGCTTCAGTGACAGGCATGGCAGGGACCTCGGGGACCTTGGAGACAGGGGTCTCCACCCTGCGGTGCACTGACTCCTGGGGCTTGACAATGGTGATCTCCGTCCTCCGCGGGATGGGCTCTGGTGTCTTGTGGCCCAGGACTTCGGCCCTCTTAAGCCCGAAGCGCGAGGGCCCGGCAGCTGAGCCCGTGCTCTCCACCTGCTTGGAGGAGATATCAATGGAAAGCTCAGTGCGGCGAGACATAGGCTCAGGCGCCTTGGGCCCTGCAAGCTCCACCCTCCGTAGGGATGGCTTCGGGGAGCGCTGGCTCAGGGAGTCTACGAGGCGAGCAGCGGGCTCCGAGTTCTTCACGCCCAGGTCCTGGAATTTCTGGCTGGAGCTGGCCACCGTGGTTCGAAGCAGAGGGGTCTGGACCCTCCGGGGTGGCGTGGAGTTGGGTGGCTCAATCTCCTCGACTTCGAACGATCTCTTTAAGGCTGAAAGAGAGAGGGGAAGAGTGGATGCGGTGTGCACACTTGCAGAGGGGCCCTGGCAGTACATGGTGTGTTCTGTGTTTCAATAAAAAGGGCAAAGGTGCCAGGCCAGGGGAGGCAGGGAATCCCAGCTACTTGGGAGGCTGAGAAAAGATCTCAAGACTAAGGCCTGTCTGTGCTACAGACCAAGATCAAAGTCAACATAGGTACCTTTGTGAGAGAGAACCTGTCCCCTAAAGAGCGAGGGGCAGATACAGCCCCATAAAGGAGTACTTCTCCACCACGTACAAAGCCCTGGGATCGATACCCAACACAGTCAAAAGGGAAAAATGAAAGGACATAAACACACTTGCTAGGATGCCACAGAGTTCAGAAAGCCACCTCCCTTTTCTGCCTAAGTCCATTGGAGGACCTCCCACAGAGCACCAACTATCGGGAGGCTGGACTGAGAGGAAGACAGCCTCACGGCCCACTGTCCATTCTGCTGTGGCCACCTGTCCTGCTGCAACCGCCTGTTCTGCTATGGCCACAGCCCAGACCGCACAGCCTCCCTCTCTAGAGACAGCCATAGGATGCTCTGACTTAGGACTCTGGAGTTTCCTCCCTTCTTCCTCTCCTCCCTGAGCACACACAGACCCCATCAGTCAACAGAGCACCACCAGCCACGAGCAGTGACACCCTGCGACACCCCCATGGCAATACCCTGACAGCTGTGCTATAAAGAATACTATTACTTGGTTGCCAAGACGGCACACAACCTTAACCCCAGCACTCGGGAGGCAGAGACAGAAAGATCTCTGAGTCCGAGGCCAGCCTGGTTTACAGAGTGCATTCCAGGACAGCCAGGGCTACACAGAGAAACTGTGTCTCGAAAATCCAAAAATCCAAAAAAGAAAACAAAATCAAAAGCAAAGAATATTTATTATTCCTGGGGCTGAAGAGAGCTCAGAAGTTCAGGGCAGGTACTGCTCTGGCAGAGGTTCGATTCCGGCACTCACATGGTAGCTCACAACCACCCATGGCTCCAATTTCAGGGCATCCTGTGTCCTGCGTGCATGCAGTGCACACATATTTGCACAGGCACACTCATATACACATACAGTAAATATTTAGGAAAAAACAAGGAGTATTCCCTGCCTGGCCAGCGTGACAGTTTGGCATGTAAAGGCTCTCATGACCAAGTCTGACGACCTAAGTGCCTCCCTAATATCCACACGCTAGAAAGAAGTGACCCCCACAAGCTCTCCTCTGACCCACATGTACACATAACTAAATAAATGTCATTTTAAAAAGAATACTATTTCCCTGGCAGAGAACACCCTGTGAAGTGCCCAACAGGATGGAACCACAGCACCTGTCTTTTAAATATCAAGACTGTAAGTAAGCCCTCCACACCTGCTCCCTAGGCTCGGTGCACACTCAGCGGTGCACACTCAACGACCTCCTTGCTCCTGGTCCTGTCCATCTGGTACTCCTGGCCACGCAGAGTGCTGCCCACCCAGTTCCCACGCTGAGGCCCAGTGTTTCCACTCTGCCGTGTTGACACCACCGCCAGAGTCTGCTCCCGGGATCACAGCAGTGTGGCGGCTAGGAAGCCTCCATACTCTTGTCTACGCAGCCACCAGCGAAATGAGAACCAGCTGTGTAGGTTAGCCAGGCACAGTGCGGGAAGGGCCCACGTGGCAGAACACTCGACAGCTCTCACTCCAGACAAAGCAGAGTCTTCTTCACCAAGCCCAGAACTCAGATTTCATGGGACCCCATGGTGCCCTCTTCCTGCCCACAGCAAAAAGGACCAAGAGCTGGCCCAGCTCCTAACTACAGCCCCAGGGTCACATGTAAGGGCCCCAGTTCCAGCCTTCTCCCATCCCTGTCCCCACCCTTTTGCCATCCCCGCTCTCAGGGCTACAGTACCAGACTTCCTTTAGAAGATTACAAGCTGGGACAGAGATACTCACTGAAAAACTGGTCAATAAAATGCTACCAGAATCCACATTTTAAAAAGGCAGGTATCGGGACACACCCTTGGAATTCCAATGCTCGGAAGTGGAGCTCAGTGGGTCCCAGAATTTAGCCTCTGATTTCCAGGTTAGCTAAATCCTGACTCAAAACCGACTCAGAGGTCAACTCTGGATGAGCGTGTTACACGGACACAGATACACACACACACACAGTATGTGTGTGCAAGCATATTATATGCATATTACACACACATGCATCCATGCAGGCATGCGTGCATACACACATACACAGGGGCACATGCGCGCACACGCACACACATACACAGGGGCACATGCGCGCGCACACACACACGCACTCACACACCCATACTGCTGGTGTCAGAATTTCTTCCCTGGGAAACATGAGCAATGTCTTACAAGGTCCCAACAACAAATTAAAATAGGATTCCCCAGCTGCCCCTGGGGAACTGGTGAGGTAAGGGGCTACCTGCAAAAACATGGGTGACCCCAAAACAGCCACACGAGAAAGTCTTTACCCAGAATGAATGATGGCGTCCCCACAGTCACATAAACGGAGCCCGCTCAGCTAACTTTCTCCAGCCTATATACACTAAACCCTTATGGATACCCCCAAGAGCAACTAAGGAAGAACTGCTTACAAGTAGCTAGAAGGAGAGGCTAAAATATCAGGTGAGGAGCCAAGGCCCTCCCCACCCCCTCCTTCTCTAGGGAATGTCAGCCATACGCTCCTGATGGGCCTTGCAAGCAGGCACTGCTGTGGCCAAGGCAGCACTGTGCTGTGTGAGGCCACATTGCAGGGGCGAGGGGCAGAGGAAGCCCAAGCTTCTAGGACTTGGCTCCCCAGACTGGAGCACTCCTGTGGGGTCCCATTTATAGTGCTGGTTGCCCTTTGCTTCTGAGGGACACAGAAGGGAACAAGGCCCCGGGCTGTTGTGTTCAACCATCCCAGATGCCCAGGAAGCAGGAAGGGCAGTTACCATCTGATGGATACCAGTTGGCAGATACCAGCTGATTGATTGGCTGAGGGGTGGGGTGTGGACTCCAGGGTACCTGTCTCTGGCGAACCTACAGTCTGAGCTTCTCACCTTCCGAGAGAGTCTAGAACACTGGAGTTTTATGGTTCCTCTGCTATTAATTGATATATTTTGTTTTTTTTTTCCAGACAGTCTCGTGTAAGTTGACCTCAGACTCAATCTGTAGTGGGCTAACCTTCCTTGAACTCCTGATATCCCGTCTCCACCTCCCAAATGCTCAGATTACATGGGTGCACCACCATGCCCAGGAAATAAATTTGGAAGCCCTTAGAATTCTTTCTTCTTGTTTTTTGTTTTGTTTTTTAAAGTAACTTCGTGTATGGCAGATAAATGTGCTCTACCACCGAGCCACATCTCCAGTCATAAAGTGCAACGACCCCCACCCCCACCCCTCACTGCCCCCTCCCCATCCTCAGCATCGGGATGGAGCATTGGACTCCGCGTGTGCACTCTGCCAGCGATCTATATTTTCATGCGGGATTTTGAAGGCTGGCATAAAGCTATGGCATCCATGGGCCCCAGTCAGCCATGATCTCAAGGCTCCTAGGCCCTTGGCCATCTATACAATGTGCACACAGACAGGAGGTGCCTGCCGTGTAAGACCATCCCCAGATAAGCACCTGCCGTCCTCCTCAGAAGAAGAAGAATCAGGTCCCCAAGCCGGGTCTTTCCAGGCTTCCTGGACACCATGCTGTCCACAGCATGCCTTCCCGCACCACTGGCTTCAGCGAGTACACTCAGAACCAGATATGGCCTACTCACAGCAACACAATCACCTCACCACCTTATAACAGTGTGGCCATGGGCTTCTAACTGCGGGCACGGAGCCCAGAGTGTGAGCCTTGGGAGCAGGGAGGCAGTGCCTTCACCCCATCCAGCGCAACAAGCCCCAGCTTCTTCAAAGGTTGCATAAAGGCTTAAAAAGCAGCACCCCAAAGACCTGTACAAGTGATACCCCACAGAGCCTGTGGAAGGGACATTGTGGGAAAAAGGGTCTTACGGACATTTGGTGGGGGGAGCTGGAGAGATGGCTCAGTGGTTGAGTATTGACCCAGGTTCAATTCCCAGCACCCATATGACAGCTCACAACTGTCTGTAACTCCAAGATCTGACACCCTCAAACAGACATACATGCAGGCAAAACACCAATGCACATAAAATAAAAATAAATAAATTATATATTTAAAAAGAACATTTTGAATTTGGGAGAGACACCGAGCAAGTAGAGTCCTAGAAAAGGAAGTGTATAGGATCATCCGGGAGCTGGAGAAGCCAGAGGACAGTCAGAGATCTGAGGGACGCAGCCCCCAGCCAAGAGCCACAGCCGCGAGGAGAGGCAGGAGGTACCTCCTGGGAGGTCTGGATAGAGTGCAGCCTTACTGACACCTTGAATGCAAACACCGGAACTAAGAGAGAATGAACATGCCGCCTTGGTGCTGGCACTGCATTACAGCAGGCGGGACGCGGGAACTGCATTACAGCAGGCAGGAGCGGGAACTGCATTACAGCAGGCGGGACGTGGGAACTGCATTACAGCAGGCGGGACGCGGGAACTGCATTACAGCAGGCGGGATGTGGGAACTGCATTACAGCAGGCAGGAGCGGAAACTGCATTACAGCAGGCAGGAGCGGGAACTGCATTACAGCAGGCGGGACGCAGGTACTGCATTACAGCAGGCGGGACGCAGGTACTGCAGTACAGCAGCCCAGGACACGGGTACTGCATTACAGCAGGCAGGATGCGGACAGCCGTAGGAGAGATGAACTTGGAGTGGTGTGAGGCCATCAGGCCCTTCCTCTGTCTCCTGGAACCTCTGTGAAGCCCCACAAAATGGCACAGAGTCCCACGCTGCAGCTCAACCCCGGAGCATCTATCTGTGACCATGGGCCGCTCTGAGGATCTGAGACCCTGACGTGACTACATATCGGATCCCAAGGACTGACTTGGTAGCAGGGTGGCCTTGAACAGACCCAAGAAGCTAGTGTATCCAAGGAGCTGGGCAGGGGGCACCACAAACTGTGCGCTCCTGCACACAGACACATGTAGGGCCCAGCCATACAGGAAAGGTCTCCACACTGCCCTTGGGAGCTAAAACAGTGCCACCAGCCCTTAGAGCAGGAAGAGGCCCCCCTAGCCCTTCATCACCCAATAACGCTATGGAGGACTGGCTCACACACACCCCAAGCCAGGCTCAAGTCTCACATCTTCTCTGAGCCTCCCTCAGCCTCCACCCTCCTAACTTGAGTCAAAGCCTGCTGAGAAAGTGGGCTGCTTCTGGCCCACTTCTGGGATTGTATCCCATGGAAATAATCCAAAGATTTATGTACAAAGACATCTACGTCAACACGAACATGGCACACGCTGGAAACAATTCAGACTTACACGCCAAAATCCCAGAGTCATCAAAATCACATCACGGAAGATGAGAAACGCTGAGAATATTAAGTAAAAATAGCAAGCTATAAGCCGCCACGTACACAGACCCTAACTCCCGTCCCAGGCACATGTGCGGTTTGCACGCACACAGGCGCGAGCGCCCACTCAGGAATGACGGCCTCTAGATGGAAAGGCAGTGGGTGTGTTCTTCGGATCCTCCCGTCTGGGCCTAACACTCCAGTGGTAAACGTGGGTCACACTAAGACTTCCGGGACCCAAGACTGAGGAGATGGTTGTGAGAGTTGCGACCTCAGGCTCGGGATGCAGCTTCCCAGCCAGCCCCAGCTGGGGAGGTGGTAAAGAACTCGCTTTGTAAGCAACAGGACCACAGTCAGATCCCCGGGAACCATGTGAAAGCCAGGTGTGGCGATCTGCATCCGTAACCCTCGTAGTGACGCAGGGACGGGAGGATGGGGCCATTGACCAGCCAGTCCAGCTGAAATAGCAAACTCCGGGTTCAGTGAGAGACAACTGAGAGGACCGCAGGCCTCCACAGGTGTTCAGAGGGGTGACGACATCTGCCACCAACCCACCCCACACCCCACACCCCACACACCACACACACAATATCCAAGGCCCAAAACAAAAGACATTTGTAAAGACACACCTTGCTAGGAAAAACTCTGGCACTTCCGCACAACTTTGCACAGGGCCCCAAGGGCCCCAAGCCGACACTCACCTCCCAGCTCTTTCCAAAAGCAGGAGCTGAGCACAAGCCCCTCCCCTTGCTTGTCCCTCAAGCACCTTGTCTCAGCTGCTAGGCACAAAAAGAGGCCAGCACCTCCTTCCAGCTGTAAAACCCTTCTTCCCCCAGAACCCGTGGGGGGGCCTATGCTGGAGCAGCCAGGGTCTGGGCCTGCTTAAGGAGGAATGTGGCAAGCACAAGGGACCATTGTTAAGGCCCCTGCTCTGACCGCGGGCTGCGGGGAACTTCTCAACCTCTGCCGGCTCCAGAAACCGGATCGAACACTTCCTGGTGCACGGACTGCGTTGGGCCTGCTCTGAGAGGGGAGGCCAGGGAAATCAGCAAAGCCGGGCAGTGCCATGTGCAGCCCCTGTGGGAGGGAACAGCGTAGGAGCACAGCTCGGGCTCTAAGACACCGTCTCGGGTCAAACAAAGCCTTTTCTTCCCAGGAGCTGCAACATACAGGAGCCACTCGGAAGGCAGAGTCAGCAACAGAGTAAAGCAGTCCACCCACAGGAAACAACGCGCCTGTATGAGGAGTCTGTGGATGCACCTGTATCCAGAGGTGGGCTTTGGACCAGCAGGCTCCTCCGGCTGCGACCGCACTGTCTCCTTCTCAGACTCCTTTGAGAAACGGGCCTCAGGCCCAGATCCTCACTCTGAGATAGTGTGGGGCGGGGCGGGCGGCAGGCAAGGCCTTGGCCTTGGCAGAGCTGGGGCTGGCTGGGAAGCCTTGCCCTCCTACTCCTCCTGAACTGGAAGCAGCAACTCCCACCCTGCACTGGGACTGGAAGCCCAGAGCAAGGGCCCCAGGCCTCCCTTGCTGACCTTGTGGTCTGTGAGCCTCCTTCGAGGATGATAACTGAAGACTGAGAACGGTTGGAGACACAAGGAACGTCTGCGTGCTAGAACGCAGGGCCTCACCAAGCTGTGACAGTGACCATGACAGACAGCTTCAACACTGTTGTTGGGAGTGGCTCCGCAGGTGGCCTCCTCTCCTGGCTGAGACTGCACTTGCTGCTCAGACACACTGCAGGCCTTTACCTCACCTCAGGAAGCCTGCCTCTGCTCCGCCTGGGGTCTGAAGGAGACCACGCCCTAGTCTTCCCTGAACTGGAATATCAGCACTCCAATGCAGCAAGTTCTGGGGCCAGTTTACAGTCCGCAGGGCTCCCCAGGACAGGCTGAACACTATTCCCTTTCTTGGTCTTGTCCTCTCTATCCTATCCCAACATGGGGACCCCCGTGGCCACCTCCCCCTTGGGTCCCTGTCTCAGGAGCTACTTTTGGAGGCCTGGGCTGCTGGTGGTGTGGGTAAAGTCAGGCTGGGTGAGTGGAGGCAGGTGGGGGTAGGGTACAGGCTTAGGACAAGGAGAAGGCTACAGATGAGTGACAGGGGGAGGGATGTCCCTTCAGGAAGCAGAACCAGCCCCAAAGGAAGAACTTAAAAATAGCCCGGGTGAGCAGAGCCTGTACTGGAAGTCTGTAAACAGCTATTGTTCCCAGCCCCGAATCCCTACCAACAACCACATGGGTTATTTAACAAGGCTAGGCCAAGTCCAGATAAAGACAGAGGAAGCTCTTCCTCTTGAGAGCGGGAGCCCCAGTCAGACACTTCAAAGTCCAGGGTCCCAGAAGGAAAGGGAGAAAGCAGGGGCTGACACCAGGGGAGCCTCCCCTCCCGCTTGCGATGCACCTTCCTCAAGGCCAGGTCCTGCTGTGTCCAACAGACAGACCCTGGAGAAGCCACTTCTGCCCAGGGCTCCAGCATGGCAGCCAAGGGCTCTGACTACCCTGGCTTATCTGTACATGTGGCCCACAGATGGAGCTTGCTGAGGCTCATGACACTAAGGTCATGGCCCCGAGGGTCCTGTTCCAGGATCCCCGCTGCCTGCCTTTGGAGACCTGGCGTAAACTCACAAAGCTCTAACCCGAATCTTTGGGTGAGGAAAAGGCTGGACGCTTCCACCCATCCACCTCTAGGTATCCCTGAGAAAGGATTCTGCCAAGGGGTTTGGGGCTCCAAGGACAAAGCCTTTCCACTGAAGCTAAGGGCCAATTCTGTGTCCTCTCCCCACTCCCTACTCTCCCTCCACCTCTTCTCTCCCCCTCCTCCTCCACCTCTTCTCTCCCCCCTCCTCCTCCACCTCTTCTCTCTTGGTTCTTTGAGACAGAGGCTTACACTGTATATAGCCCATGCTGACTTCAAAGTCTCAGTGATCCTCCTGCCTCAGCCTCGAGTGTATGTAGCACCGAGCCCAGCTCCATAAACTGCTTTCCGGTGACTTCAGAAATAGACTTCTTTCTCTGCCAAGGTCACTCTGGGCACTCAAGGTCCCCCTCACTATCATGCTCAAAGGCAGACTTGGCACACTCTGAGATGATCACGTGAACAAGTAGGTCAGAGACATCACATCTCTGCAGCTGAGATAAGGCCAAGAGAAACAAAGAAGAAACACACACACAATGGGGGTGGGGTCCCCTCCTCAGTCCAGCCCACAAGGCAAGTGACCCACATCACTCCTTTCAGAAGCCAAGTGTGGAAATCCTTGCCCAGGCAGTTCACGGGCAGCTGTAGGTGGTGGAGACCTAGCTCTCGGGATTCCTGCCTCTGGCTTTTCTTCGGCAGGGTGGAAAAGTGCTCCACTCCTGGGTCCTTCCTAGGCAGCCTGCCCCAACTTCAATCTGTTAATTTCTCCCTGGAAAAACCCGTCAAGCAAAGGTGTAGGATGAAGTGGCTACCTGGTCCACTTTTTTTTTTTTTTTTAAAGATTTATTTATTTATTATATACACAATATTCTGCCTGCATGTATCCCTGTGGACCAGAAGAGGGCACCAGATCTCATTACAGATGGTTGTGAGCCACCATGTGGTTGCTGGGAATTGAACCCAGGACCTCTGGAAGAGCAGCCAGTGCTCTTATCCTCTGAGCCATCTCGCCAGCCCCTCCACCTACCTTCTTTAGGGTGGGCCAGGGGCACTGAGATAGACAGGGCTCACCCAAATGACGCATTTATGTGCTATCTTCTACAATCTACAACTATGATCCTGCTTCGGGAGAATTTCTCTAATTCAAGTCAGGGTCCGAAGGACTACCCTGGATTAGAGCGGACCCTGAACCAGTGACAAGCGTCATCATAAAAGATGGGAGAAAACAAAGCTGAAAAACCACACACATAGACGGACAGCCACATGAGGGTGGAGACCAGGATGCCAGGGATGAGTCTGCCAACTGAAGACCACTAACAGCTTCCAAAGCTGGAAGAGGCATCGGGCAGAACATCCCTCCCTCCCTCTGGGCCTGGAGAACATACTAACACCACAGACACCTCGAGGTGGGACTGCTGGCCTACACGGCTCTGAGAGAACACAGCGTGACAAAGGTAAGCCCCACGGAATCTGATGCTTTGAAACAGAAGCACCAGAAACGAAGGTGCCCCTGAGCACTCGGAAAAGGGAAGAGAAGGCTTGTGTGCAGGCCCGCGGCGGAGCCTGTGTGAGACCCTGCACGCCAAAATTCGAGGAGAAAGAGAAGGGAAGGGGTTAGGAGAAGGGGAGGGAAAGAGCTGAAGAGGGAGAAAGGGTCTTGAGCATGCTGCAGCCACTGACTGGCTTTCTGACTGTTCTGAAGCCACCTCTCCATCCTGGCTTGTAAGTCCAGAGAAGGAACACTATGACCTGGGTGGGCCTCCTGCTTCTCGCAGCCCACCATGCTCCCTGCCCAGCTTCACATTACTGAGCACCATTAACAATGACCCCTTTGCTGCCGGGATCGTCAGTGGAGGTGGGGTCCCCTCCTTATCAGTCCGTCCGCCCCAGCTCGCACATTGTAGACAGACTTACGGCTCCCCATCAGAACCCAGAGTTCCTAGCAGGGCAGTGAATTTCAGGGTCACTCTACCTGCAGAAGATGCCCCCCTCCCGGTCACACACACACAGAAGGACTTCTGGTGGCCACATACAGGGTCAGGAAGCCTCCTCACAATTCCACAAAGATATCAGACAGGCAGCAAGAAACCTCTGCCCAGAGCTCAAGGGGGACCTGAGTAGACGCCCTTCCCCAGGGAGCTTCCAACTTTCTTCTTCCAAAGCTGGCCCAGCCCCTCAATGAGGTTGCTTTAGTGAAGGGTGCTCTCTTTGTAGGCTTTAGACTCTTGCCTCCAACCTCCCACCTTGGCCCCTCCTGCCTAGAGCCCCAGGGTCATTCCAGGCTCACCATAAACATGGCTACAGGATGCAGCGCCCTTTCTTCTTTGCTAAATTACAGCTATGGGACTCGAACACACCTGGAATCACCAGCTGCTGAAAGAAAAAGGAGCCAAAACTAAGAAGATGTGGAAGAGTTGAGGAAGAACTTCCTGGTTCAGGATGAGGCTGCGGGGGAGAGGAAACCACTCTCCCAAAAGCTGTGCAGGGTTGACATGGTTGTTTTTTGTTTATCAGAAAGAGCCTTATATTGCCAGGTTGGTCTCGAACTCACAATGCAGGCGTTTGAACCCCTTGCTCCTGCCTCTACCTCCCAAGTGCTGAGATTTGGGGCATGTGTCACTGTGCACATCCAGAAGTGGACACAGAATGGACACAGACGTGGACAGGTCCCTGGAGGAGGGTCTGGACGTTCCCTGCTTTGGGGGAGGGGAGGGGATCATGTGACCTCTGAGTCCCCTCAGGTCAAAAGTTCCTAACTAAAAAGCAGCTGGTGACGGCAGGAGGGGGGCCGCGGGAGGCCTCTAACTTCAACAAGAGCAAAACCTGAAGCTCTTAGGGTAGAGGTTAGAAGCCCCGGGGGAGGAGGCAAACTGTCCTAAGCTTTAATGGGCCCACGTCCTTCGTGCACTTAGACCCTGTGGTCCTGTCTGTGGACAGAAAGCTGAGACTCCAACTCCAGGCCAGAGCACAGTGCAGCCCACTCTCCTCATCTGCTCCCCACCATCCAACACCGTCAGAAGGTCCCAGACTCCCCAAACTGCTCTCCCATACTCTGAGGCTCTTCACAAAGTCTCATTTCCCATGATCCTCTCGGCGGAGGGCACTCCAAGAACCCTCTATGGAATGAAGACCAGTCAGCTTGTCTGATATAGGCCTGACTGGGTCCAGCCTGGGCCTTTCCCATGCTTACCTGGTGGACCAGGAGGACCCAGAAATCCTGAGGGAGACTTTGGTCTGTTTCCACTCTAAAGCATAGACAAGAATTGCTAGGCAAGAAAGAACCAGTTCTCAGGGTCCAGTTTTCCGGTACAGCCATCCCTTCTCTGTCCTGCCACTAGGCCCTGGACACACGGGTAGAGACCAGTCCTGACCTGCCTGATTAGAGCAATTCCCTCCCTCCTTACCTCACCCACCACGGGAAAATCTCAAAAGCACTTTAAAAATGGAAAGCAAAAGGCAGAAGCAACCCTTACCACCAGGGGCCACTTGGCCCAGGTGGGACCCTCCATCAATCAATCATACCAGCCCTCATGTTCAGAGTGCCAGATGGGGCGCTCAGCTCTGGCCTGAGGCCCAGGCAGATATGAGCTGCGACCTAATTACAGGGCACAGTGACCCCAGGGGGCAGAGTTCAGGCTCCGGTCAGAGCAGCACCCAGGAGCCAGGGGAGGGGTCAGAGGCCAGCTCTTGACAATCACACCCAATGTTCACCCAGTGGCCTGGAGGTGGAGACAGCCACAGGGACCACACAGCCCTGCCTGTCCCTTCTCAGCCTTGCTTGGCTGGGTTCCACTGAACATGAGGATGGGGTAGGTTTATTCTCTGTTAGGCCTCAAAGACATAGAGCAAAGGAGGATCATGGGAAACTGAGAGTGCCAATGGGTTTGCTGTGTAGGAGAGGCCCCAGCTGGACACTGAGAAGATTCCAGAAGGAGCTGGCATGAAGCAGTCAGGGGTGGAAACTAGGCGGGGCTGGGGAAATGGGGGACCCTCCTAAAGAAACTCTCTAGGGTCCCCCTCTGTCAGCAAAGCACTGGACACTCCATGAAATCCTCTTGAACAGAACCTTGTGAAAGCTGGCCATAGTCCAGGGTCCCCATACTAACCAGCTCTCAGGAGCCGAGGCTCAGGGAGGAGGACCTAGGACCAGAGGGACCTACTGAGGCGCAGTTTTGGGAGAAGGGCCAGCGGGTCTGGGGAGGAAAAGGGCCAGTGGGTTTGTCTGGAGACTACGCTTTCACACAACAGGTGCAGGAAGGAGGAAGCTAAAGTCTGTCACAAAAATGTCCACCTCCACCACAACTCGCCCACCACCCTGTCTACCTACGCGGAAGTTGGACCACAGCGGTGTGCTGCAGCAACAGAGATATAGGGGACAGAGCCTTGATTCCCGTTGTCCCTCCCAAGTGCAGCCTCTCAGGTCTGTTTTCCGGGTACCCCACTGCTCAGCCTGGGCCTGAACTCCACTGCCCGTAAGATCGGCTATGTTACAGACTCAATATATCCCCAAAGGAGAGGTCAGAGTAACACTGGGTATCCATGAAGGCCTTTGCAAATGCCCTTAGGGAGCTCAAGGTGACATCAGCCTGGGTTCAGAGTGGGGAGACAGAAAACAAGAAGCCAGGGGCTAGTGAGCCCGGTCAATGTGTAAAGGCGCTGGCTGTCAAACTTGACGACCTGAGCTTGATCCCCTGGACCTACATGGTAGAGAGAGAGAGACAGAGAAAGGGAACCAACTTCCACAGGTTTCCTTCTGATCTCCATACGCAAGCCACGGCACACACGGGTGTGCACATGAATGTGTGTACACAAAGGAAGAGAAGGAAAGGAGGGAAAGTCTTCTAAAAACTAAAGACAGACAATTCAGAGGCACAGACTAAGATCCCATGAGGCTGAAGCAAAGGCAGAGGGACATGCCTGCACACCAAGGGTGACCCAGTCAGTCATCTGGAAGTCACCATGACCCAGAGAGGGCAGATGCCTGGCACAGGCTACCCCTCCGAGTGGCAGAAAAACCCTGCCCCACACATCCCTAGGGCTGCACTTCTGGCCTCCAGCGCTCTTTCAGACCCGAGCGGCTGCATTCTCAGCTGCTGAGCTTCCCCTGGGCCTCCTGGGACCGATCACGATCACGCTGTCCCCACCGATGTCCCCTATCGTTCTGTATCTCACACATCTGTCCTAGTCAGCTGTTCGCTCTCAACACCCACTCAGTCCCAGCTCCTCGGCTCCCAGCACTATCTTCTCCTGCCACTGTTCGGGGAGCTTCTGAGCGTCCCTCAGTGGAGACAAGAACTCTCCTCTGCCTCACAGGAGCGCCCCTCTTCCATGCAGGCATCAAAGTCCTTCCCTCAGCCGCCTGGTCCTCTCAGGTGGACAGACCACCTCTCCAGCCCACATTCACTGGACTGTTTACACCAGTACCAAAAACCCTGGAAGGACCTGTATACAGTAAATGGAAATCCGAGGTGCCAGAGAGCAATCTGACTGATCCCAGGACCGCCAATCCACAGCCCAGAGTCCAGCAATGCAGCCCCTGACCTCTGACCTGTCTTCAGGCACCTGGCAGCTGGGGACCAGGGGATGTCAGGCAGGAAGAAATCTCCTCCTGTCCTCCCAAGACACTGCCTGAGAGTCTGCCTCAGCAGGGACGAGGCCCACCAGACTGAAGCCCCACCGAGGGAGGTGTTGGGAAAGTGTCAATACAGGAAGGAAGAGCCTGTCGTGATCACAGGGCTGCTGGGACCATTCTTTTCTCAGCTAAAACAAAACGGAATTTTTAGCCAAGGCATCCTTTGTCCTGGGGAGCTCTGTGGACTGCCCAGAGCTGGGGGATGATTGTATGAGAAATAAATAACCAAGACCATCTACATCCCACAGTGGTCCAGGTGCAGGGCCCTCTAGCCTGGTTCCTGAAAAGGAAGTTCCTTTCCATCCCTGACACAACAGAGCACAAACAGATCCAGCCCTAGCAACTTCTCTCTCCTGTACCAACCTGGTCGAGCCACTCCAGACACTGAACACAAGCCTGGCAGGGATGGACACAGAGGAGTGTTCTCATCTTCTCACTCTAGATGAGTCATTCCGCATCAGAATAACATTCAGAACATAAAGCATAGTCCCTAGTCAGAGGATGGAGGACCTGAACACCCCAGGCTTTTCCCAAGGGGCAGCAATTGGGGACCTCTGCCTTGCAGGGGGTTCACAAGCCTCATTCACTTCCTGGCAACTTACAAAATGCAAACCCAGTGGCCCACACCATCCTGGAAATGGCCCTGCCTGTGGGCACCCCAGAGCTACCAGCTCAGCAGCACGCGCTACCCCCTCCCTGCTTTCCAGCAGTCGCTGGAGGACAATGTCCGGTTTCAGCCGCCACGGATCCCAACAACTCGCTAGGCAGTCACAAACTGAAGGGCACCCAGAACGAAGCTACCAAAGGGGCACTGCTGGGGACAAAGGGAGCTCGTGAGTCACAAGGTTGTGGCCCACAGCCAGGGCCTGAAAGGGAACTGGCTGCATGTCCCTCCTGCAGGAAACACATCACAAATGCAGCAGCGTGCGCACACACCCATCCTCCGAGCCACTGTCACCTTCCTCCAGCTGACAGTCACCGTCCAGCGAACAGGAACCTGGCTTCCTCATTGCTGTCCTCTCTATATTGCGCCCTGGCAAGGGGAGGCCTAGGGGGCTGGAATCTCTCAAGTCAGGAGTGACTGAGTACTTCCCACACGCCCTCACTCCCCAGACACACGTGCGCGCGCACACACACACACACACTCACACACATACACACACACACACACACACACATGCCGGCGACACCCAGGGCAGTAAGTTACTCTTGTCCCCACATGACTCTAGCACAGATAAGAGAAGCCTGCCATATTTGTTTTGTTCTGTTTTTTTGTTTTTTGAGACAGGGTTTCTCTCTGTAGACCAGGCTGGACTCAAACTCACAGAGATCCACCTGTCTCTACCTCCCAAGTGCTGGGATTAAAGGCATGTGCCACCACCGCCCGGCAATTCTTTTTATACTAAAGGAGGGGGAGAAACATTACAGCCCCTGATTCATCTCCAGATCTTCATTTTTCTGCCCTGCAATAAGAAACACCAGGCAGGGCATAGTGGAGAATGTGGTGTCTCTAGGCCTAACGTAGAACCAGGACAACATGCCCACTTTCACAGCAGATGGGAAACTGAGGCACAGAAAGGTAGAAGCCTTGTGCAGTTCTTTGAGCTCAGAGTTGAGTCACACACTCTGTCCTCATGTCCCCTGAGGCCTCTGGGGAAAGATCCAACTGCCCCCGCTACACAGCCTGCCAGATGAGAGCAGAGCTCCTGTTTCACAGACGCAAGACTAGACCGAAGCGGAGGCCACCCCATCAGCCCCTAGGCTCCAGACCCCAGATACCCACTCTCTCCTGCCAAAGGGACTGAGAGTTCCATCATACTCAAGAGCCAGACAGATGAGAACGGCAAAGATTCACAACATGACGGTGGCACCTGGCAGGGACTAGGGCGCAGGTCTCAGCACGGGAACTGACAGCCAGAGGCTAAATGGCTAGGACACACGGGGTCTGCCAGGCAGTGCCTGCCCACACCTTAGCAGCAGCCACAGAAGGGTTCACCTTGCTACATCACGGTTAGAGGAAATGGACATGACAAAGAGGAAAAGCTGGTGGGAGGGATGTGCCTGGGAGCTACCAGGAAACAGCTGCGAGGGCCAGGACAGAGACTTGGGTCAGAGACAAAGAACGCACAAGTACAGGAAGAGACACAGTCCCCTTCCCCACCACAACCAGCCCCTGACAGCTGGCTCCAGGGCAGCTGTTCGCAGAAGCCTGGCTTCCTCACTTAAATATCAGCAGAGAGGTAACTGGGAGAGCTGCCACAGCATGACCGGATGTTCAAGACTGTTCCTCGGGTCGGAGGAGTGTTCCTACCCCGTCCCTCAAACCCCGCTGTCCGCAGCCCAGCTTCTCTGAGCCAGGACCTGGCCTCCTCCCTCCACCCTCAGCTGTACCAGGCCAGGCCGCCTGTGGTAAGAGAATGAGAGATCCCAGTCTATGGTCTACTTCACCCCCAGGGGCCCCTGGTGGCCAAGGGTTTCTTTTGTTGTTTAGAAAGAAAAAAAACCAGCTGCCTTTCCTGGGGTTTCCGGAGGGAGGGCCCGGCTTGAAACTCACAGTTGCTGGCACACCTACAGCTGCCTGCACACCTACAGCTGCTTGCACACCTACAGCTGCCTGCACACCTACAGCTGCCTGCACACCTACAGCTGCTTGCATATCTTCAGCTTCTTGCACACCTACAGCAGCTCACACCCTGGCTGGGGTTCCACACTTAGGACCTCTCCCCCACCCAACTTGGCCTTCAGCTCCGCGTGCCTCCTGGCTGGGAGCAAAGGCACAGAGCCCACATCTCACAGGCACAAGCATGAGAATTTTTCATGCTGCCAGGCTGGCCTGCACAAGAGGCCCACCCATTCCTGCTGAGCACGCCAGGTGCGGGCACCCTGTGGCTTCTGCAGAAACAGTGGAGAACCTGGGAGTTTTCATTTTGCACTTAAGGAAAAATCCCATAACCAGTTCATTTTCAGAGCGGTCCAAAGCCTGATCCATGATAGGGGACAGCAGGCAAGGGACATTGGAGTCAGGAAAATGAGTCCATTTATACCACAGATGCTATCTGTCCCTAGAGGACACAGGGCAGGGGCCTTCCCTTCGCAGGGAAGCAGCCCACCCACATGGAAAGCAAGGCAGAGTCCTCCATCAGAGTCTGTTTCCTGAACCCTGGGAGGGTGAGCCCCTGCGCAGAGCGTAGAGTCCACGAAGGATGCTGGCTGCAGCAGGCTAGGGCCACATTCTCTATGTCTGAGACTGACCACTCTCTCGGCCTAAACGGAAAATGAGACAGGAACCGTCAATGACCACTGTCAACATCCTAGAGGTATAGAAGGGGTCCACCTGGAACCCAAAGTGACTACTTCCCTCGTTCCCAGAGGCTCCCTCAACTGCGGTCTCCCATAAGGAGGTGTCCAAGTCCCGTCTGCGAGGGCCTGTGAGCTCTTCATTCTCACACTGTGGGTTGGGAGTGGGAAACCAGGATCCTGTTTAAAGGTGTGACATTGGTTGTATAGAGTTCTGGAGTCCCAGCTTCTCAAAGGCGAGACACTGTAAAAGGAGACAGGGAACAATGCCAGGCCCCATCTAGGCAGCAAGGGGCAGCTGTCCTCAATCCTCCCCCTTAAGCAGGTTCAGAAATCCCACCCGCCATCTGCAGTCAAGGGAGCAGATGGTCAGTGTTCAAGTGTCTGCACAGTCTCCCTGTAGCCTCAAGCACTTAGTCTTAGAGTCACAAGAAGCTGTAAGCTGTACGGGGCAGGGATGAGGCTGTGCACACAGGACCACAGCCCTTCGGTTCCTGGACTGTGGGCCAAAGATGCCAGGGAAGAGAGCGGTGGGAAAGGATCTATTTCCAGGAACAAACCGTGACAGAGAAAAGCCTAAGTGGGGCAGGAGAGATGGCTCAGTGGTAGCAGCACTGGCTGCTCCTGCAGAAGACCCACGAGTGGTGCCCAGCGCCCAGGAAGCTCAGAACGGTCTGGAACTTCAATTCCAGGGGATCTGATGCCCTCTTCTGACCTCCTCAGGCATCATGCGTTCACTGGTGCACACACAAACATGCAGGCAAAGCACCCACACACCTAAAATAAAAACAAATCTGTAACAAAGTTTCTCCTTTTGTGACAAGGAGGGAGAATGGAAGGGAGGGGAGGGGAGAGGAGATGAGGAGAGAGGGAGGGAAGGAAGGGGTAGAACAGAAACCCCACCTACTCTTTGTCTCCCCCCCCCAAGGTGTTCCTCAGGAAGCCAAGGGGACAGGTTTGGGGGGGGCTAAATGTTTATGGTTCCCATAGAAAGTAAGGTCGTGCTGTCTCTTTCTGTAAGTTCTTGAGATTGTCTTTTTAAAAAAAATGGGAACAAACTGGAAATTTTTAAAACATCTGCTGATTCCCGACAGCATGGAGCCTCCAAGTTCTGTCCAGACCAAATTAAACAGTCAGAGCCCAGAAATACCCTCCGGGTGCCTGGGGGTGTCCAGAGGCCAACTGGCGGGTCTCTCTAGCCAAAGAGATGACAAACCCTTGGGCTTCTGAGATTGTGTTTGCAGAAAATTCCATGAGCCTCCAAATTTGGGAAAAAAAAAACTAGAGGCCTTTAGAAAAAGACAGCCACTGCTCGGCCAATCCTCCCACCCCTGGCTTAGTCAAAAGAAACTACATGAATTTTCTTCCCAATGAATGGGTCTTTGGGGGTGGATTTATGTCTGTGACCCTCAAGAGGCTGAGGCAGGAGGACTTCTGTGAATTTGATGGGCGACATAGGGGGAGGAACTGTCTCAACTATCCTACACTCCCTCAAAATGAAACTGCCTAGGGCTTCAAGGTGGACCACACCAAGAGTCCTGTGGCTGCCCAGTGCCCTTACCCCAGCCACTGTGTGTGAGCAGACCACACACATCTCCGCCTTAGGGCCCCTGATCCCAGGCAGGCCTGGGCCAGCCTGACAGAGGTGGAATTCTGTCCTGGGTTTAGGTGTCAATACAGATCCTCCACGCGGCAGACTAGCCCCCGACAGACAAAAGTGGGTGGTCACACAAGCCACCAAGGTCAGAATCCTAGCATGACCTCTTCTGAAATGGGAGGTGGAAAAAGGAAAGGGGACCCAGCTCTGTCCTCCTGGCACCAAAATGTCAGGCCAAACCCTGTCCCCCAAGAAGGGCAGGCAGAGGCCACATCCACCAGGTGGGAAACTCCCTGGCTCCTAGACCAAGCACACAATCGAGCACTTGTATTCTCTTTGGGAACATCAGTCCTGGGTGGTGGTAGGTACTTTCAGCACATAAACAGGTCAACCAGGTTCTAAAGAACAGCCAGACCAAGACAGAGGACTGCAGCCAGGGCAATCAATCCCTTTTTCCAGGTATCAAGTACCCCACAACCCTCAACTCCAGGCGCAGGTTCCCCAAACCTTAGGGATATGTAGGGGGTGCATGGCTGCCACTGGTGCCCAAGCCAAGTAAGCTGAAGATGTGTAGATTTGGCTCCTCAGCCCTCCGGTTTTCTACTGGATGGACAATCATACCTCAGAGCTGAGTGAGCACTATGGCCTCTAGGCCACTGTGCACCTCCATTAACAGGGTCCCCAGCTTGTCAGCCTCGAGGCCCACTTCACAGCCCATCACCAGGTGCATGCCCGGGGACTGTCAGCACTCGGCCCTGCAGATGGACATGCCATTCCCTTGCCTGTGATGTTCTGGTGGGAGATATTGGGACAACCTCCCAGGAAGAAGGACCCTGCCCCCCATGTGACTCTGACCTCCATGGAGAATATCAGTCAGGGAGGAGGAGGGGCTCCCCCACCCTGCTTCATCTAAGGTCAGAGAGATTCCCTGGAGAGTTCTATGGGTACCAAGTCCCCTGAGACTTGCCACCACCAGGGGTGACTATGTTATCCAATCTTGTCCCCATGGTGGGCTCAGACAGGTTCTTGTCTGTAAGACCTTCTAGAACTGAGGATCTATATGTCTTGTACAAACATCTCCCGGTTCCAGTAGCTGCTGCAACACCCCCAACCCCATGAAGCCAGTTCTGTATCTCAAAAAACACCCCCCAAAACCTATCAGATCATCAATCATAATGGAGGCTCAAGTGAGCTGAGAGACTGGCCCTGAGCCACACAGCTTCCAAACAATAGAGCAGGCTCAGCCACCAAGTGCCCAGGCTGCCACCATCACTCCCCCATAAGACCTCTCTCTCTCAATATAAACTCTTGCCCCTCTCCAAACCCACCCCCTGCCACAGCACTTCCTTCGAACCCTTCCTGAAACGCCACATGCTCCAGAAAGGATTCCAAGCTGATGTCCCTCAGAGGTGGTGTGCCCACCCCCACTAGATGTCTGACTCAGGTAACCCTTTGTGGGGTACTTACACACCTACCCTCCCTAACGTCTAGTGAACTTGTTTACACGGGAACCACTGATGGGAATCACCTGGTGTACCAAGTTGAGGATGTCAAAAGCTTTGGGATTCACAGAAGAGGCCAGCCCCTCTTCATTGCAGGAAGCCCTGGGATTCCCCTCAGCCCCTTCAGTGGCAGTAGAGGCACTAATGGTAGGAAGGCGGCGTTCCCAGGAGCTGGAGTGTTGGCTGGAAACCTCAGGAGTCGTTGCACAGAAGGCCCACGGGTGTTAATTAAAAGGACAAGCCTACAGCTACCTGCAAGCAACAGGCCCTTCGTCCAGGGAGCGAAGCGGCACTTGGGTCCAGCCATCACCTCCACCTTGTCCAAGAGGTGGCTGCACGGTCCCTGCCTTCTTGGCCACCTCTCTAGTGAGGGGAAGGACCACAGGATCTCCAGGACCCAGTGCGGAAGAGCTTCCTCCAGGACACTGGAGAAAAGCCTTGCCACTCGGATTGGAGTGTCTGGGCTTCTGGGCCAGATCTGTTTCAACAAACATCAAAGATTGACTCTCAAGATTGTTCTGGGCGTGCAAAGCTAGTTACAGCAAACTCTGGAGAGGAGAGCAGGCCAACAGCTGGCGCTCGAAGTGGCTTTTGTTATACAAGGGCTCGGCCTGTAACTGTGTTTGCGATAACAACTCTGGCCTCTGCTCAAGAACACCATCCAGCTGCCCCGTGCTTCAGCGCGAAAGGAGAGGGGAAGGGTTGACTCCACTTGCCACCCCGTCACAGGGAATGGCGGGTGTCACTCATGGGAGAGAGGTGGGTGCCAGAGTAATCTCATCGGGAAGGGCAGGCTAAAAAGCCAACTAAAAGCCCTTTATGTTGAGAAATACGAGAGTAGAAAATCACAGAGAGATGAGAAACTAGCAAGATTAAAACCTCCATCAGCAAAATAAGAACTATTTTCCACCCCTGGGGAATGGGATAGAGGGGGAGGGGAGCACCTTTCTTGAAAGGACACAAAGGCCAGGTACCCAGACACAGGAAGTTGCCACTCTCTCAGTCCCAAGGGACAGAAAACCAAAAGTTCGAATCACCACAAGACCTCCTGATGATCACCAGTGTGACCCCACCCCACCCCCGGGGTTCCTGGGGGGATAGTGACAGGAAGGGGATATACGGGGACAGATGGAATTAAACAGAGGGAAAAAATGGAAGGAGATGTGAGGGCCCAACAAAAAGACAGGTGTGTGATGATAACACAGCCCTACCTGCTCCACACAACCACACCTTATACCCACCAGCCCCTTGCAGGGAGGCACACTGCTCTGACCTGGGGAACCTAACCCACCAAGGGCCACTTCCCTCTGTCCTGTAGGATAGGATGCTCCTGCGTGGTACAGCTGCTAGCTCCAGACTGCCTGGATCCGAGGACCAGCAGGCTCTCTGCTCAATAAAAAAAAAAAAAAAAAAAAAAAAAACCACCCCCAGAGATACACATAGCTCAGAGCTAACCCTGTCCTGCGGGGAGCACCTGGGGCGCACCCCTTCAGCAGGCCACAGTGCCCCATGCTATGAGCCTGTCTGTCCAGCCTCACAAAGGGACTGTGGGGCCCAGCAGCTGCAGTCAACCTGGCTCTTTTCTCCCTCCCCCTTCCCCAACTACCTGGGAGAGGCCCACATACCTGGTGGGTGGAGGCATGAGCCAGGACGCTTCTCCGGCTGGCTTCCCCAGCTGATTCTGGTCACACTAACATCAGGGAGCACCTGACCTTCTGTGGCTGGGCTCCTCTGAGCAAGCTGGCCCCTCTTCCCAGAAGTCTCTGCTGCTCACCGCCTGTGGGGGCAGGCTGGCCAGCGAGCTCTTCTCCCCCTCACACACCCTACTTGCACTCAAGATCTTGCCTCCCCATCTCCCAACTGCTAGTTGGTCTCCTGTGGTGCCAGCTTCTATCACCCGTGCTGGGCTGGGTCACATGTTCCCCATCCCTCCATCTGTCCAGTTGTCTTGGGCTGTCCAACCCCCACGTGCACACCCTCTCCATATACCAACTCAACTCCATACTCCTAGGACACTGAGGGGCCACTTTTTGGGTCCTTCGTTGATTGCACAAAGTTAGACAGCCAGTGCACAAGTGCCATGCATGTTTACACAAGTGCGTGCACACACATACACACCAACAACAACTTCCACTATTGATGGCCAGGGGCTAGTCATTGCTGGCCTGACCCTATTCCCCAGTTGAGCTGTCAGGGTCCCCAGTAGGAAGACTGGCATTCCCAGGAAAGCAGAGACGGGAGGCCCCACTTGCTTAAGACTGCCAACCCCTATACCAGGGTGCTCTCAATGAGGCCATTGTCTTGGATTAGATTTGAGGGTCAAGAAGCTGGCTTGGGAGGCAGCCCAGTCAGGGCATGACATTGTAAGGAAGGAAGGAGCGGCCAGCCTCCACCTCCACAATGCAAAGGGTACCTACCAGCTGCTAAGATGGGCACCATCCCCAAACATCTCCCTCCTCAACAAGACCTTCTGCAGAAACCCCTGCAGAAAATCCTCAGGAATGCCTCCCATGTCTGGAGTAGAGAGCAAACACAGAAGAGACCAGGACCTATAAAAGGTGGTACATCCCCGACCCCTCTCATCTCCCTCTGTCCCCTCACCCCCACCCAGACTTTGGAGAGAAGGGAACTGACGGGCTGACTTTCAGATCCCAGGAGAATCAAAGTCTCCAGGGTACAGGCGAGGTGCACAGAGGAGCCTGGACAGTCACTAGGGCATGCAGAAGACAGAACAGAACAAAACAGGCCTGGGAGACCCCAGAACAGACATGGACTCCAGGAGGTCCAGGCCATCAGAGACACAAGTTCTGCCTAGAAGCGGCTCTGTCTTGTATCAGCACACAGATGCGAAGTGCTAGAATCTAAAAACTGCTCCCAACACTGAGGTGACCAAGTGGATATGATATCCCAGGCTCCTCAAGGGCCAGCGCCTGCCAGCACACCAGCAACCACCAACTTCCCAGACTTTGCACACACACCCCAATACAGAGCAAAGGCTCTGCTCCCCAAATAAGTCACCCAACTCAGAGACACGGAAGACCTCGGGTGGGCTTACGACAAGCCCCCTAGTTCCAGCATGGGGCCTTGGAGCACCCCCAACTGGTCTCTTGTAGGTCTAGGGCTGCTGCTCTGGAACCTGGCTAACTTTGTGCAGCCCTTCCTCACCTCGCTCACAGCCCACCAGAGGGCTCTGCCCAAGGCTGCCTGAGAGCCCCTCAGAGGGGCGGGGGCTCCCGGCCCGGCAGAGTCAGGCCCGCCCCTCGGAAACCCAGCCCCAGACGCGCGCGGGACACCATTGTGTGAGCCTCCCTTTCCACTGGCTTTATTTACTCCGGAGGAGGACGCAGGACTCGGGGCCACCGCACCGGCAGTGGCAGTCACGAGGCCTCTGGAAAGCGCGCGCATGCAAGCCCAGGGCGGGGATGGCAGGCCCACTCTTGAAGAAAACAGCCCATAAGTATTTCTGCACTTTGTAAACTCAGGACCAGAGACGAAAGTGTTGTCCTTGCGCGCTCACAGGGCCCCTCTGTCCCAAAAGGCTCTTCCCTCACAGATAGATAAAGATGTCCCAGGCTTGGATCGGGGATATGGGATATCCCACCCTGGACCCTGAAACTCGCCGGGCTGGGATACCCTTGGATGCAAGGGGCCTGAAGGCTGATCAACTTTGGCAACCCTTGCCAGCCCCGGGACTGGGCTCAACCCCAACCCCGGAGCTGGCGTGGGGGAGGGGAGGACGGTCCACCCTGAGGATTCAGCCGCCTACTGGATCCGAGGAGGGGAACTAACTCCCACGCTGAAGAGGGTTGAGGGCGAACACCCAAAGAAGAAAGCCCACTGGTTTCTAGGGTGGAATTGCGTTCCCCGGAGTAGTTCCGAAGAAGTCAAGCCAGACCCAGAGGAGGCGACAGTCGCTGGGCAAACACAAACAACAATAAAAGGAAGAACACCCCAGAGGCAATGTGAACCTCGGGTCCCGGGGGTGCGTGGTTCCCAACTAGAGGGTCTATCAACTACAGGATCCCTAATTAGGGCTCTTCATGTAGGCAACACTGGGTCTGGGGGGCAGAGCCCCAGGGTGAGCAATCCGGGGTCGTGCCTCTCCTGTGCTCACCCCTGTCCCGTTCCAGGCCCGCCTGGAGGCTCTTGCCCAGCTCGCCAAGCAGCCGCTGGGTCGGGCACCCACCTTCAAAGTCTGAAATGATCCCGTCCAGCTGTGCGTTGACCGCGGGGTCGGACATGGTGGCTGGTGCGCAGGGAGTCCCGCGGAGCCCCGGCTCTGCGCGCTCCCGCTCCCAGTGCCGAGCTGGCCGCCCGAGCCCCTCGGCCCCCACGGTCGGCTGAATGAATGGGGGAGGAAGGCGGGCGCCGGCCCCTCCCCAAGCACCCGGGCCCCCGCCCCGCCCCCGCCTCCCGGCTGGATCAGGTTCCCGCACCCCGCCGGACTCCGCGACTCCGCACTGGCTGTTGCGCCCGCCTGTCAAAACTGGGCGGAGGGGGGGATTGGAACCAGAGCAGCTTCTACAGGGACTGCGGAGTCCCAGGCACACGACCTGAGCTGGCCCCCCTTCTCCCTTCCTGGCGGGTGCCCAGGGGACCGCGACAGACACGGCCTCGGCCCCTCCCCCTCACGCCCCTCCGCGGCCAGATGTGGGCGGATGTGGAGGATGTGGAGGCCGGGCCACAGCAGCGGGCGGGCGCCGAGGGGGACGAGATTCCTCCCCTTCCCTGGGCGCAGTGTTCTTGCTGCCGGAGGCTTTATTTACGCAGCCGAAGTTCGTGAACGCCTCCTTCGCGTAAGAGCACAGGGCCTGCAAGGGTTAAGGGGCAGCGCTGGGCTAGTGCGTGTCCGCAAGACCCCACGCTATTGACTACAGGGCTGAGGGTCCTGGAAGTCCCCCAGCATCCAGTACATCGAGGACTGCTACCCCCCTAGAGTCCCCGGGGGTCGCTGCTGCACCCTTTGGGTAGGTGCTACAGAAGGCAGAGGGCAGAGAGAGGCGGCCCTTCAAAGAGTCGTTCCCGCACCCCTCCCCCCTTCCACTGTAAGGGCTTCCTGAGTACAGAGAGTGGACCGCGACCTTCCCTGCAGAAGAGAGAAACTATAGTTCCTAACATCAGAAGAAAGGAAGAGGGCTGCTCCTGGGCCCTTTCCTCATCAGTGGGTACCCACAGCTTGGCCTTTCTCTGTCCAAGCAGCCTTCACACTTCAGACATCCCTGGGCAGCCAGATAAAACCATGGGTTAGACACAGAAGCAAGTCACCAGTTACCAGGAAGGGTCCTTAGGGAGACCGGGGTGTTTCTCCGCTTCCTGGCTGAGCCAACAAGTTTCCTATCTGACCGTCCACTGCTCGAAGCGCTACCTCGGACTCAGGACCTCTGTGCAGACAGGGCTCTAAGGATGCATAGCAGGAGATAAGTCCCTGCCAAGTGGGTGGGTAGCCTATCCCCTGGTCCTCAGTGGTGACAAGTGAGTCCTTGAGCTGTCCTGGCTATGGGTCTGCTTCCTCCATCACTATAAAAGTGTGGTAATGGGGGTGGGGTGGGGTGCTGAGACCTGCAGAGGCAGGTGAGGCTGTGGAGGTCTCTGTAGGAGAGGCCAAGCCTGAGCTAGGTTTAGTGTGTGTGTGTGTGTGTGTGTGTGTGTGTTTTAAGCTCCTGGAATAGAGTCCGGCCTTTTTCAGAAAATCCACCCCTCCCTCCCTCCCTCAAGCCTCAGATGGTTTAAACTATTTTCAACCAAGTGAGCTTTGTGGACATGGGAACTGCAAAACCACGGCCATTTTAGAGGCCCTCACACAGGCATCCTTCTGAAGCCTGACTTCCAGGAGCAGTGGGCACCCCCAACCGCTATTGTCTGGACCTGGACCTGCCTGGCAGTCTGACCATCAGCCGGTCACCTGTGTGTCCTGAATTTGGGGATGCTGGGGTCCAATCTAAGAAGTTAAGGCCCACAGCACAGAGCCCTGGGAAGATGCCGGGTCCCTGGGACAACTTCCAACCTGGGCGGGCAGGCGGGCGTTGTTCGCTTGTGTTTTTTATAAAAAGCACCTGGTAAGTGGAGACACGCCCGTGCGATTGTTCTCCCCAGGGCAAGTGCAGATTAGCAGAGGGAAGCTCATTGTTGCTCAGCCTGTGTCCAAGCAGGGAAGCCAAGCACACCACAGGGCTTCAAGAGAGCCCCGCCAGGGCTCAGGGACTCCAGAACAACCCAGCCCTCTGCTTCCTATCCCTTCCCTGTAACCACTCAGCCCTGTATCAGACCTGGGAATCCTCTAGATGCCCGGACTCCTCCATCAGGAAACCAAGGCAGGTTTGGCCACCCTCCCAATAGGAAGTTCACCCTTGTGTCTCTTTTCTTTCTGTCCCTAGAGGACATGGGAAACAGAGGGCACCTCCCTTCTCACTATAATTACTTTCTCCTAACTCCAGTACAACCCAACTGCCACTGGGCTTTGCTTAGCTTGAACCCACCCCCACTCCCCCATCCCTTTCATCACCCCAACTGCCCCCTAGATAACATGCTTGGCTGTGGCATTCTGGGGTTTTGGTTTTCAGAAAGATGGTTGGCCACTCAGTCCCCTTTCTAGGGTCTAGGGGCTCTGGCCTTGACTGTGGTTGAAGAAAGAAGTGTAGGGCCCAGTGTTATATAATCCAGGCTGCAAGAGGCGGCAGGAGACCTAACCAGAGGGGTGCTGTGCACCAGGTGAACGCACCAACAGGACGGCGGCATGCTCACAGAGGTGCCCCAGCTCCCATCCACCCCAAAGACAACATGTGATTACCAGACGCTCAGAATGTGACCAGACACAGCCTAAGGGGCCCTGTAAAAGTGCTACAGGTAAGGAACATCCCAGAGGCTACCTGGGATCAGCCGGGACCCAAAGACCAGATCAAAGATAGAAAAGAAAACAGAGTCAGAGCCCTCTCTAGTCAGGAGCCGAGAGGGGCAGCCACAGGCCAAGACTCGCCTGAAACCATAGGGCACACAGCCCTGCAGACACCATTAGAGTATGTGGCACACGCTGGCTTTGGAGGGAACAATTTCGCTGTGGTATGAAGCCAGCCCGTGTGTGGAGTTAGTACACGGACCTGAGCTCACACCTGACCCATCAAGTCAGAGAGTCCTATGACAAAGAAGCCACCTGGTGCAGGTGGTGGCCTGGACTGGTCAGGCAGCTCACTGTCATGGGGGAGGGGCTAAGAACGAGAGTCTAGCTAGTTTGCAGAGAGGAAAGCACCGGCAAACTTTTTTCCTTTTCTTTCCTTTTTTTTGCGGGGGGGGGCATGGAAAGAAGCCCACAGGTCCAGCCCTGGGGGACGGAGCACAAAAAGCCTGGGAAAAAGGGTGCAGGAAGGGCTTGCGGAAACAGTCGCTTGGCATGCGCACCAGGGTCCCTGACCCTTGAGTCCAGGTACAGCCTTAGTCGGAAGCGACTCAGCAGTGGGGGTGGCCTCCTCAGGGAGGTCGTGGCTCCCTGCCCAGTCCTATTGCGCCTTTGGACAGGATGCTCCAGTCAGTGAGTGACAGGACCAGCCTCCTCACAGCCCAAGACTGCTCAAGGGCAGAACCCATATGCTTCATCTCCGTGTGGGCCTGTCACGCTGCAGGTATAATGCAAGTGGTCGTAGGACTGTCCACGGCCCCGAAGCTGTGGAAATCACCATGCTGGCAAAATGGAACCACTGTGGCCTACCCAGATTCTCAAGCCAAGAATCTCCATTCTTTCCTTCATTCTCAACATCATAATGCTGGCCAGGGTACCCTAGACCAAGATAAGCACCATTCTCTAGTTTCTAGCTGGGTGCTATTTAACAGTGACAGTCTGAGGTTTAAAAAAAATAATAGCATTTTCAGGACCTGAAGCATCTGCCTACGAGACAAGAGCTCCCATCTTGGCTAGTTCCGAGCTATCAGTGTGGCATCTTCGCCAAAGCCAGGAACATGGGACTTCTCCCACACAGATGCAAACAACAGACTGGGCCGTGGCTCAGGAGTGGAGTTGGAGTGTTACTTAGAATACTTTGAGTAATTTATTTATTTTCAATCTTGTTTGTTAATTTTGTGTGGCTGTGCATACACGTGTGCCCCAGCGTGAGCGTGGAGGGTCAGAGGACAACTTACAGGAGTCAATTTTCTCCTTCCTCCAAGTAGGTTTGGGGGACTGAACCCAGATGGTTAGGCTTGGCAGCAAGCACCTTTACTGGCTGAGCTGCCTCACTGGCCTACTGTTTTCCTCACTAAGTAATGCGTGTTTTCTTTACGTGCTTATTCTAGTTTATTTGTTTTAAAGACAGGCCCTCACTGTGCCACACAGGTTGGCCTGGAACTCACCCTGTAGCCCAGGCTGTCCTCAGACTGTGACAGTCATCTCAGTGTATGGACACACCGCGGTTTCCTCATCACTCAGGAGACAATGGCGTTGCTTCAGCCTTCGGGCTGCTGTCATGGCAATCAGCACATAGAGATGCACGTATGTTCACACCCCTGCCTCTGGTTCTTTGGGGGTAGACTCAAGTATAAGGGCCAGATGGCGTGATAATTCTACATAGTTTAATTTTAAACAAAAACTCATATATTTTACTCTCCTTTAAACTTACTCTATGAGAAAGAGTGTTGCCTGAACATACCAGAACTGTATGCATGCAGGAGCCCGTGGAGGTCAGAAGAGGGCGTCAGATTCCCTGGAACTGAAGTTGTGAGCTGCTATGTGGGTCCTGGGAGCCAAACCCAGGTCCTCTACAAGAGCAGCAAACGCTCTTAACCACAGGGCCATCTCTCCAGCTCCTGTAATTTATTCCTAATTTGATAGACTCCTCTAGTTCATAGATGACTATGTAATTTTACATTATGTCACACAGAGTTGAATAGTAGCTGCTTCCTGTTCCTCACAGCCACCACCCTCTGACTGCCTTGGCTCCCCGCCACGGCCCCCCAAGCTCCCCGCCATGCTCCTGACTGACACCCCCCACACACAAACTTTCCTCTCCCTTTCCACCTCCAGGCTGCCACCACCAGTCTTCCGAGCTTAGACGGGATGTCCCATCTGCCTCCTTCACACTGTATGAGCCCCGCGTCACCTCTGCCAGCTGCCCTGGCTTCATCCACTCACTAACTCCACTGGTCCCCTCTCTGTTCCCACGCTGCCTCCTGTCCCAGGACATGTGTGGCGGTCGACATCTCCCGCCACTCTTCCCCGCAGCGCTGTCATTTCAGTCTCTGACAACAGAATGGCCATCCACAGTCCCCACCCACTAAGACCTCAGACACTGTTGCTCCCTCACCTCCAGATAGGCCAGCGGGACTCCCAGCTGGGGTTCAGTCCCACTGAAGGCAATGCCCAACTTTCTTTGCTAGACAACAGAATCCTTGTGTTTGTGAACTTCTGATGGAGGAAGTGGTCCAAACAGGCACGAAGGACGAGGAACACTCCTCACACGGACTTTGCACATCACACTGAGCCACCCCAGTCTAGAAGAAACAGGACGCCAGACAGAGTGCTGCTTGCCTTTCTGTCGAGCAGTCTCCAAACTTGGACCACCGAGCTATCCTATGGGCTGTAACTCTGAACCTTCCCTGAGGCAGCCCCCACAGTGGGCACAGCTGACAGCCAAGCGTATGCGGGCCACAAAGCCCGTCCCACCATCTGCCCAAGACATAAGGCTTCCCTTCACAGATTCACATGACTAACTAACCTTCCTTAATTTCCCAGTCCCCAGCTGGGCCTGCCTCACGCTAAACGTTTACAAAAAAGCCTGACCACAGCGCCTGGGCGCTTATCTCCCAGCCAGGGGCTTTTTAAACAAAATACTCATTCCTCTTGCAAGTCTTCTAAATGCAAGCTCTTGAGTCATCCCAGAGGTTCCTGGCCTCAGAGCCCAGCAAATGCTCTGCTCTGGGCTCCAAAGGCACCTCCACCCCACGTCCCCGAGGGCAGTCCACGATCACCACCCAGTGCACAGCTTACAGAACCTCACATTCCTGACTCTAACAGGGCCGAAAACTTCAAAGGTGACTGGACTGCTTGCTTCGCGTCCCTTGCAATTCCAACAGAGTTTTGTTTGTTTTTGTTTTGGGTTTTTTTTGTTTTGTTTTGTTTTGTTTTGTTTTTGCTTTAGATAGAGCAGCCCAGGCCAGCCTTAAAATCTCAATCTTCTTGCTAACCCTGCCTTGTGCTGGGATTGCCCACCCGTGTGCTACCATGCTTAGCATATCCAAAAAAATGTCAAGTTAAAAAGACATGAAACCCATAGAGCCTGGAAGCAAGAGAGGAAGGGCCTTCCAAGGCGGAGCCCTGGCCCCTGAGCTCTGAGCCCAGCTTGTCGATAGCTCGCCCAGTGAGCATTGATGTTGAATTTAGCCATCCATGCCAGGGCCATCAATGTGAGTGATAACATATCAGGGAGACATGATGCCCTTCTTTCCAAGTCTCAGGCATCCTCCGCCATCACCTCTGTTCAGCGCTCACAACCCTGCTTTCCTACACAAGCTCTGCCATGGACTAAAGCCTCCAGTGTCCTAGCTCCCCATCACACACTAGAATACAGAGATGTCCCCAGCATCCTAGCCCCCATCTGAGGCTGGAGATGCTGAGATAGCGGAGGGGGCCCAGCAATGGACACACTGCCTTGAACCCTCCTAAGATCACAAAGGCACAAAACGAGCCTACAAGCATGCTTAGGCTGGCCCTCAGTCTCAGGACAGTAGCAATGAAGCTACCCAGCTTGCCCCTCGGTCTGTGCCAACTGCAAAAACTCACCCTGCACTGCCAGGACTCTTGGCTGGACCTCACCTCCATCAGGGAAGAACAGGCTGTTCCCAGGGGCCTGCAGTGTTCTAGCCTCCCCCCCACACACACACACCCTCTCTAAAGCAAGCACCCTTGCTCTGTGGGGTCTGAGGCCGGAGGCAGCTTGCCACCGCTGCAGTGTGGGGACCAGGGCTGAGTCACCAGCCTGCCCTACTTCCACGTCAGCGTAGCTCAGGGTGAGATGAAAACCTTCGTTTTCAAAATTGCCACAGCTACCCCAGTGATACCTCCCCACTTCCCCGCCCATGTCTGTAACCTAGAACCCTAACAATGCCCCTGCCAGTCCCAAGGTGGGACCCCTACAGGCAGAGCAATGACTCAGCCAGGAACAGGGACCAACCTGGGAAGGGCAGAGAATAGAAACCCCCCCTCACCTGCTGCACCGCACAGAGGGGCTGCAAGGTTTGTCTGCCCTCCACAGCTCTGCTGAAATCCACCTCCCCACACCTGACTGACCGCCGTCCACTCTACTCCCCGCCTGACCCCGACCACCGTCCACTCCACTCTCCACACCAGACTGTCACCCACAGAACTGGACATCAACTTTGCTCTTTGTTGAACAGCTAGTAGGGAGGAAGTAGGAGCTTGCGTTAATGAAAGGTCACCCTGGGGTCCTGGATGTGGGGGTGTCAGTGCCCCAGTCGGGAGTACATCAGATGGCACAAGTGTCTGCAATGACAGCTGGCCTATAGGAACTTCAACTCTCCCCCTCCTCATCCACTCACAAGAGCATGCCAGGTCAACCTGGGAGGCCAAAAGGAAGAGGGACTGGCATCCAGTCTGCGGTGTCCAGAGGAGACGGCCTCGGTCCTGGAGTCTACACCACACAGCCTTGGAGACCTCCTTATAGCATGGGAGTGGACGTGGTGACTCTCTCAAGATACATCTGGACTGGGTTTCTACCTTGGCCAGTGCGATGGCTGATCTCAACTGTCTACTTGATGAGAATAATCTCCTAGAATAATCTAGAAGAGCCTCCAGGAATGTCCCTCAGATGACTATCTTGATTTGGTTGAGTTGGGAAGGCCTGCCCACTGTGGGTGGCACCATTCCCTAAGGTGGGCTCCCAGCACTGTATAAAAAGGAGGAGGTGGGTTGCTGAGGTGGCTTGGTGGGCAGAGGTGCCTGCCTCCAAGCCCAATAACCTGAGTGTAACCCCTGGGACCCACGTGGGAGGGGGAGAAAGGGACTCAGCAAGTTGTCCCCTGAGCTCCACATGTCTGAAATGGCATGTTCACGCCGTCCACACACCAAACTGATTAATTTAAAAAAGGAAGAAAAGTGATCTGAGCGCAAGTCTCCGAGGCTCTTTGCCAGACTTTGGGGCAGTGTGGTCGGCTGCTAGGAGCCCTTGCTGCCCCCGGCGAGCTCTCACTGTGACGGACTGTCCCCTTTCTCCCTACGCTGCTTTCCTTAGGTCTTTGATCACTGTTACAAAAGTCACTCAGGGGGCCAGTGAACTGGGAACCAGAACATTCTAGGGCTTTTCCCAGAGGGTAAAGCCAGGCCCAAGGGAGGGGCGTTGGGGGTGGGGTGCTTAGCTCTGGCCGCTCACTGGAGCCTTCCACGTCCCCTGTCCACCAAACACTGGTGTTTCCTGCTACGAATTACACCCTAGGCTCCCACAGTGGCTCTGTGCGAGAGTGGCAGCCGGTTCGGGCCAGCCTCCCTCTGACAGGCTGCCTCAGTCCAGGCCCATGACCTGCCTGGGAAACAGGATGGGGAGGAAGGAGAGCAGTAGGCGGGGCCCTGGGGATAATGTGGGGCTGCTTTCTCCGGTTGGCTGTGCCTTCCTTGCCCTGAGTGTGGCTGAGGCCCCAGGCAGACTAAATGAGCCATTTGTCCCTCATGTGAAGCGACCTCCGGGACTAATGAGTTTGCTGCTAACACACCCAGCTGCTGCTCTGTCCCTGTTCCCCAGCGTGAGTCACAGCCGGATGACTGCGACCGAGGGCCCTTGCCAGAGGCTTGCCAGCTCTGCCAAGCAGTCTGAGTAGAGAGAGACGACACAAACGGCAAAGAACCAGACCCCTTGCCTGGGAACACAAACACCACTGTTGCTGCTCTATACCTGGGGGTCCTCCACATTTCCAAGGAACCCCTAGCTCCGCAGGACTAAGCAGGGAACAGACAGTCTTACTGGAGAATTGTGCAGCAGAGAACTGAGTGAGTGGCCTAACAGGTGAGAGAGCATGGCCTCTGGGGGTCAATTACCACAGTCACACTTTGGGGTCCAAGGCCCTTGGGAGATACCACCTCAGACAGGCTTCAGAGGTTTGCTAATTAATAGTAAGTACTGTCAAGTATTGGGTGGATCACAACCAACTGTGATTCCATCTCCAAGGGACTGACACCCCCTCTGGCTTCTGTGGGCACCCACACACATGGCACACACATAGAGCTAGACATGAAAAAATATTTTTAAAAAATAAAAATAAGCCTGGTCTACAAGAGCTAGTTCCAGGACAGGCTCCAAAACCACAGAGAAACCCTGTCTCGAAAAAACCAAAAAAAAAAAAATAAATAAATAAAAATAAGGGGCCGGAGAGATAGCCCAAGGGTTGAGAACACTGGCTGCTCTGACAAAGGACCCAGATCCAGTTCTCAGCACCCATGAGGTGATTCAGGATCTGACGCCCTCTTCTGGCCTCTGTGGGCACTGCACATAGATGATGCACATACATACATGTAGGTAAAACTTTCACACGTGTAAAATTTAAAAAAAAAATTTTTTTTTGAGTCAGGATTCCTCTGTGGAGTCCAGGCTGTCCTAGAACTTGCTCTGTAAACTCAGATATATCCTAGCCTCTGCTCCCAAGTGCTGGGATTAAAGTCATATGCCACCCCTGCCCGGCTTAAATCTTTTGTTTTAAAAGAAGCACCGTCACTGTCCCCATCCAGTCCCCAAAGTCCTTCACCCCTATTCTGTCCTCCCTCCTCACCTGATGCTCCAGGCATCCAAGCTTATAGTGTGAGGGTTGTCGGGCTTGATGACTGCCCTTCAAGGTCAGGAGTGCAGGGTTGCAAACAGACCCAAGTGAAACCATGGGCACTTGAACTACCACTTCCTAGGTCAAATGGATATTCCAGTCGGGACGCACCAGCTGAGCACCCCCACAAACACACCCGTGGCTGACCCGATCTAGACAGTCCCTCATGGAAACTGTCTTTTCCAGACGATCCTAATTGTGTCAAGCTGACAATCAGAGCTACCCATCCCATTTAGTCTCTTACTGCACAGGACCCCCAGACAGGGTCTGATCAGGGGAGCGAGAAGCCAGGAGTGAAGCTGGCCTTGACTTCAGTAGGTCCTGCCAGCCAGATGGGCCACTCTTTGCTCTGTTGCTTACACCAGCGAGACATTCCTCACCTTCAGGAGCAGGGCGGGGACATTCCCAGACAGGGCCATGTAGGGACCAGAGAGCCTGAGTCCCGGTGGCTTGGCCTGGCCCCAGGCTGCCATCTCAGCCCTGCGAGTACACAACTGGGCAGGGTGGAGTCTGCCTGACTTGTGGCAGCCGCTCAAGGTCAGGAGCGTAGTGATGCACAGACCCAAGGGGAAACTCGGGCACTGGAGGCATCATTTCCTAAGATGTCAAAACGGGTGCTCCAGCTGGGAGTCACCAGGTGAGCACCCCCCCCACACACACACAGGCAGAAGGAATGATGAAACCCATGAGGGGCACAGGATCTCCCTAGTCATCAGCAGGGCCATGGAGGCAGAGGGTTTGATCACTGGCTTATGAATAATCTAGAATAGTCATCTAGGAAAACTTCAAATGCTGTCATACTGAAACCTAAAATGTCAGAGCCTATGTCATTCTTCTGCAGAACCATGTCACTTTTGTGACACCCACTCCTCACCCACCTACCAGTTGAGCTACAGCTACCTGACAGCACACGGCATCTGCCATAGCCCTTTCACAGGCAGCCTGGTCACCTGCCGATTGCAAGTCTACTGTGCAGGCTAAGAGTGACCACCTACCATGTGACTACCACCTCTCTGCCCACACGCATGGAGCCTTGGTGCATATGGCAGACTCTTGATTGGCCTTGTTTGACCAACTTTTTCCATAGTTACAGAAGCACCTACCATGCATACAGCTGGACAGCTAAGCAAGACATTTCTTGGCCACCCTGACTGCATGGGATGACCATGCAGCTAGGTCAAGGCCGGTGGAGAAGGACAATAAAAGTTAAAGTATGGAATTTTCAAGCCACACTCTTAAAAATGAGAAGCACTGTTCAGTCCCATTGCCTGTCCCGTCTTCCTTTCTCTGTGACCTGAATGCAGTCACACTGGGTCCTGGATGCTCTGGGTCACCAAAGGCTCAAACCTGGACTAGGGCATGAGAAGAAAGCAACCTGTCTTGCTCAAGTATCTGTCATTTTAGATAGCAATAACAGTCACAGTCAGAGGGTCCTCTGGCTGATACAGAATGGGGCCACCACCCCACCATGCTGGGAGCTGCTTGAGGACAAGGTGGCGTCTCGAGCATTGAACAACGGTGGCAAAAGGAATAGCCACGTGCATCCAAGGCATGATTTGTCTTCTCAGACTGGAAATAGCAGCCTTCGCCTAACAGAGAACACAGCTAACCTAAAAGGGAGGCAGGTGAGGAGCACAGGTGTGTCCCCAGAAGCAGGGAGGGGACATTCGAATCATGAGAGAGGAAGGCAAGGTCAGATGGGACCTTGGGGGGCAGGAAGGAACCAGGGGCTTCAGGGAGGATGCATGCCCCAGCATGAGGGGGTGCTAAGGCCCGAGCATGGCATCAGACTCCATGCATGGGACACTGAGGTCTTCCCGCACTGCCACTGACCGACACTTAGCTTGAAGGGGTCCACAATAGCATGTTTTGGGATGTGGTCGCTTTGGGATCTGAAGCAGATGGTTGACCCCCTCGTTTAACTGGCATGAGACCTGTTCTAAGCCGAGTAAGGAGGTTTGCCAAGGATGGCGGTTGGGTGGGGGTAGGTGCCGGTGGGTGTGGCTGCTGGTGGATAAATGTCAGAGCAAGGATTGAAGCCAGGTCCTAACACCTCCTGTGCTCTCTGGCTGTGCAAAGTTGGGCAGCAATGGGAAATCTTGAACATGAGACTCAAGAATTTGGCAGAGACTCCAGAAGAGAACAAGAATGTGACTTAGTTCAGGATGCATGACGGTGCACATCTGTCATCCTAGCTCTCAGGAGGCTGAGGCAGGAGGATTGCTGCCAGTCTGAGGCTTCATAGTAAGTTCTGGGGCAGCCTGGGCTACAGAGCGAGACTCTACATTGTGGTTCTGACGTGAAATGTCTCCCATAGGTTCATGTGTTCAAACAGTTGGTCCGGAATGGTGGCAATGTTTGGGAAGGCTGTGGAATCTTTAGGGGTGGAGCCTTGCTAGAGGAAGTATGCCATTGGGGGGTGGGTCTTGAAGTTTATAGTCGCACCTACCTCTTGTTCTCTCCCTGCTTTCTGACTGTTCAATGTGACCAGCTGGACTCACGCTCCTATCACCGTGCCTTCCCAGCAGGGACCAACTGCGTCCCTCTTGAACAGAATAAACTCTTTCTTCCGTAAGTTGCTTTTCCCAGGATGGTTTGTCACAGAAAAGCAACTCACACACCCTGACTGAACTCGAGGAGATCCAGAGGTGCGCGGTGATGGACAGAGAGGTGCACAGGGCAAATGAAGCAATATGGGGCTAGCACTGAGCGGCAGAGGGGTCACAGTGATGTCAGCTTCGTCACACTCACCGCAGACCGGGGAAAGGTGACCGGGAGCCACTGCAGGTGTGAAACAAGGGTGGGCACAACAACTGAGCCTGTGTCAGCGAGACAACCCAGCCCCAGGGGCGCCTCCTCTTTCTTCCCAGAATTCCAAGGACACCTACTCAGGACAGAGACCTCGGCTTCCTCACTCTGAGCTCACCTTCTCTCTGCCTGACCCAAGCGACTCTCTGGACAGTGTAAGTCAGCTCCCTGTCCTGCCCTGTGCTCAGAGAGTGGCACGCACACATATCAGGAAACAGCGGCTCCATCCTCAGCAGCCGGAGAAGGGCCCCAGCCCATCTAAGCACCTAATTGGCTTCCTGGATACCTGACTGGCCTGTCTGGAAGCCACTGACCAGGAACCACAAGGGCAGGGAGCCATCCTGGCCTGGAGCCAGAGTGGTAGCAAGGGCATTTGAGGGGAAAGGGGCAGAATGGGGTGTCAGGGGGACAGAGAAATATAAGGAATGGAAGCGGGGTGAAACATGAATGAGAGAGGGCAGAACTCCCCCTTTCTGAGGGCTGGCTATGCCTTCTAAGGGCTTCCTGTGCCTCCTGGTCCCCAGGGACTCACCCCCCCCCATCACCTGGTTAATGGATGCTCTGTTACAGGCTGCAAGGCAGTTGCCCCATGGTCCCCCTTTCTCAGGGTGCAGTGTGGACAGAGGGTGCAGGAGCCCCCAAGCTCCCTAACAGTGGGAGTCAACTCTGGGTCTGGATCCACACACCCAGCTCCCACGGCCATCCCTACTGGGTCTCTAAGGGTGTCAGTGGGACAAGAGACTTCACAGTGAGGGACCCTCCCATGCAGGGAGGCACATTACAGTCCCACAAAACACCAGGGATGTCTTGGATTAGAGAAATCGGTGAGGTCAAAACATTACTCTACCAACAAGTTGTATCCACAGCCCTGTGGAGTGTAGGGTATTTTGTTGGGGTTGGTTGGTTGATTGGTTTGGGTACTAGAAATTTCACCTGTTAGCTCTCCTCGAGGATGGCAACTCAGGGCTGGATCACAGGGACAGAACCAAGGATACGTCTCAGCCCTCCTGGGCTGGCTCAGCCTGACCTCAACCCCTTGTCCAGAAGGCCTTTCTGGTGTAGTGTAAGGCCAAGGGTCTCCCCCACACACGTAAGAGGCCCATGGGGCACACAGACTCGGATCCCTGCCCGGGGTCTTTGCAGCTGTGCGGCATAGATGAACGCTGCGGCCCTCAGGCGCCAGCAAGTGTTGGCAATGTGCTGGAGGAGGAGCCCGCCCCGCCCACCGGGAGCGACATCTGCAGATCCTCTGCACGTGGCGCTCCACGCATATGTGACTGGCAATCAGCAACACAGCACGCCAGGGAATCGGGCGCACAAGCCCACCAGCAGCAGGGTGTCGGTCATCTCCAGCTGCACCCCTGATGCCACATGGAGTCAGCATCCAGGGAGGGACAAAGAACCCCTGTCTTCATGATTAGACACACAAAGGGAGACACTGTACCATAGGATATGGTCAGGGAGATCAGTCAGACCCACCAGGGGCTTAGGAAGCACAGGTGTTTTCTTGAGCAAATACAATAAACAAAGCATGACCAGTTGTGTAGATAACCAGCTCAAAGACCATCTTGAGGGCTGTGGGTGGAACTCAGTTGGGTGAGGGTTTGTCTAGCATACATGGAACTCGGGGTTCAATCCCCAGGATAAACCGGGTGTGATGGTCCATGTCTCTAGTCCCAGCAGCCGGTAGGAGGCAGGAGGGTCAAGAAGTTCAAGGTCATCCTCAGCTTCATGGGGGTTCAAGGCCAGCCTGACCTAGATGAGACTAAGAGAGGGAGGGAGGGAGAGACAGGGAGGGAGGAAGGAAGGGAGGGAGGTAGATAAGTAGATAAGGCTTGTTGGTTTTGAGATGAGCATGGTGTCCCATCTCTGTAACCCAGAACTTGATGACAGGGTAACTGTTAAGAATTCTAATCCAGCCTGTGCTTACAGAGACCTTGTTTCAAAAAAAATTAAGTTAAGTTAAAAACCACAAAACTCCATCTTGATCCCTCCCTGGCCCTGTGCAGTGGTAAGGACCTGGCATTTGGAGGTGTTTAGAACAGGAACCTTGGCCACTGTTAGTTCAATGAGCCAGCATATAACTCCACATCTTTAAATGCCACTTCCTGTCAACCCTCTGTCCGCATCTCAGAGAGATGCCTGGTTTGAGTAAGTGGTTGCCACAAAGTCCAGGGATCAATGTCCCTGACGACTGTGTATCAAGAAGACACTAGACCTCTCCTGTAGCCGACACGATCCATCAATGGTTTGTCCATCATGGTAAGGGGCATAGGAAAAGCAGCCGGAGCCAGCCGAGCCCTCACCTGCTCTTCCCAGGACATCCAGGGAGGAGAAATGACACGCACAAGGGTTACTCCCCCCCCCACACACACAGCTTCAGAAGAGCTGCCCCTCCCCAGCCAGCCCATAGCCATGAGCAGCACAGTGTGAGGGCAGCCAGGGCCGGAGAGGCTGGGCACGAACCCAACCACCATGTATGGGGGATCATTCAGTCTTCAGCTGGAAAGAGGGTCCAAGCCCAGGAGAAGCTTCAGGGAAACTAATTTCCTAGGCACCAGGTCCAAAACAAAGGGCCTAGGTTTCTAGAACCTTCCTTGATGCCAGAGAGAAGACAGCAACTGTGGAATGAGGGAAAGCAAGGCAAGTCCCTTGGCCCCGCGGTGCTTTTGCTTTCTCATCTATAAAATGAGGCGATACTATCTCCTTCATATCCTGAAATGAAAACATGTTTCTATCTGTCACGTGCTAAGAACAGTGTTGGCCCTGAGGTTGGGGGACCTCAACCTGAGCAACTCGGTCGCTAGGCTCACGGTTACATGCACACGCGTATGTGCACAAGCCACACACGCGTCTGCGCTTACGCATGTTCAACCATCTGCTCACACCGTCCCAGAACCTGTGAGGTATTCAGTTTCCAAGTCTGGCCTCAGACCGAATGGAGCAGGGGTTCTGTTTCCATAGGAACCGGGGCAGCAGGCTTCCTGTCACCCAGGCAGTTGAAAGGAAAGAGTAGAGAGATGAGCAACAGGACAGAGCCTGATGACACTTGAGGGGCCTGGCGGTGAGCCCCGCTGAGCGCAGATCCTTCAGTATGGGGACACTTGGCGACTCAAACCCTTATGAGCTAAGAGTCCCATTGTATTGACAGCTGCTCTGAGATCCCCGCCCTCTCAGCCATCCATGGCGGCCACAGCCCTTCCCTGAAACTTTAAGGCACTACTTCATGAAGCAACCTATACCACGGATGCTAAGAGAAATAGAAAAGAAAAACGCATTTTCACACCTTCTAGAACATTCCAAATATCTAAGACTGCTAGGTTGCTAGATATTTGGTGTTCGGAGGAGTTCAAAGGCTCACTCTCTGCCCGACACAGTGACCTCCAGTCCTGTGGCAAGTGACCACAGCTCCTTAGTTTCCTTCAGCATCCTCTGTTGGTGCAGCCACCTCATCCCACGGCCCCACCAGAGTCCCATCCCTGGCACTCTCAAGCTCTGTGACCACAGAGCGGCCTCCCTGCCTGCCTCCCAGCCCAACAATCCTCTCCTAGGACTGACCGTGACCCCTCCAAAAGGTACCAGGAGTCTAGGCTTGAACTCAGTACCTGTGACTGCGACCCTATTTGGACATAGGGTAAGCTGTAGATAATGTGTTAAAATTGGGGTACAGTAGAATGGGAGGACCTGATCTAACAACCGGAGAAGGCAAAGGTAGCTTAGACACACACACACACACACACACACATGTATATATATATACATTCACACACATGCAGACAGACACACTCATACACAGATAGACACATACCAATAAACACACATACACATATAGACACATGATTCACACAGGCACACATACACAAGACACACCAGCATGTAGTCTCCATCTCTGTGCCCCCCCCCACACACACACATACACACACACACATAGAAAGCCAGATGAAAGAGAAGAGAAATAGGAGTTATACAGCCACAGGCCAATGGATGCCAAGAATTCCTGGCCGCCACCCCAAGGTGCATCCCTCAGAGCCTTCAAGAGTGGCCAGCTCTGCCCACACCTTCCTTTCAGACTCTGTCCCCAGAACACTCACAAGACAACCCTGATGTCTTAGGCAGCTGCTTTGTAGCCCAGTACCTGGTAGTCCCCCCACAAACTCTGCCTCCCCAATTTTGTCTCATGGTTAAGGTCACATGCTGTTCACTCTGGTCAGCAAAACCTGGTGGATTTTCCCATGTCCCACCTACAGCAGCTGGCCACTTGTGCACGTGGGGCCCCACATGACCACCCCAACATTCACAGGGCCATTCAGTTCCCTTCCCTGCACCTAACGGTATCCGGGGGACCCAGGGTCAGCCAGAACCCATGGGAGAGCCAGCTACCCTCCTACCTCAGACTGCTAAGAGGCTGGGAGTACAATATGTTTAGCTCAGAAACTGTTTTACCTGACAGGTTCCCTAAGGCTCCTGGGCCAGCTGGGAGGTTATGCTGCTGCTGACCAACCCTTCCTGGCTTGGAACCTTCTAGGCTCTGATCTTGGCTGAGATTCCAGGGACCGGACTGAAGGCCATCTCTGAGGTCAGCCTTCCCATTGCCCACGGTGCACAGAGAAAAGGCACCCTGGCCTTCAGGGTGGTGACGAGACCCCTGGGGATACAGCAGTGTCCCCCAAACCCTTCAGAGGCAGCGGTGAGTCCTTGAACTGCCCCACATAACTGCTCTTCAGATTGACGCTGCCCTGCCCCACCCCCATGCTCTGTTGCTGCGAACGAACAGCAACAAAACATGGTTTTATGCCAAAGGTGGGGCGTACAGCTTCCCAGAGCCGGTTTCCTGCCAGGCCTAGGTACTGACCATGGGGGTTCTGGCCCCTAGCTGGCGTGTGTGTGTGTACATGTGTATATGTGTGGTGCATGCATGTGCGTGTTTGTGTGTGTGTGTGTGTGTGAGAGAGAGAGAGAGAGAGAGAGAGAGAGAGATCTCATGTACACAAGCACACTCAGGCATGCACGCCCTTCTGCATGCAGCCTGGAAGGGTGGAGAGGTATGTGGAAATTCTGTCAGACAGTCAGAGAGACACTGAAATTAATATGAGAGCTATATGCACACACACACCCATATCTGCACAACATACACACATGTCGCTGACATTTCTTTCACTTGTGTGCATCTTACACTTGGGAGACAGGACTCCAATGGCTCCTATACTCGGGTGATTCCCATCAGTGCGTCCAAGAGTGGGAGTTGGTTCTCCAGGACCCACCCAGCCTCCTGTCCCCACCCTGCTTCCTCTCCTCGGTTCCTTTCACCCACGCTGGTTGCTCTGACCCCAACCTTTGAACCTGGGCGTGAATCATTTCCTCTGTCAAAGGGGAGCGCGCGTGCTTGTGCACACACACAAGCACGCTTGGGGAAAGGAGAGAGACGGGGCCTCCTTCCGGACCCAGCACATGTGCAGGGGCTGGAGGTGCAGGGACAAGACCTGAGGACACACACACAGGCTGGGTTGGGGCAGAAGAGTCCCGCAGATGTGTGGGCCTCTGTCAGAAAGCCCCCAGCCTGCGCCAGCCCTCCTTGGCTCTCGGAAGTACATGGAGAGAAAAAGGTCGGTGCCTTTGGGAACCCCTTCTGCGGTGGTTTGAACAGAATTGCCCCAAGAGGCTCATGTTTGAATGCTTGCTCCCGTTGGTGAAACTGCAAGGGATTAGGGGGTGCAGCCTTCCTGGAGGAGATGTCAGTGGAGCTGGGTTTTAAGGTTTCAAAACACAACCATTCCAGTTGGCTCTCTCTTTGCCTCCAACTTTAAGACAGGATGTAAGCTCTCGGCCACAGCACCAGCTCCATGGTCCCCTATGAAACTGTAAGCAGGTGCCCCCAGAAAACTCCTCCCTTTTTTAAGTTGCCTTGGTCAGGCGTCTCTCCCCACCAACAAACATAACTAAGACAGAAGGGTCATTGCCCTTGGGAGCCCCCTCCTTCCATACCTGGGAGCAGATCCCAGGGCCCTGGGCACACCGGGAAAAGCAGTCCTGGGGTGCTGAAGCCTGGCCTAAAGAAGATGCCATTTCAGCCCTGGTGCTGGGCAGAAGATAAGAGAAGGGAGCTGGGCCTGCACCAAACCACAGCTGCACAACACCCAAGTCTCTGAAGGCCAAGCCCCAAATCTGGGGTTGCTGGAATGCACTGTTCCCTCTTCTGGTTCAATAGTGGTGAAACCGTGGCCACCTGGGTCCTACCAAAGAGGCTGAGCCTGTGGGTCTGATGCTGCCGCCCACATGGTCACAGCAGGAAGGTGGCTGCTGACCCACGCAGAGTAGGGCACTGTGGTCCCACAGCATGTGAGGCAGGGCCAGTTCCTGGGTCCCTCCAGCCGAGAGCAGCAATGTACCCAGCATCTCTCTCAGAAGAAACCTTGGAACACTGCACCCCACTTACAAGGAATCAGCAGACAGTCAGCACAGGATGGTGGTGGGACCCCTTAAAAAGCCTCTCCAAGGTGCCCCCCTCTCTCTCCTCTAGGATCTAAGAGCTTCCTTCAAGGGTCCTGCAGTCTGGGTCTGGGCTCTCAGCACACCCAGCAGCTCTCCCACTGGGACCCTTAGGAGGCCTCTAACCACCCGCGGCTTCTGTTTGCATCCTCAATAGCTCTCTGCCTCTTTGGACTGGGCCTCTTTAACCCTTCTTGGCCATTCTTTTTTTTTTTTTTT
>NW_026067918.1:9855603-9977692 GCF_014885135.2 Alexandromys fortis | reverse complement strand
TAATGAATAAATCTTTTTTTTTAAAAAAAAAAAAAAGAAAGCATCAGATCCCACTAGAATGGTTGTGAGCCTCCATGTGGGTGCTGGGAATTGAACGCTGGTCCTCTGGAAGAGCAGCCAGTGCTCTTAACTGCTGAGCCATCTCTCCAGCCCCTAATACATTTAAATCTTAAAAAGTAAAAGAGAGGGGCTGGAGAGATGACTCAGAGGTTAAGAGCATTGCCTCCTCTTCCAAAGGTCCTGAGTTCAATTCCCAGCAACCACATGGTGGCTCACAACCATCTGCAATGGGGTCTGGTGCCCTCTTCTGGCCTGCAGACATACACACAGAATATTGTATACATAATAAATAAATAAATATTTTTAAAAAAAGTAAAAGTGAAAATTTGTTTGCAGACCGCTGGGAGCCACTTAACTTTCCCTGCGGCTTCCTCTCTACAGTTCGTGCCTGTGTCTGAAGATTTCTTACCACGACTCTGGTCACTGTGCACGCGTGTTTGCGCCGTGGCACACGTGTGGAGGTCAGAGGACAGCTTGTCCAAAATCAGTTCTCTCCTTCCGCCATGTGGGTTCCAGGCCTTGAGTCAAGCTCCTTTACCTGCTGAGCCATCTTGCTGACCCTGGTTTTTAGGGGGTTTTTTTGAGACAGGATCCCATGAAGCCCCAGCAAACCCCAAACTGGTTATGTAGTTAAGGAAAACCTTGAACTCCTGATCCTTCCAGCCTCAGCCTCCCAAGTGCTGGGTTTTTCACTCTGCAGCACCACGCCAACTGGGTTTGAATAGCAAGCCAGTCTTGGACTGAGTCCAGCCTGGCTGTGAGCTATAACCCTTTGCAAATGCTGTTGTTGTTGTTGTTTTTTTTATTTGCCTGCTTTGGGTTAAACATTTTATGGGGGATACTGACAAGTATTTTCTTTTTTAGTTTATTGGTTTGGGTAATGTCTTTGTTGGAGTAATTCTGGCCTCCTGCAACGGGCTGGGCGGGGGGGGGGGCTCCGCTCACCACTGTCCGCTAAAGCTTGCATATTGTGGGCATCATCTCCCCCGTAACTGTCTGATAAAATCCACCAAGGGAGACATCTGCCTCTGCCTCCAGAGTGCCGGGATTAAAGACGTGCACCATCATTGCCTGGCACCATTAAGCATCACAGACAGAACACTATTCTGGTTTCTTCTAGCCCCCTTCAATGTTGATTTTTGGTCGTTGTTATTTTTTGCTGGGACTGAAGGTGTGCACAACCAGGCCTGCCCTTCTACAGGAGTAGGATGACCCGAATTGCTATCAGGGACCATCTCTATCCCGATGCCCCCTCTGCTCCCTCTCCAGCTCAGTGGTCTAGCTGAAGCTCATGGCTCTGTACGTCTTAAAGAAACAAAGAATGACCTTATTTTTTCTCTTTTTCCATTTCCTTGATTTCTGCCCTTATCATCATTACTTCCTTCCTTCTACTGACTTGGTGGCTTAGTCAGGGCCTGGTCAGGAAACAGCCTTGTATCAGCGATCTTAACCGCAACTAATATGGGGTATGTGTGTGGGGATGGGGGGCACTCATGTGGGGGATGGGGGCATGCGTGTGTGTGTGTGCTTGTGTGTGGGATGTGTTGTGTTTGTGTGTGGTTTCTGTTTATCCGCTTGTTTTATTTCTGAGACATACATTTTTGTTTTATATTCATTCATTTCTGTTTTATATGTGAGTGTTTTGCCTACACAAATGTCTGTCCAACATGTGCACGCATGCTTGGTGCCTGTGGAGGCCAGAACAGGGCTTCAGATCCCCTGGAATTGAAGTTACACATGGTTGGGAATCCCTACAAGGGTGCTGGGAACCTTGCCCAGGTCATCCGTAAGAGCAAGCAGTGCTGCTGACCACCGGGGAGACATGGTTTCTTTCTGAAGCCCAGGAAGATCTTGAACTTCCGGTGTATCCCAGGTTGGTCTCAGACTCCTGGGTGTGAACCCCCGAGTGTGAGTGACCGCACCTGCTGTGCAATCATCAATTAGCAAAAGGTGACTGACACCTGAGAGGGTTTGCCGTCCCCGCTGGACAACTAAAGCCGTCATTGTCACACGGCATGGTCTCCACGACACCCCACAAGGACTCAGTTCAGGGACACACAGGAAGAGCACTAGATTCATCCATACTCAGGGAGCTTGGCGCACTCAGCTATGAGCGCTGCACCCTGTCAAACCTCACCCTGTGTCCGGTCATTCATTTCTAGTCTTCAGAAGAGGCTTCTGAGGGGCTGGAGAGACAGCTCAGCCCATACTACTCTTGCAAACCCAGTTTGGCTGGCAGTTCACAGCCACCTACAACTCTAACTCCAAGAGAATCTGCCTTGTCTGTGCACCTGCAGAAATGTCCACACGCACACATGCACGCACACACACGCAGCACACGCACATGTACACACACACTACACACATGCACACACTTAAAAAGAACAAAAATAAATTAAAACAATCCTCCCGCTAGACTGGCAAGTTTAAGCAAAGGGCTCCCCGTGTTGTAGGAACTGCTTCAGCAAATGAGAGCTGAACCCCAAGAGGGTTCCCCAATTCACGGCTGATTAGTCAGAATTTCCAGAGAACCAGACTTGCTGAGTGGCATCCCAGGAAGGGCAGCCTTGAGGAACTGAACCCCGAGCCATGGAGGCTTTCGCTGCCTGCAGACTAATGGCGGCGTCAGAGCTGGTCTGCCCCACAGAGCAGCCGTCCTCCGCAGGGAGGGGGCTGCCTGGTGCTCGGGGAAGCCGGCGCCCCCGCTGTGTTAGGAGCACCCTCGTGTTATAAGAGGGTCCCAAGAGAAACAGTCTGTTTGTTCTACAAATATATATGTACGGCTCTTCAGTCCACAGTCGTGCCAGAAGCTACAGCCCCAGGAAGAAATCTGACAAACTCTCGCAAGAGGCCCTCTGTGGAAACCACAAGCAATGGATTCTCTCGACAGAGGGACGGAAGACCTTCGTATTTCTATATTGGTGTGCATGCGTGGCGGGTGTGGAGATCGGAGGGCAGTTCTGAGAGTCAGTCCTCTCCCTCTATCATGTGGATTCTGGGATCTAACTCAGGTCGACAGAGTTGGTGGCATCTTTACCCTCTCAGCCCCCCCCCCTCTCCTTTTCACTCCCTTCCTCCCTTTTCCGCCCTCTTTTAATTTTTATTTATTTTCTGAGCCAAGGTCTCACACTATAGCTCTGGCTGGCTTCAAACTTACAGACATCTACCACAGGTGCATAAGCCAAGTCGGCCTTTTCTCTCTTTTTAAAAATTAAAAATCCTATTTACATGTGTGGACGTGTGTCTGCCTGTTTGTATGTGCACCACTTGCAATGTTGTGGAGGCCAGAGAGGGAATCAGAACCCCCTAGAAGCTTGAGTTACAGGCACTTGTGAGCCACCATGTGGTTGCTGGGATCTGAAGTCAGGCCCTCTGCCAAGAGCAGCCAGTGCCCTTAACTACCGAGTCGTCTCTCTAGTGCTCCTCGTCCTTATTTTCTTAAAATAATTTATTTAAACTTACTTTATGTGCATTGGCATGAAGGTATCAGACCCCCTGGGACTATAATCACAGCCACCATGTGGGTGCTGGGACTTGAACCCGGGTCCTCCGGAAGAGCAGCCAGTGCTCTTAACCATTGAGCCCCACTCCTCTCTTTATTATTCAAGACTCACTTAGCCCAGTGTGCCCTCAAACTCACTGTGTAGCTGATGACCTTGAACGGATCTCATGCCCCCACCCCTTGCGTGCTGGGGGGACAAGAGTTTGTCTATCACCATGCATAGGTTCCGTGGTACTGACTCCTCCTGTGTCCCCAGTCCTCAAATGATTTTCAAGAGAAGTCCCCACACCACACAGCATGAAAAGAAATGTCCGTAGGAGGAGCTGAGCCACTACAAGGATACAAAAACCACCGACAACGTGGACACTGACCCCACCTTACACCAGACCCAAAGCTGAGGCCTGAGAGCTAAAATTGCAAACATACTAGAAGAAAACTGACTGTTCCTTTGCAGCCTGGCGCGAGATGGTTCTTACAGTACACAGAGAGTGAAAACCACAAAGGGAAATTACAAAATGAGACTTCACCAAAAGCAAGGGGACACCTTCTACTCATTAAAAAATATGGTTAAGCCAAAACCGATAGCCAAGGCACAGGCCGGAGTGAACTCTCCCTAGAGCACCCGTCTGACCAGAGACCGATATCCAGAAGTAATGAGGAAGAGTGGAGCCATCCAATTCGAAAATGAGCAACAGATTTCAGAAGGATACTTGACAAAGGAAAAATATAGGAATGGCTAGGGAGGTCATGAAAATGCGCTGGGCCACATTAGTCTCCAGACAGATGCAAAATGAAAGCCAGAACGGGACAGCTCCACCCGCCCGTCAGAATGACTAAAATTTAAGAGTGACAGCAGCAAATGTTGGCACGCACACAGAGCAAGCCGCTGCTGAGACTGAAGTCTCATGGCCACTTTGGGCGAAGATCTAGCGTTTCTTCCAGAATTAGACAGACACTGATCCTAAGGGCCAATCAGGCTAGGCGTTTCCACATGACAAATGAAGGCAGTGTCTGGGAAAAGACGCTCATCATAGGATCCCGACCAGAAGCAACCAGAGGAAACAGGAAAATGTAAAAGCCATGGAAGGGTCAGGATAGGAGCACAGCCCAGTTGTAACATGGAACAAGTCACGGGGACCCACAGCAGCAAGCGGAACTCTGCCAGCATTTGAACCAGATAAGGGAATCCAGCCAGGGTGGGGAGATTCCCTGGAGAAGACAAAGCCAGCAACTACAAAGGAAGGGACAGGGGACTCTGGGGCATGCCAGTGTTCCGTGTTGTGGCTGCGGTTGGGCCACACAGTGCATCTACCAGTCAAAATTCACAGGACAGCATGCCCAGCACCCGAGCAGCACAGAAACACGGGAAGAGAATAGCTGTGGTTCACAAGAGACATGGGCAGAGAGGAGTAAAGGCCACGTGTGCTGATGTCTGTTACTTATTTAGACTGTCTCTGTAGCCGGTGGCAGTTGCCTGATGGAGGTAGAGGGATCAGAAGTTCAAGGCCAGCCTCAGCTACATAATGAGTTTGAAGGTAGCCTTGGCTAGGTGAGTGATACTCTATCTCAAAGACAAATTAATTAATCAGTCAGTACAATATGTCTGGAGAGAGCCCGACTGTTGGCGGACAGAGGACGAACCTAAATGAAGGATGAAGGGCGCATTCATGGCAGGTGTGTAGGCGGTCACAATCCCATCTTTCCTTTATGTCCGAAATATTTCTCAGGAAGTTAGAAAGGTGTGGCCTGGAAAGATGGCTCAGTTAGTACAGAAAGCCTATTGCACAGGACCTGGGTTCAATTTCCGGCACCCACGTAAAAGCTAGAAATGGCAGCCCGTGCTAGTATTCCCCAGGGCTCACACAGAGAAAACTGACTCCCAGAAGTTGTCCTCACACGCGCCATGCCGTGTGTGTGTGTCACACACACACACACACACACACACATACACACACAAGTCGTTTTTGAAGCCAAAGGTGTGAAATGATAGCGGAAGACAGTGTCGGTATCCACACACTTATGCACGTCAACCACACAAACACACAAAGTAAAGTGAGCTGAAAAACTTGAGAGATTGAAACACGTCAAACGAAAGCTAGAAAAATAAAATAAAACACAAAAAGAATCTAGAGGCATCGCCCCCCTTTTCCTCCAGATATCGCCGCCCCCCCCTTTTCCTCCAGACGCCATCCACTTAGAATGGGAATTCGGTGGCCTCCCCTCAGCCTGATGCAAGTTGTCCTGGGAGCAGCAGCAGCAGCAACAGCAGCAGCAGCAGCAACATGTAGCCCCACTTCTGCAGATCCAAGGAAAGTGTTGCCCAGGTATACTGGGCTTATAAAAGCTTGCACTGCCCCCTGCTGGACGAAGGGATTACTGCGGTTGCCCCTCTTTCCTGCAGATAGCAAGCTAGCCCCTTGCTGGGCCACCAACAAATACTAAGCAAGTTACAGAGCTGTTGATGCATAGGCATTGCCTGTCTGTAGAACACACTTTATCCACACTGAGTGTCCAGTTCCTGGAGGATAGCCTCTACCCACTGGCCGACTGAGGCTACCCTCTCCGGGCAGAACACCAACAACCCCCCCCCACTGCCCCTCCCGTCTTTTTCTCTACCTTGGGCTGGGGCACTAGGCAGAACCAGAAATCTGCAATACATACTTTTTTTAAATAAGAATATTTATTATTTTATTTTATATGTGTGGGTATTTTGCTTGTATGTGTGTCTGTGCACTGTGTGTGCCTGGTGCCCTCAAAGGCCAGAAGAGAAGTTACTGGAATTGCAGATGGTTGCAGCTGCAATGTGGGTGTTAGGGACCAAACCTGGGTCTTCTGCAAGAGCCTTAACTGACTGGACAGGGCAGTGTATACCTTTAATCCCAGCACTTGGGAGGCAGAGGCAGGCGGATCTCTGAGTTCGAGGCCAGCCTGATCTACAGAGCTAGTTCCAGGACAGTCAGGGGTACACACAAACAAACAAGAAGCCTTAACTGCTGAGCCATCTCTCGAGCCCCTGTCGTTTTCGTCATTGTTGACAGCAACGCCCTGTGACATCTGTCATGAACGAGTCAGCACACACATGGCTGGGAGCCCTGCACTGAAGAATCTGCTGCTGAGGACGTCAGCTGGACTTACCCAAGTCCAGACTGAGGGCTGCCCACGAGCACAGGGGCAAACAGAACACGGAGGGGGTAGCCTGAAGGAAAGGTGCAGAAAAGAAAGATGGACAGCGGCCACTCCCTTCTGTTCCCACCCAATCAAAGCAGGGCACCAAGACCCCAGAACTCAGGAACTGGGGAGACTGTGGCTCTGAGCCACACCACCGTGAGTCAGGGACCAGTTCTTCCCCACCACACTTTCACTGTGCCCTCATCCAACCTCAGAACCTTTGTTCTTGATGTCCTCTCCACTTTTGGATTTTGAACTGTTGGTTTTGTACAGCTGTTCGGATCCCAAGTCAGACCACCCTCCAGGAGAGGCTTCTAGTAACTCCCCCAAAACTCACAAAGCACCTGCCTTGTGAACATGAGGACCTGAGTTCAAATCTCAGTACTGAGCACATAGACATGGTGGATCCTTGAAGCTCGCTGACTGCCTGATCTAAGGGACAAGTTCGGGGTTAAGAGACGGGAGGTGGATCTCTGAGTTCAAAGCTAGCCTGGTCTACAGAGACAGAATGTGTGTGTGTGTGTGTGTGTGTGTGTGTGTGTGTGTGTGTGTGTCTTTGGGTGTGTGAGTGTGTGTGTGTGTGTGTGTGTGTGTGTGTGTGTGTGTGTATGACAAGGTTTCTCTGTGTAGTCGGACTCAGAGATCCATCCACCTGCCTCTGCCTCCCAAGTGCTGGGATTAAAGGTCTACAGAGTGAGTTCCAGGACAGCCAAGACTATGCAGAGAAACCCTGTCTCAAAAACAAAACAAAACAGCAACACCAAGAAAGAGATTCTGTCTCAAAGCATAAGGCAGATGGTGCCTGAGGAGCCATACGCAAGGCTGTCCCGCATCTGCACACACACCTACAGACACATCTGCTCAGCACCGTGTGACAGGCAATGTCATCCCCACTCCTCATCAAAAGCCACAAAACCAGGCGGGTGTTGTCCATGGGGCACAAGAAAGTTCTGACAAGACAGTGCAAATGAAGAACTATAACCAGCATATATATATAAAAAACTCCCGGGGGCTGGAGAGATGGCTCAGTGGTTAAGAGCATTGCCTGCTCTTCCAAAGGTTCTGAGTTCAATTCCCAACAACCACATGGTGGCTCACAACCATCTGTAATGAGGTATGGTGCCCTCTTCTGGCCTGCAGACATACACACAGACAGAATATTGTATACATAATAAATAAATATTTAAAAAAAAACTCCCTCAACTCAACGACAAAGCAATCTGACCCAAAAATGGGCAAAGAGCCTCGTGTGGTGGTGTACACCTGTAATCCCAGCACTTGGTAGGTGGAGGCAAGAAGATCCGGAGGTCAAGGTCATCTCAGCTGCACAGTCTTATAACTAGACCAATGCCTGCCAGGCACAGTGTGAACAATGTTCCCACCAACCCCACACTCCACACTCCCCCACCACCCCACACACCCCACACCCACCACCCCACAGTCATGTCTGTGAGACATGGCTCTTAGGCCATCGGCGTGGCTCAACTGGTAAAGGTGCTTGCCACCAAACCTGAGGACCTGCGTTCCGTCTCCGTACCAAATGGAAGAGGAGAACCGAATCTTCACCTTGTCCTCTGACCTCACACCTGCCACAGCACGTATGCACATGCACAAATAAACGCAAATACGACAATTTGGGGGAAAGGAAAACATGAAAGTTTCTTTGCATATACAATGTGTCACCAGACAACAGAGGCAAAAGCCAGAGGGATGGGACTGAGAGCCAAGCAACGCTGCGGCTGCTGCAGCCACCAGGAGCTGGGAGAGGACTGGGCCAAAAAGCTCCTTGGAGCTTCGGAAGGAGCCAGCCCCCACGGCTCACACGGCACCTTCTGCTTCTGATTTCCACCCCAGAGCTAACCAGAGTCCCACATCAGTCACAGCAGGGGCCTGCTGGAGGCTTCGGGCCAGCCCCTGGGCCCTGGATAAGACTTCCTCAGAAGTGGAAGATGGGGAGGGACAGAAAGCTAGAGACAGGCGGGAGAGTGAGAGGTGAGGTATAGTCTCCACGGAGCCCCCAGTTCCTGTCCTATCCCAAGACAGGGGTCCATCCTGAGATGAACTGGGACCCTGGTGTGTCCGCTACACAAACCAGACCCAAGCCGGAAGCACGGCCCTGATGCCAGGATGGTGGGGACCTTCCATGTGTAGAATCATTACTGGGCAGGGCCTTCCAGGGTCCTTGCCTGTAATGGGCTCCCTGGCCCAGCCATTGTCACCCTCCCTGTTCTCCCAAGGCCTGGATGAGTGGAAAGTTCCCTTCTTAGAGAGTCAGCCCCCCCCCCCTCCTTACTGAAACACAAGCACTTGGAACAAGATAAAACTGCTCTAATGTCTAAAAGCCACAGAGCCAATCCAGAACAACGAGAAAAGAAACCATGCCGACCCTTGGCTGGAGAAGCCGCATTCCGTGCCTCTGAGGCCTGCCCCTGCTCAGTGACTCACGCCAGCTCCACAGAGGAGCCAGAGGCATTTGCCTAGGGAAATCTCTGAGAGCTGAGGAAGACCCTGGGCCAGTTTCACAAGGCAGGAGAAGGAAGAGAAGAAAAGGGAAGGACGGGGCAGAGCTAAGGATGCTGACTCTGGCCCTGAGCTTCTTCCCTGAAGCTGGACAAGTCCCATGACCCTAACCAGGGCAAGGCCACACCCTTTGCCACACCTCCTGGACAGCAGTCCTGGACACACTTCAGCCACCAGCCCTTGCGGCACCAGCCAGCCTGGTCTCCATCCATCTGGACGTAACAAGTGTACCCCTAGTCCACCACCTCCGGAAGTGCAGGCGAGGATGGACCAGGTCCCACACCACCCAACACCAAGACAGAAAGGCAGGACTCAGCACACCCAGCTGGAAGGGGGAGTCACCCAAATGCACACCGAGCACCCAGAACGGGGAGGTGCTCAATCTCACCCTGGAGATTGGGAAACTGAGGCCAAACCTCAAAGTGATCTGCGGGAGGCCGCTCAGCAGGGACTGGGGTTATGGCCAGGGCTACACCTGACCCCGCTTAATCGTCCAGGGTGAGGAACACGCTCACTGGAGGAGTGGCGGGGATTTTCCTCTTCTCTCCTAGTCTGGCTGTACACAGCTGAGTTTTGGAAAATCACATCCAAATGAGGTGCTTTTTTTTTAATCTCCTAAAGTGCCAGTTGAGCCTAGGATGGGGGCCTGCGCCTGCGTATTAGCTACTCAGGAGGTTAAAGCAGGACGACCATGGATTCGCGATCAGCCTGGGACACACAGCAAGACTACGCCTCAAAATGAAAAAGAACTGAAAAAGACTGGGAGCATAGAAGTTGTAGAGCAGCTGCCCACAGTGGTCACGGTGCTGAGCGCTGTTCCCAATTCCCCCAAACAGGGGGGGGGGGGAGGAAGGACTGGCCTTCGGCCCTGGCCCATCCTCACAGAAGGTCCCACCTGGGCATGTAGTCATTGGCAGTGCTTGCCGGGCATGCACAGTGCCCTGGTTCCATCCCCAGCCCCCCAGTACCCTAGCACACCAGCACCCCAGTGATAGAGGCTTCGGAAAGATCAGGAGTTCGGTGCCACCCAGGGCTACATAGGGAATCTGAGGCCAGGCCCCTGCCTCAAAGCAAACGAAAGGAGAAGGCCCCACTCTGGTCTGGTGCTGCTCTGTCCTCGGCTGAGGGCACCGGCGATGGCTGGGTGGTGAGGGCCAGGATGCACGGTTCTCAAAGGTTGCTTTGTCCGGTGTATACAAAGCTCTGGTCAGCCTGTGAGGCTCCAAGCTTGCACCCCTGGGTCTCCCCTTTATGCGAGGCTCTCAAATACCCTGCTGTCACCCACCTGGGCTGGGTCCTGTCATCCACAGAAGGAGGATTGGGCTGGGGGAGGGAGGTGTGGCTCAGTGGCCTAGTGTTCCAGAGAACCCACACCCCAGCATAGCCACACAAAAAAGTGCAGGCCCCTGCCAGACAGACACTAAAACAACTGTCATTTACAGCTGGTGACAGAGGAGGTGTAGGGCCAGGCTATCTGAGGGGGACACGGTACCACCTGTCCAGGCCTCAGAAGTTGCTGCGTTCTCTGCCATGTCGCCCCTACAAACTGGACATAGGAAACTTTAGCTCTGTACCCATCACCTCCAGCTGGTCACGATGCCAAACCCAACACAGGCAGGTTTCCCCTCCCATGTCTTCTGTTGTGCCCTTCAGGGTCACCACCATCAGCCAGGAACCAGGAGGCACATGGCATCAGAAATCACAGAACTGGAATCGGTGGCGTCAGGCCATCCCTCAGAGGAGCCCCTGAGATGTGCCTTCCTTCCTTCTATCTGACTTCTTAGAGACCCCTGTCCCTGCGCGTGCACACAGAAGCAACCAATAGCCCAAGGCCAATGACACTTTTGGGTGGGGCTTAGTCTCACTAAGGGTCACATCCCTAGAATTCCCCACCCACAGGATCCCGGGGCCTGTGACTCAGATGGTGCCCAAGGCAGAGGAGGCAGTAATGACCTCAGACGTGGATGGTCCCAGCAGGAACTGGCAGCTTAACCTGGGAACAACTCGACTAGGATGGCTAAGGAAAGGGAGACCCCGTTCTCTTCCTTGAACTGTTTACACTGCTGGATCTCTACCGGATCCTGCTGGATCTATACCGAATCCAAGGGGACTGCAGGAGTGCACGGCCACTCGTGCACTCACGAGTGTGCCCTGGGGCCACACACACACACGCACACACACACACGAGGGTGCACACGTGTGCGTACACCTCCTCCAAGCACTGGGAGCCACCACCTCTATAATCAACTGCCCGAGAGGCCCAGCAAGGCTATTTCAGGAGAAGACCAAGGCCAGATGATGGGCAAGCAAGCCAGGCTGCCTTGGCCCTGACGCTGAGCCCATCCCCACCGCCCACCCTTCCTGAGTCTCTAAATTCACAGTGGTCGCAGACGTGAAAGCAGCATACCGGAAAATGAAAGAGAAATCGCACAGCGGAGGAACCCAGTTTAAATAAAAGCCAGACTCGGCAGGGCTTAGTGGGAAGCGGCATTCCAGCTCACCGACGAGGAATAGTCAGCAGAAAAAGGAAATATTTCTGTAAAAGTAAGTGAACTTGACCCCGGGTGCCCACTTCCCGAATCACCGGTGAAGCCACAGCTCGACGTGGGTCAGGTTCAGAGATAGGAGCCATGGGACGAGGAGGGCCTACCTGTGATGCGATCTCTCTCCATTCCTACGGATGTGTTTACAGCAGGCAGACGGGATGCCGGTGTCCCCTGCGCGGAGGGGTCCTCCTCCCCTTTCTCACCGTGTCACCCTCCCTCTCTCTGCCTCCTCCTCTTCCTCCTAAAACACTCTTTGTCTGGTCTAATTTCTTCAATCTGTTGCAATCACGAACAGATCCAAATTACCACATTTCCATGTGGTGGTCATATGTCTCTGCTCCGAACTGAAGTAGCATTGTCTCTGCCACACAGGGGAGAATAGGGAACACGAGGGGAGAAACTGAAAAACGGAAGGGGGCTCTATGGGATCCTGAGGAGTCCCTGGGTCCTCTCCCTGAGCGCGGGACCAGCTGCCTGGCCTTCAGTGTGGTGGCCTCAGCCGTCCAGCGTGCAGCTTCCGGCAGCGCCTCCTCTCTCCGCCCCCTCCAGCCCCCACCGCTGGAGTCTGGCTGTTCCCTTTTAATATCCACTTGGAGATGCCTAACTTAGGCTCTTGGAAACCAACTCGTAGAGTCAAATTCCTGGCCACTTCCAAAGGCTTTCATTTTCCTCCCGTCCAGCGATGCTGTGATTTTCTTGGGTTTTAAAACGTTTAAAAAGCCTATTTCCTGCCTGTCTCACCTCACTCTGCAGGGCCAGATCTCAACCCCGCCACGGGCAACCTATCTGGGTAGGCAGTGGTCACCTCCCAGACCGAAGGACAGGGAGAAGGTTCCAGATACCTGCCCAAGACAAACCCTGAGAAGGTCCCCTTGTCCTGTGAGCCTGCAGCATCAGAGGGACAGGCTGCCCCCACCCAACGCTCCCAAGAGGCTGAGCTGGCTGGAGGCTTTCCTGGAAGATTCCCACCCCATACACATGAGTCAGTCAGTCTCAGCAGTCCCTAGGGAGGGAACACGTCCTCCGGCTGCGATTTCCCCAGACTCAGCGGCTCTCTGAGAGCATGGCTGGCCCCAGGGCTCAGCTCTATTTCCTGGTGGCCACCTGGTCCAGGGGCTGCTCACCTGGTAGGGGTAGGAGGAGCCCTCGGCACCTGCTCAGAGCCCTGGCTGGGTTGATGGACTTAGCAGTACCAGTAGGAGGATTTAGGGGAAGGACCTTAGGGTGTAGGACATCCTTGTACCAAAAGATCATTCAAACCTGGTGGCAAGCGAGGGCTTTGCTGTCCAATCTCTACTTAAAGAAAATGTATTCCATGTCAGGGTTTCTATAAAAACGGTATCTCTTTATTGATTTGGGTTTTTGTTGGTATTTTGAGCCAGGGATTGGAACTCTAAGCAAATCAGGCTGGCCTTGAACTTGTGGAGATCCTCACGGTTTTCATCCAGAGCACCAGGACTACGGGCATGTATAATCCTGCCTCACTCAGACTTACAGTCTCTCTTGAAAAAGAGAGGGCACATGACGAGCCTGGGAAAGCACTCATGCCTCGCCACTGGGTGCTCACTAGCCCAAACATCACAGCTTTCAGATAAGCCATCCACTGTCCACTGTGCTCGGGTTCCCAAGGCCAGCATCCTCCATCCCATAGCTAAAGCACCCCCAAGCCCAAGATGCCCCCTCAGGCCCATCCTCTCCCTGTCTGGAGCAGGACCCCAAATGCCCTTCCCTAGACAGTAAGGCATCTTCCTGTGGGAGTATGCAGATCATTTCTAGCCTCCTGGGAGACATCAAGCGAAATGTCCCTGCCAGGGAACGTGGAGTGGAGCCTCAAAGGGCAGCCTGCATCGTGAGAGAGCTGGGAATGGCCTTAGTGGAGAGAGGCTGGGGCACGGGAAGAGTTGACCAATGGTCCCCTAAGAATTCACATCCTAGAACCCATGACTGAGGCCTTGTTAGGAACGGGGCTTCCGATGAAGACTTTGTCCCTGCATCGCTCAGGTGTCCCGAAAGCAGCAGCATATGTGTCCCTAAGGGGGACATCTGAGGCTGGCGATGTGGCTAAGTTGGAAGAATGCTTGCTTCATAGACACAAAGCCTTAGGCTCCACTCCCAGCATCACAGAAACCAGGTGCTTTAGTGCACACCTGTAACCCGGGCACTGGGCGGGTGGAGGCAGGAGGATCAGGAGTTCAAGGTCAGTTTGGTTATATACAGCCAAGTTTGGCCAGCCTGGGCTACGTGAGGGGGGCCAACGAGATGGCTTCTTGTGGGAAAGGTACTTGCCACCCACGCCTGACCTCTGATCTTCATACATGTTCCGCAGCACTCAACTCCCAAGCATACAATAAATACACGGAAATAATTTAAAAAAAAAACTTCTTAGAAAGAGGAAGAATTCAACAGAGAAGTTCTTTTCTGTGCAGAGGACAGTGGTTAAACAGAAACTCACAGCTGGTTGAATTAATAGAGTAAAAGTCGCTCAGCTGCAAACACACATTTAACATCCCACACCCTCTCCAAGGCCCAGGGACCTGGGGGAGAGGCGAGAAGGCGGGCGATAAGAGCCGGAGGTCAGGGAGGATGGATCCTAACCGTGTCTCCCGGACGTGACAGAACAATGGACTTACAGCAGCTGTAGCTGTCTGCATAAGAGCTTCTAGAGGCCAAGACGACGTGTCCAGCATGGAGGGGGGAGGGCTTCATGAGCCTCCCACCCCTAATTGAGGAGCGAAGGCAGTTGATGGGTGGAGTCGGTTTTTCTAAAGGGCGTGGTAGGCCAGCTCTCTCATGATGGTAGATGGTCACACTCACACACACACACACACACACACACACACACACACACACACTCGGAGGTAGGTGGGTGGTGTGGGAGGTCCTTCTGTATATGTGCTGCTTTCATTGGTTAATGAATGAAGCCACTTTGGCCTACGGCAGGACAGAATAGAGTAAGGCAGGAATTCCAAAGAGATAGAGGAAGAAAGAAGGCGGAGTCAGGGAGACGCCATGCAGCCACCAAAGGAGAAAGACACATCCCTATACAGTTTCTGTGTTATTATTCGGGTGTTGGCCGGCCAGGAAATGAACAAGCAGCCTCTGCCTACAGGTGGGCAATGAAAACTGGAGTTGATGAATTATTTAATGAAAAAGAATGAACACAAGAAGTTAGGAGGGCAGGGAGGTGGGGCTATGTCTGGGAGGAGCTAAAGGAAGGAGATGGGAGTGAAGAAAGAATTCTTGAAAATTTGTATTTTTCCCAGCATAATATCTTTATTAATTATTTGGGAGTTTCATACTATACACCCCACCACACTCACTTCCCCTTCTTCCCGGACCCAGCCTCCCACCTGTGCCCCCCCAAAATAAACAAAAAAAAATCCCAAAATACCACGTCTAATTTGTGTTGCCCATACACTCACTGGAGCATGGTCAAACTCCCAGTGGCCAGACCCTTAAAGAAAACCGAGTCCTTTCTCAACCCCACCCCTACCCCCACCAGAAGCCCGCAACTTAGTAGCTACCCATCAGTCTCTTCAGCACAGTTTTGAAGGGACTCTCTTCAATAGCTTCCTGTCCAATTGCTTCTTGGGGGGGAGGTGTTAAAATGAGAGGGAAGGAAGTCAAGACAGATTCCGGAGAGTTGAAGACGTGTCTGCAGGTTGGAATGATGTGGCCAAAAGCCAAGGGACACTTGGAGCCCCACACAGGTGGCAGAGGGAGGCAAGGGGCTCCCTGGAAGCCTCCAGAGGGTAGAGCACTGCCCAGCCAAGGTGATGCTAAGCACACTGGTAGCCCCAGGGCTGTGAGAAAATACATTTGTATCACTTTACCCCACCAGTTAGTTGTGGTAACTTGTTTTGGCAGCTGGGAGCACAAGGCAAGTGCCCTCTGCAGACCGGCTGGGCACATCAGCCATTCACTGAGCAGTAACGACCATTTCCATCTCAAACAGGCGGAAAGCAGGAGGAGGAAAGTCATGGTGGGCTGGGTTTTTTTTTCCTTCTCTCCTCCTCCCGCCCCCAGAAGGAAAGAACTTTTCTGAAATAAGGTCTTAGATAGCCCAGGCTAGCCTCCAGCATGTAGCATGAAGCAGAGTTTGTCTCTGAAAATCGTGGGGTTTTTTGTTTTGTTTGTTTGTTTAGATTTAGATTTCTCTCTTTATGTATTTCAGTGTTTTGTCTAGATGTTCATATATGTACCATGCCCGTGCCTTGTGCCCAAGCAGGCTGGAAGAGGATGTTAGATCCCTAGAACTGGAGTTATGGATGGTTGGGAGCCACTATGTGGATATTGGGAATTGAACCAGGGTCCTCTGCAAGAGCAACAAGGGCTCTTTAACTGCTGAGCCTTTGCTCCGGCCCCCGACTCTAACCTGCCAGTCCCCCCATCCACACTTCCACCTCCAAATTGCTAAGATTACAAATGTGTACCTCCCGGGCCTGGTATTATTTATTCTCTTTCTTGACTTTGACAACAGACTCCTTGATAGTTTTTCTGCTTATAAACACAATGCCTATCCATTCTATCACAGTAAGTACAAAAAAATAGGAAGAGGAAATCGTTTCTTCCACACGAGACTCCCCAGGCCCAACTCCTAGGGCAGCACAAAACCAGGATTTGAGAGGCCGTGAGCACCAGTGGCCCAGGACGGCAAGCAGGCCCAGGCTGGGGCTGGTGACTCCTGCTGATGCCAAGCCGTCCACGCCCTCGGCTTCATGCTGTGGTCTCTGCAGTCACTGTGCCCCTCAGTTTTTGAGGACCCAGTTTGTTTCCCAGCCATGCCTAAAAATCTAAGCGCTCTGGCCCAAAGAGGGGAGTTATTTGAAACCAAAACCCCGGCAGTGCCGATTGCTCAGACGGAGCCTGCATTAATCATAGGCGGAGGCTGTGACAAGAAAGGGTGAGAGGCAGGGCCAGCCCCGGCTACAAGAGCCAAGAGATCCACTGTCCACAGTGTGTGTAGGCCTTAGGGGCAACTCAAAAGCCACTCATAGCCCTCCCGCTCCATGGTAACACAAGGAACTGTGGCGCTTACGCTCAGGAAATGCGGTAGCATGTGAGGACTAGCTTAGTTTCAACAGGTTTTCCAGTGAGGGCAAGGCTTGCTCTTCTGCGGAGGCAGGACCCCCAGCACACAGCTCTGAAGCATCTGCCTATGCCAGCCCAGAGACCCAGCTCTCACCGCCAGCCTCTCTGAAGTTAGGTCAACACATCTAAAGGCCCTTCCGGTCCCCAGGTCAGCGTACTGTCCCCCACCAAGCACTGACCCACACCCATGCCCGAGATGCCCCAGCCACACCATGTTGTGATGTCATTCACAATTCTACAACCCTGTCCAAGCTGCAGACGAGCTCACTGGGCACAAACCCACCTGAAGGAGCAGCTGGGGACTCAGGCATTATCGTCTCTGTCAGGAAGCCTTCCAGGATTGCTTCCTCCTCTCTGTCCTATCCCATAACATGACTTGACTCTCCCAGACAACTCTGCCCCTGGAACTTTCATGGTGTGACTTCTCCTGAGTCCCCTCTCTTCTCCTCTTCCCCTGAATTAAAGTGTCAACTCCTATGGAGCCAGAGGAAAGGGTACAGGTGACTTCAGAGAGCAACCAGGAACTGGGACCTTAAACCACGAGGATTTTCCCAGACTGCATCCGACAGCATGTCCAGTTAAGATGCCAACATGCCATCCTAGCTCCTCGGACCCCTTCTGGGGGCACAGATCTGCATACCCAACACTGGGGGGACAGAAAAAAGTACTAGGTGATCAGGCAGCCCGAGTTACTGTCGGTAACCTGGAGACCCCAGGGGAACAGGAAAGGAAGGACCATCACATGGCTGTGACCAGTCACATGATTGTGACCACATGACAGGGCCCAGGGAAAAGGGGCTGTGAGGGGCTCTGGGCTCTTGGTGTGCTCTGGGGAAAGGGGTAGGTCCTGCATGGAGGGAGGTACAGAGCCCAGCAGAAAGGATACTGTACCTCTCTAGGCTGGTTCCTGTCACTTGCCTCGTACCCTCCCTCAGGGCAGGGACTCAAGAGCACTCAAACCCAAGTTAGGAGGCCCTATAAATGCTACATAAACAAATGACATTTGGAAACCTGACGAGATAGCTCGGGCAATAAAACACTTGTCTTCCAAGCACGAGGACCTGAGTTTGATTCCCATCACCCATGTAAAAAGGCCGGGCATAGTGGTTCACACCTCATCCCAGTGCTAGGGAGGCAGAGACAGGAGGGTCCTCGGGGCTCGCTGGCCAGCCCAGGCTAACATAGTCTGGGACAATGACAGAGCCTGTCTTAAAAAGAAAAAGGAAAAAGTAGTGGGCATCCGGTAAACGACAGCCAAGCTTGCCATCTGGCCCCCACACATACAAGCAGACATGTGCACACACACAATTGTGTGCACACATATACCTACAAACATGCACACACATGCATACACGTACTCACACACATGCACGCATGTACACACGTGCACGCCCTCACACACGTCCACGTACATGCATGCATGTGCAAGCCCATATACATGCCCACGTGTGCATGCGTGAGCACACACATACACATACACAGAGAGTTTCCTATGTCAAGTGTATTGGCACACCCTTGTAATCTCAGCCCTTAGGAGGCAGAGGCAGGAGGATTACAGTAAGTTCTAGCCCCGCTTGCTTTATATAGTGAGCTTTAGATCAGCCAGGACTGCATAGCTAGGGTCTATGCAAAAATAATAATCAATATATAAAATACTTTCATTTCCAGTCAGGTCCCTGAATTAGGAACAACGGCATTCAGGCTGCCGCCTTGGAGCCGGCCCAACTATCCTGCTACCATACCTGCCAACAAAGTGGGCAGCCGGAAGAGGCCCTGGCTGGGCTACTGCAGCTTCCCCAGCAAGCTGCTTCCAGTCTGGGGCCATAACATTCCTATTTAGAAGCTTCTCTCCGCTTTTTATTATATCTCAAGATCCGCCTTCCTAAGTAAATACTGGCCAGCTCTGTGCAGGGGTGCAGTGGGGGGGGGGACCTCCGTGGCAGGATTTACAGACCACGCCACCTGAACTTGGCACATTGGCACCCTTCCAGGTCTGTGTGGAGGACGACCAAGAAGAGGGAGAAGCAGCCCAGATCGAAAAGACCCATATTCCTCACTAAAGGTCCTCAACGCTCAGCCACCCAAAGCCCCTACCCTACCCCACCCCACCCCACCCCCAGCTGCACTCAAACCAGAGTGGGAACTGAAGCAGAAAGAGGTGTGCAGGTACAGCCCAGGAGTCTTCCACTTCCCACGGGGAGCCCGCCTTCTGCTTGCTCAGTAGGCACCAAATAAATATTTGCTGGATAAACAATGAATTTGAGAATGCACCACACAGCCAGTCCAAACCAGCTCCTCCCAAAAGGACTGCAAGGTTGAAGATGTGCTCCATCTGCCTTGCTTGGCATGGGAGACACGGGTGGCCAGGAAGCCATCCTGATGAGCGGCACTCCCCCAGGCTTCCTGTTCCCTGAACTGACATCTTAATAGTAAGCATGGTGCCACTTGCCTATACTCCCAGCACTCAGGAGGCTGAGGCAGGAGGATCTCGGGTTTGAAGGCAACCTGCACTACATAGTAAGATCCTGTCCTAAACAAACAAAAACAAAACCAAGCAAACATTTGAAAAACCCTAAGTTCATTGGGGTTTGGGGAGAGAGCTCAGTGTTGAGGAGCACTCGCTGCCCGCGCAGAGTGTAGAGGACCCAGGTTTGCTTCTCAGCACATACATGGGGGCTCATAACGATCAATCATTCCAGCTTCAGATGATCAGTGCCCGCTCGGACCTCCAAGGACACTGCATGCATGTGATGTAATGACACACAAAGCTCACACACATAAAATAATTTTTAAAACAGTCCTGGGATGGATAGATGGCTCAGCAGTTAAAGGCGCGTACCGCTTGCCAGCCAATGGTGGCGCACGCCTTTAATCCCAGCACTTGGGAGGCAGAGGCAGGCAGATCTATGAGTTTGAGGCCAGTCTACAAAGTGAGTTCCAGGACAGCCAAGCTCTGGTACACAGAGAAACCCTGTCTTGAAAAACAACAACAACAACAACAATAACAAAAAGCACAGACTACTGAATTTGGGTCCTGGCACCCACCTCTGGTGACCCACAATCACCTTTAACTCCAGCTCAGGGGGATCTGGCGCCTCCGTAGGCACCTTCCCTCACATACCCCCCACATGCACATAATTAAACATTTTTTAAACAGTCCTAAGAGCCTAGTGGATAGCAACTGCCGAAACCCTCTGTTTCCTCCTGCTCCTCCCTTGGCCTTCTGCCCTAGGATACACACGGCTACTTCTTGGCCAAAGTAAAAGAAGTCTATTACTTCTGTTTTAAACTGGCTCTTTTGGCTAGCCCCACTCACTTCTGTGAAGTCTGATCCAACATCGCCAGCCATGTGCCCCTCGCATAGGGGACAGAATGGCCACGGACATCTCCTAACTAAGGCCAGCCAGTATTACTCAGGATCCTGCTTCGAACCAGCAGGACATGAAAGCCATTTTCCAGAGGAAGCTCCACCAGAGAGGAAGAGAGCAGGCTAGCCCAGGCAGAGGTGACTATCCAGGGGGTGTAGCCTGCTCCCTGGAACAGATGCGGTACTTGGTACCATGAACTCAGCTATGCACAGGGAGGAGCCTGCAAGAGGAAGAACAAGCAGGGGTCTGAGGAGACAGTGGAGATAGGGGTGTGGCCCAAAACATGGTTGGCTCACCTAGGGTCCCCAGAGGGCAAACAGTCAGGGATTGGCCTGTGTGGGGCGAAGAGGCAGAGGCCAAGGCTGATGTGAAACTCCTGGCCTCATTGAGGACTTGGGTAGGCAGTGTCCTGCTTGGTTTGTGTCAATTTGACAAATTTAGACGTGTCTTGGAAGAGGAAACCCAGCTGAGAGAAGGGCTCCATCAGATGGGCCTGTAGGTGAGCCTGTGGGGGCATTTCTTGATTAATGATTGATGTGAGTGGGCTCAGATCACTATGGGCAGTGCAGCCTCTGAGCAGGAAGTCCAGGGTGCTATAAGAAGCAGGCTGAGCAAGCCAGTAAGCAGCATCCTCCATGGGACCTGCTTCAGTGCTGGCCTTGGGTTCCTGCCCTGACTTCCTTCTGTGACGGACTAGAATCTGTGAGGTAAAATAAACCCTTTTCTCTCCAAGCTGCTTTTAGCCACGGCATTTTAACACAGAAATAGAAACCGCTCTGAACAGGTGGTGAGGCTCAGGCATTGACGAAAAGCGGGCGTGGGGAACCACTGGGTCGGGGCAGAAGGGATGAACCAGGGGTGCCCACAGGAGCGCAGAGGCAAGGCCCTCTGCAACCTCTCCCTCCACATGCTCCCTTCATGTGGCACACGTGTTAACATGGCCTGGCACAGGGTCACCGGCTGTCAGTGCTCACACCCACCCAAGACAGCAGGACACACAGCCCTGAGAAACAACAGGACACACAGGACAGGGCCCCTTCTAGGGGTGGCAGCAGTTGACAATTAGTTACAAACAAGTGTGCCTGGCAGCAAGGTGGCTTCCCTAACGAGGGGTGTGTAAGGGGTGTGTAAGGGGTGTGTAAGAGATCAAAGGGAGCCTGGGGCACCAACCAAGGGAGGCAGAGCACAGCCGTTGGGGGAGCCTTTCCCATCTTCGCACATCTGTGTCCCCACACGGTGTGTCAGGGAGAGACCCTTTCACAGGAGGGACATCTGTCCAGGACAGACAGGAAGGTGTCGGAGTGCTACGTGACTCCATGTCGCGAATCCACCAATGGGGGCACTTCACACATTGGAACTCGCTTCTCTCGCGGCTTTGAAGCCAGAAGTCCAAAATCAGAGTGCAGGCAAGCCACGTTTCCTGAAGGGCAGCGAGGGAGAGCTATCCCTGGCCACTTCTCAGGCCATCTTATGACTGGAGTACTCTAGTCCCTATCCCTGGCTTCACCTTCCTGTGGCTTCTCCTCCAGTCCCTGGACTTGGTAGTTTGGGATGACCTTATCTCAAAGTAATTGGCCGATGACGTCCGCAAAGACAAGCATCTTAGAGATGAGTCGACCGATGGCGGGATCAGACACAAAGCCACAGACCTCAGAGGTACTGGAAGGCAGAAGCAGGCTTCCAGCACACACCAGATGGCACGGAAGGCTCCAGGGATTTGGGGCTGGAGGTAGAGAAGCTCCAAGTCAGCCCAGGAAATGCTGTGTGAGTCGTGGGAACCAGGGCAAAGGTCGATGAAGGCAGTCTGCCCAAACAGGCCGCTTAGAGCATAGGAAGGAGACAAGGGTGGGAGAACAGACCAGAAAACCACTGGGAAGGGTATTGTAACAATGTTCAGAAGGGCAGGTGGGTATCTGTTCATCCCACCCCCCACCTAAGAAGGCGTACAGAAGAGCCTTCCCAGCAGGGTCGGTAGCAGAGAAAAGATCTATAGAAGCCCAGCAGGGCAAAGGGTAGACAAATTACCGGCTCTCAGGAGGAATCAGCGAGCCAAATCCATGAGGGCTTCCACAGTTTAACCTAACCCCTAAAAGTTGCAACATAAGCAAACAGCCAACAATTATGTGACACTGGTAGTATACAGGGGATATGCAATTATGTGATGCTGTTAGTATACAGGGGATATAGACTATCCAGAAGCAAAACACAGATATCCCAAACCTAGGCTATTTTCTGGTTCCACAGTCACCCTGGCAGGGATACAGTGAGGGGAAGATTTCCGGGAGGCTTGGGTACCCGGCAACATCTCGCTGCTAGAGATGGCTGGTAGGCAACTCTGTGTTAGGGTATCTTATTCCTTATAATCAATTGTTGTTTTGTTGAGGAGGTTTCATGGAGCTCAGGCTGACCTTGAATTCACTACGAAGATAAAGATGACCTTGAACTCCTGATCCCCCAGTTTCTACCTCCAAAATGCTGGGATACCAGCCATGTACCACTACACTGAGCTGGTCTGGGATGCTTTTGAGACGGTCTCATATTGTGAGCCATGCTAGCCTGAAAACTGTGTGGCCAGGCCAAGGCAACTCTTCCTCTCAGACTCCCAAGCGTGGGGATTATTGGGCATGAACCACCATGGCTGTTCTTTTTTTTCTTTTAATTAATGAGATTAATGTTGGTACTTTCGTCTAATATGCACAAGGCCCTAGGTCCAATTCCAAGTACCACAAAAATATAAATAAATAAATATGAAAAGTAAGAAAATGCAAAGCTATATTGCAGATGTCACCTGAGATAAGAGACTGTAACTTGTGCCCAGACCTAAACGACTCAGAAAGAACAGAAAATGGACCCAACAGTCCTCATTTCTCCCCAGGGAAGCAAACAGAAAGTACTAGACAGGAGACCAGCTAGGGTGTGTGACCAAGGTTAGAAAGAAGACAGGGGCAAAGGGGGGTCCCAAGTAGGGACCTGGAGTCTGGCAGAAAACCCTTCTGGGGTCACGGCAGCAGGGAGGCAGGCCGTAGAGATGAGAACAGGAAAGGGTGTCCCACGGGAGCCGGCAGAGGCCCTGGGGAAGACTGTGTGTGTCAGCAGGCAGACCCCATGCAAAACTAGATCACTGCTCGCAGCCTCAGGCTCCTGCAAATTATGCCTTAGGCTTCCAAGCCAAGCAAGTCCAGGCTGCCAAGTGCTGACGGCACAGAACTGGCTGGCCTGAGCCTGGGGAGGCAACAGCAGAGGGAGACCTCATGCATGCAGCTCAAGGGTACCAACTCTCCAAGACCTGAACCCCTAAATGCCGCCTATCTCCAACCCTTTGGGTCAAGGCTGGCCAACAAGAAGAAGAGAAAGAAGCAGAGCAGTTGCAAAGCAAGGGGCCCCAAGCACAAGGCGTCCAGACACACAGCAGTAGCAGGGCTGGCTAGTGGTTAGTGGGTCTCGTGGCTACAGTGGGCGGGGTGCCTCTTAACCGCTGAATTGCTCAGTGGCCCAGGCACCTCCAGCTGGGGCATCACCCTTCTCTCCCGACACCCAGACTCATCACACATGGCACTCAGCACCAGACTGGTACACCATCCACATCACACACGTACTCAACCCCAGGGTCACATTGGCGCACCATCTATGTCACACATATGCTAAGCCCAGCGCCATCCCTGACGTCACCACTGCACCCTGCGAAGAGCCAGTCACCCTCGGCCAGGCCACACCCAGAAGAAGGAGCTAAGAAAAGCAACACAGCCTTGGGGATGCTTAGAATTCTGGAGCCTTGGGCAGTCCTGGTTGGTCCAGAATAGTCTGTTTCCATAGCTACAAATTTATATAACAATTTATGTTCAATTTCATTGAAAATAAATTCTGTGCAAACCCACAATACACCTCAAGCCTCCATTTCAATGGCCAATGGGCACACGTGGCTCCCGGCCATCCTTCCCACAACACAAAGCAAGATCGTCCAACCAGCGGAGTGTTCCTCTGGCAGCGGGCCCAGGTGGTGGGATGCCCTTGCCTGGAAGAAGTCCTCCGTGGGGTTGGGACTGAAGAGCTTGGTTCCTGGGGTAGTGTTGATGGCAATTTGTCACTGTGGGTTTCCTTTGGTGTCTCATGACGATGTCTGCCCCCCCCATCTGCAGTAACTACCTATTCTCGGCCCATGTATCTCCTCTGTTCACCCCAGCTAGCCCCCCAACACACTTGCGTAGATGAGAACATGACCCCAAAAGGGTATCATTTGCTACGGAGGCGGGTTTCATCATCTCTGGTCACCAACAGTCTCCTGCCCGCTTCGGAGAGGAAATTCCTTCCCAGGTGGTCCCAGAGCCCTGACAAGGGCCCGTTTGTCTCCTCCCCTCCAACGGTTATTGGGGAGAAGTTTGAACACTCAGAAGAAGCGGAAAGAACAGCACGTGACACTCCCTTCCCTGTACCAACAGCCCACTACTGGAGCTGTCCACAGACACTGAATGGGCCACAGGCGAAGACATCCTACCACGGTTTATTCACCGCAAAATAAGGTCACCCTGCTCTGCCCACTTCCTTACTTCTCTATCCTGTGCCTGGGGGTGGCTATCTGTGGTGGAAAAGCTGTGGCAGACCCTAACCTGGCTACCTGCATAGAAACATCAAATACAGGCACCACAGCAAGGGGCTTTACCCCGCCAGGAAAGTCATATGGGGAGTCATGTCTCAAAGGAGGCCAAGATGTGTGCGTGCGAGCAGCTTACCTGGGCCCGTGGGATCCGCAAGCCTCCGTAGGCGGCCGCTGGAGGTCCGCGTGACTCCTACAGACAGAAACAAAGAGAAAAGGTCACACAAGGCCGCCAGGCTCCGTCTCCTGGTGGGTGGCAAACACAGGAGTATCCCCACTTCTGCACCTGCCACGGGCTGCAGAACCAAATAAACCCAGACAGGTCTCCACCTGTCCCTCAGAACGATGACAGCCACCCACCTGGGTGCTTCACACAACTGACACAGGACCCATTGTGCAGGTCAGAAAGCTGAGTCTCAGGGTAACCTGCCTGGGGCCACAGAGCTACCAGAAGCTGGAACTATAGTGAGATTCCATGTCTGGGTCCAGGTCAAATATCCTCACAGTGCGGATTGCTGATGGAGAGGGGCTAGCGCTCAACCTGGACCAACCACTTAAGGCCCATAACTGGCTGGGTGGTGGTGGCACAGCCCTTCAATCTCAACTCTTGGAAAGCAGAGGCAGATCTCTGAGTTCAAGGTCAGCCTGGTCTACAGAGTGAGTCCCAGGATGACCAGGGCAATCAGGACTATAGAGAAACATTGTCTCTAAAAAAAAAACAAACTCACACCTGCTCAATCAATAGAGTTTCCCCAGACACCATGAAGCTCCATTCATCCTCCAAGTCATCCTCCCTCCAGACTGCATTGAGGGAAGGTGGGATGCTCTCTCTCTGCCCCAAGAAGGAACACAGGCGAGTCTGGATCCGCTAAGTCTCCGCCACACTCTGCCTCCAGCCACAGGTGCCCCTTGGCTGGCACTCCCTTGTTGCAGAGTCTTGTGGTGGGCAAGCCTTAGCTTGAGGACTTGGTGAGGTGCTAAGCTGAGCACACGCAAGGGCTGCCAAGAGGAGCAAACTCAAGAACCCATGTTGCCACCTTACCATAGCCAGGTCACGGTGTTCAGGGAGTGACCCTCTTAAATGCCACATAACTATCCTTCAGATAGTCACGAGGGACACGCCAACCTAGGCCAGAAAGGCTATCCCGCCCATCCAGAACAGCAAGATGGCCACCTGGGCTAGACCTAGGCACTTCCCTGTGCCCTCAGCCATCTGATACACATCCTGGCTGTTAGTCAAAGAGGACAGCTTCTCTTTAGACTCCTACATTCTTACACCACTCATCCGTCCACCCATCTATCCATCTATTCATCCGTTCAACTACTCACCTAGTCTGTAATTCCTGGCCAGTGCCCCAGGAAAAGGATGTGTGGTTAGGAAGATGGATGGGGGGAATAGATGGATAAGCAGATGGACTTGTAGGTGAATGGGTGGATGGTTAAATAAGTGAGCAGATAGATGGGACGGATGGATGGGTAGGCGGATGAATGAACAGGTAGATGGGGTTTGTAAGGAAACTTAGAAGCGGTCCCTGGAACTGGCACACCTTCCGGACTAGGACTGTGATTTAAGTGAGGTGCCCAGGGGACACAGAGGAGAAGTGGAGAGAGAATCTTCTCCTGAGTGTGCTAAAGTGTGGGTACCTCACCACCATCAACAGCCCATCCACACCGGGTGAGTGACACCGCATCTGTGGATGAATGCCATCAGCACCACCTTTCCCCACCCCCATGGAGTCAGTGAAGAAACTCCTAGGAGGCACCACCCAGGTCCAGGACCACCTAGCACTGGTGAACAGCCACTGAGTCTCCAGGATAGAAACTGGGGTAAGGAATAGTCAGCCAAAAAGGGCGGCATTGGACATTCCTGTGGCCTGAGTCACTTCAGGATGAGACGGTTCTGCAGGGGATGCTGGGGACAGAGGGTGCCCTGTCCTTCCTCTGGGCCAGCTCAACACCCACACCGACTACCTGCCCTCTGGCTTCAGAAAGAAATACAAGAGGATCTGAGTGAGTTTAAGCAACCCGGGGCATGTGATCCCTTCTCCCCAAACCCAACTGGGAAAACAGCATGTTTTGGGGTTTCTGGGGCAAAGTTTTTATTTTCTTTATGCTGTTTGTTTTTCTGACTTCCTAAAATGGGCATCCCTGCTAGGCGACCCTTCCAGAGAAGCCACAAAGGAGGCTGCCGACCAGGAGAGGCTGGGGGGTCTTCTGCATCCCAGGCCTCGGCATGGTCCTGGAAGGAACCCCAGACCGGGAATGGCTCTGGCTTGGACCTCCTCCCACAGGCCTGTGTCAAAGGCAGCCAAGGACTACGATCCAGCAGAGAACTGAGTTATTTTTATGTGACTTTAAAATGAAGAAGATTCAGAAGGAGCAGCGACACACGAAACCTGCCATCTGGAGTCAGCCCAGAGCAAGTGACCGGAGTTCTCCGAGAATGAGGCCTGGCTGCAGATCAGACCTCCCAGTGACTTCATCCACTAACAGCTTCCAGGTCAAAGGTGGCACCACTAGACTCTTCCTCTGGCCCATTAAGGTTTACAGACAAGAAGAACTGGAGAAAGAGCTCAATCTATAAACTGCTTCGCAGGAGCATAAGGACCTGAGTTTGATCCCAAGACCCACGTGAAAAAGCCCGTGTTAGGGAACATAACCAGCAGACAGAAACTGACTCCGGGACTCCCCGACCAGGCAGCCTCAGCAAATCAGTGAGATACTTTGTCTCTGCAGGTAGCCCTTCCCCTCGGGACCTGGAATGGGGGCTCCAGCTCACGCCTAGGTCAGCGGCTTGTTTGCTAGCAGGTATGAGAAGCCCAACCAGCATCAAGGGCTGCAGGTGGGCCTGGAGTACAGATTCTAGGGATGTCACCAGCAACTACTCAGGGCTTGTCTTCAGCAGAGATGGAGCTGAGGAACTACTCTGTCCGTCCATGCCCCCCCCCCCACATGTGCCCTTGGCCTCTGAATCTGGGACTAAGTGGCGCACTATGAAGCTTTGGGGCTGAGAGGCCCTGAAGAGCCCCTCTGCCAGCCCAGGGCTTCTGCCCACCCTCTGGCTGTGAATCTGTGAGAATTCCTTCCCTGAGGTATTAGCTATTTTTCTGTTCTCATGATAGGTCGCCGGAAGGAACTTAAGGAAGAGGGCACTTGTGTTGGCTTCCCGTTTCAGAGGAATGAGAGTCCAGAATGACGGGGAGGCGTGACGGCAAGCGGCAGGCATGGAGGCCACGGTGGAAGCCGAGAAGCCATATTCCAACCATAAGGAAGAGGCAGAGCAGTGTGTGAAGTACCATGATGTCTTCTGCTCTCTGAATCTGCCTCCCGCCCCCACGACACACTTCCTTCAGCAAGGCTGCCCCTCCCCATGACCTCGCCAAACAGCGCCGCTGGCTGGTGTTCAAATGCTGGAGATCAAGGGGGACATTTATCATTCAAACCACCATACCTGGGGAGACATAAGACAATCTCCTCCTCCTAAGCCCAATGACAAGCCTAAATCCCCCCCCCCCCCCCCCCCCGCCAGGATAAACCAGTGGGTTTATTGGTCAAAGCAACCACACTGGAAAGTCTCTGCCCAGCACACAGGATGGCTCTGAGCCTTGTCGGCCTCCCTCAGCCTGTATACCCTGGCGCTGCCCCAGCAAAAGGCCACGTGATTTAGCACAGACTTTCATAAAAGTGGCTGGGAGGGGCAGCTGGAATTTCTGGTGAAGGTCTGGTGACCTTCCCTAGTCTGTCCGGTGAGGAAAGGTCAGTCAACAGTCAACAGGCCCTCCTGGAAGCAGACACAGCCGGTCTGGTGATGGCGGTGGTTGTTTTGCCTGGAGGACCTTGTTCTGTAGCAAGATGACTCAAACTACAGCTTCTTCCTCCACAAAAGTAAGGGCTGGGGACGGCGAGGGCACACATCAAACACTGTCTCACCAGAGGCCTCAGTCTTTAGTCCAGGAGATCCCGGCCCTGTATCTATTTCCTCTGTAGAGGGGAGGGCCTGCTTCTTGTCTGGCAGGCCATGAGAAGCAAACCGCTCATCCACTACAAAATGCCGGCCAAAAAGAAGTGCCCTTGGTCTGTGGGGGTTAGCGCTTACCATGAGGGCCCAGCTGCAAGCCCAGACCCCACCACCAGAGGCAGTGTTGTGTCTTTAGACTGTGTAGCTTGGGCTGGAGAGATGGCTCAGCGGTTAAAAGCCCTGGCTGCTCTTCCAGAGATCCTGAGTTCAATTCCCAGCACCCAGAGGGTGGCTTATGACCATCTACAATGGGATCTGATGCCCTCTTCTGGCAAGCAGGTGTACATGCAGAGAGCACTCATACATAAAATTAAATAAAGTTAAATAAAGTTTTTTTTAAATATTTATTTATTTATTTATTATGTATACAATATCCTGTCTGTATGCCTGAAGGCCAGAAGAGGGCGCCAGACCTCTTTACAGATGGTTGTGAGCCACCATGTGGTTGCTGGGAATTGAACTCAGGACCTTTGGAAGAGCAGGCAACGCTCTTAACCACTGAGCCATCTCTCCAGCCCCCCTTAAATAAAGTTTTTAAAAATCAAAGAGAATCTGTGGCTCTTACTGTGTGGATTTGTGGTGTGTGTGTGTGTGTGTGTGTGTGTGTGTGTGTGTGTGTGTGTTGGCGTTTGGAGGCATGGTTTCCATATCAACAGGATGCTCTGGGGTGGGGCAGTGACATCTTTCTCCCTGTCATCGAGGCCCACTTCAAAGAACCCGCAGTTGACTGTGGAGCAAGCTCCCCTGGAGTCGGCGAGTTCCTCTCATCCATGGAGAATGATACACGTTCTAGTCCACTGGGCAGCCACTGTCTCATGACAGTGACCTTCCAGTTCTAGGCTCCAGCAAGCATATGCGAGAACTCAGTCACCGGGGAGGCTCGCTGCTACTATCAAGTTGTAGTAAATGCAACAGTTTATTAACGCAAAATGCAAATTTGTAACATGCACATCACCCAAATACGAGACAGACTAAGGATGACTTCACTGTTCCTTGATGTTAAGCTGGGCAAGGTGACTCATGTCTGTGGTCCCCCCACACTCTGGAGGCTGAGGCTAGAGGATCCCTATGAACCCAGGGCCAGCCTGGACTACACAGGAAAAAGGCCTGGCGTGATGGCATTTCACAACATGACCATATCCTATTCAGACCCCATCTCAGGTGCTCAAGTGTGTCAGAATGCCCAGACTGGGGGTTGAGGGTAACAGAACTCCAATTCCCCCACAAACAAGCGTGTAAGACCAGCACGCAGCTGGAACGGGTTTCCTGTGGAGTCTCTTCATCACCTTGTTGTCCTGTGGTCCTTTTGACACACATGATGTGGACTCTGGTGTCTTCTCCCCCTCTCATGAGTTTCATCACCTCCCCTTGGGGGCTGCATATTTAGATAGTCCCACTGAGGGTTAAGACTTCACTGTGGAACCTGGGGGAGAGCCGGGTGTGGCAGTTTGGATGAAGATGGCCCCCACACGCTCATATGTTTGAATGCCTGGTCCCCAGTTGGTGAACTGTTTGGGAAAGATTAGGAGGTGTGGCCTTGTCAGAAGAGCTGCGTCACTGAGGGTGAGCATTGAGGTTTCAAAAGCCCAGGCCAGACCCAGTGTCTCTCCGCCTGCTGCCTGTGGATCAGGATGTAAAGTTCTCAGCCCCTTCCTCAGCACCATGTCTGCCTGTGTGTGGCCACGTTCCCCACCATGATGACAACGGACTCATCCTCCGAAACTGTAACCAAGACCCCAGTTAGATGCTTTTCTTTATGAGCGTTGCCATGGCCACGGTGTCTCAGTAGCAGAGCAGTGACTGAGACTTACGAGGATAACTGAGTCCACACGGAGAGGACACTAACCTTGCAGCCTGACTTTCCCACTTAGAGCAAAGGGGGAGCGAGAACGCAGTGGTAGAGCGAGGACACGGTGGTAGAGCAAGGGGGTGAAGTGGCTGACACCAGAAACAGGGCCATCCTGCTTCTCAAACACCACGAAGCAATGTTGGGGGACAGGTGTACAGGAACAAGAGGACACAGCTTTTCTCCATACACTCTGTCCTGGTCTCCTAGAATCACCCTTCTTAGACCCTCCAGGCACTCTTTGGTGTGCCCAAGCTGATGTCTTACAGACTACAGGGACAGGGACCTCAGATCTACTGGGTTTAAGCTGGGTTCAACCAGAGAGAGCCTAGGAGGTGTTGAGTACAAGAGACAGCCAAGAAGCTTCTCCCCTTCTCTGCCTTGAAAGGTGTTCCCAGCAACAGGTTCTGCCCCCTTGGTGGCTTTGGCTCCTACTGCAGAAGTTCCTTCTGCTCATGTCCTCCACAGCTGAGGGTGGGCCCTGGAATCTAGTGTCAGAACTCTCCCGCGGAGCTCTGAATGGAGGCGGTGGTCTGGGGACTCCTGCAGGAGCCGCTCAGCTCAGTGGAATAGAAAGCTATTCCACTTGGCACTGATGCTTATGGCATACCCAGTTGTTTCCATGTGCAGCTCGGTTACGGCTCAGCATCCCGAGGCAGAAATGGAGCCCAGGAATTCTCTCTCCACTTCCGGATCCAGTTCCACCTCCAGTACATAATCCAAAATCATAGACACCCGGTATTCTGCAGCTCTCGTCGCCAGAACCCCACGGGCAGTAGGGAGGGGCAGGATTTGAAATGCTGAGAGCCAGGAGCAAGCAGTCTTGGAGAAGCCATCCCAACCGCCAGGGGAGGAACTACACACAGAGGGTTCTGTTCTCCTGCAGCCTGAGTCAGAGATGGAGCTCTGATCACAAGAGCAGGGGGGACGGATCTGATGATGACACACGTTTGTTCTCTCGTGCTTCTGGCTCTTGACTGGACTCACACTGCCAGGGCAGCACAGAAAAACTGCACCCACTACTGACTCTCCACAAATCTGCACCCCCAGGCCTAGAGAGATGGCTCAGCTGGTGTAGGGCTCTCGCTGTACAAACACAAGGACCCGAGTTCAGATCCCCTGTGCCCACATCCCGGCATCCATACTCAGCTGGTGTGCAGTTGTAATCCCAGCACTGAGGAGGTGGAGACAGGAGGATCCTGGGAGGCACTGGCCAGCCAGTCTAGATTAATGGGTGAATTCCAGGCCAATGAGAGACTCTGCCTCAAAAGCAAGGTAGAGAGCAACTGAGGAACCATTCTCAAGGTCGGTTTGTGGCCTCTAGTCACAAGGCCATCCACTCCCACAGGCAGGAACACGCACATACATGCACCCCCCTCATCCCCTTCTCTCCTTCTGTAGGAATCTCAGCCAACGAAATAAATAAAAACTTCCACCTGACATGGTGGCGCAAACCTTAAACACTGGCCCTTAGGACACAATCTTAAATTCCAGTCCAGCCTGGACTATAAAGTAAGAGTCTGTCTCAAACCCCAACTGAAAAGATAAAGGGGGGGCTGTAAGAGGAGGGGAAGGAGAAGGTAGGAAGGGGTAGAGGAGGAAGAAAAGGAAAAAGATGTGGCCACTCAGAAAGACTTAACTTTCTCTTCTCTCCACAGAAAAGGAAACACAGGTCTTGGTGAAGAAGCAGAGCCAAAAGAAAGTCACAAAAATGTTACTTTGGAGAGGTGACAGGCTAAATGATACTCTTCTAGATTCCGTGATACTTCCGATACTTAATAGCTGTTTCAAAGGCACAATCTAAACTGCCGGTGATCCCTGCTCTCAGCAGGCAGAGGCAAGAGGTCGGCTCAGAATTCCAAACCAACCAGTAATACAGAGTGTGTCCGGGGCTCAAGGTGAAACAAGTGAGCAGAATCGCAAACTGGAAACCGCCCCAGCATTTCTGTTGCTACCGTGTGCTGGCGAGGGAACTGAGGGCGGGGGCTCAGGCACTGACCTTCATGAACCCCAGTCCTCATAAGTCCTACTTTATGTTCTCTTAAAGAACTGTTTAAGAGAGCTGGAGAGTCAGCTCAGTGGTTAAGAAGAGCACTGGCTGTTCTTACAGAGGACCGGGGTTCAGTTCCCTACACAGACATAGCGGCTCACAACCACCTACAACTATAGTTCCAGGGAATCCAGGGCTCCTCTGACCACTGAGAGCACCAGGCACCCATGCAATGCATACAAAGCCCTCATGAACATAAAACAAAACAGATACATCTAAAAGAAAAAAAAATTAGTGTTTAAGCACACAATTTGAATTTTATATCCTATTTGGCTTTTTAGTTCTTCCCATTATCTATATTGAAAAGCATTCCAGGGGCTGCAGGGGAGACGGCCCAGTTAGTTGGTCAACTGCTTGACACACAAGTATGAGCACTTGGGTTTGGACGGCAGCGTACGTTGAAATCCTAGTACCAGGGAGGCAGAAACAGGAGGGTCCCTGGGGCTCACTGGTCAGCCTAATGAGCGAGCCTTAGGCCAGGGAGAGAGCTTGTCTCAGAGATGTCTCAGTGCTTACGAGGGCTTGCTGCTCTCACCGAGGACCCAAGTACAGGTCCCAGCACCCACACTGGATGATGGCCCACAACTCTAACTGGGGGGGAGGGGGATCTGGTTCACCCAGCCTCTGTTGGTATCAACACTTATGTGTACTAACACACAGAGAGACAGATATAAACACACATAATAAAAAATAATAAAGTCAGGCGGTGGTGGCACATGGCTTTAAACCCAACACTCAGGCCAGCGGTGGTGGCACACGCCTTTAATCCCAGCAGTTGGGAGGCAGAGGCAGGCGGATCTCTGTGAGTTCGAGACCAGCCTGGTCTACAAGAGCTAGTTCCAGGACAGGCTCCAAAAAAACCACAGAGAAACCCTGTCTCAAAAAAAAAAAAAAAACCAACACTCAGGAGGGCAGAGGGCAGAGGCAGGCAAATCTCTGAGTTCAAGGCCAGATTGCTATAGAGTTCCAGGACAGCCAGGGATACACAGAGAAACCCTATCTCAAAAAAAAGAAAAGAAAAGAAAGAAAGTGAGGGTATTACATTGGCTTACATGCTGCAGTACAGCTTGTCCAGCAATGGCTGTCTACCAAGGGAAGGCCCAAGATTCCAGTAGTTGTTCAGTCCATAAGGCTGACGTCTCCGCTGGTCTTCAGCATACACCAGAATCCCAGAGAAGCAGACTCTATGGCCAGTGAAGGAATGGACTCGCCAGCAAGAGAGAAGGGAAGCAGGCAAAGGGCTCCCTCCTGGGTATCCTTTATGCAGGCTGCCAGCAGATGCAGCCCAGACTAAAGGAGGATCTTCCCACCTCAAACGGGCTGGATGAAAAGTGGATATTTCCACCTCAAATGGTTTAGTTAAGAAAAAAATTCCTCACAGGAGTGCCCAGATGCTTGAATTTTAGTTAATCTCAGATGTAGGCAAGCTGACAAGTAAGAAAAGCCAACATCACACCACCTGAGAAATAACACCCGAGGTTGACCTTTGCCCTTGAGGACGTCCGTGCACAGTTTTTATTCTCTCTCTCTCTCTCTCTCTCTCTCTCTCTCTCTCTCTCTCTCTCTCTCATGCCTGTGCACACGCGCACACACACACATGCACATACACACACACACACACAGAATTAAACCTGTCATTGCAAAACCCCTCCTGAAGATCAGTGCACACACCCAAGAGGCACAGGCAACTGACAAGGGACCACCGGGAAGGACAAAGGACAGAAGAAAACTCTGGCTAACGAGATTTACCAGCGATCAGACACCGCCAGTCACACCACAGGAGAGCCATGTATGGCTGCACAAGTGTGTGGGGACACACTGGCTTGGTGCCCCCAAGTCACCAAAGACAGTATGAGTCGTAATAGTTGATTGGACTTGGACTCACCCAGGAGACACACCTCTCTGCCCTGCCCGTGTCTACGTCAGCGTTGTTTAACTGAGGAACGAAGATACACCCTGAATATGGGCCGCACAGTCCCAAGGGCCAGAGTTCTACTGCATAAAAAGGAGCAAGCGAGCTGAGGGCCAGCATTCATCTCTCGCTGCCTCCTGGCTGTGGATGGAGTGTGACCAGCTGCCCCATCCCGCTACGATGGGCTGGACCCTCAGGCTATGAGCCAAAATCAGCCCTGCCCTTCCTACATGGCTTTTGCTGGGCATGTCGTCACAGCAACAGGAAGGCAGCTAACACGCGGTGTCACTTCACCTCGGGGTCACTGGATTACACGCATGGGTCCCCGCAGAGAGGAGGAGATAGAGGACCGCATGTAGAGAGGCCCTGTAAGGACCGATCAGGAAAACGGCAGGGAGACCAAGGCCAGAGGAACCAAATGTTAATGGCAGGAAAGGCCAGAAAGCCATTACCAACTGGCCTGAGGAAATGAAGTTTCCAGAAGAAATCACTGCAAAGTAACCAGCCAGCAGATGACTCTTGCCAAGTGGCACAGCCGCCAATCCATCCCCATGCCAGGGCTCAGGCTGGTCAAAGGAATAGATGAGCCACAGGGACGAAGGGGGTGACAGGGATGGAGAGGCCACACTGTACCCAGCCTCGTGTGCCAGTCCTAGCAGGGAATCAAGACAGTAGACGTTGTTCAGCAGCCAGCCAGCCCTGGGGTCACTTGGAGGTGACAGGCACTGTGGGGGAACTCTCTCTGTCCATTATACCTCTTAATAAAATGCCGTACTGGGGTCCCTCGTCTGGCTTTGGAGACAGTCACGGGAATGGCAAATGTTTTATTGTCATTAGTGAATGGGCCCACGACAGAACGGAATATAGTCAGGCTGGAAGAGATAAAGCAAGAGAGTAGGCGGAGTCAGGGAGACACCATGTAGCCTCCGCAGGAGACAGATGCGCTAGAACCTTGCCGGTAAACCACGAGCCTCGTGGTAAAATATAAAATAGTAGAAATGGGTTAATTTAAGATGTAAGAGCTAGCTAGAAATACGCTTAAGCTATTGGCCAAACAGTATTGCAAATAATATAGTTTCTGTGTGATTATTTCCAGTCTGGGCGGCCAAGAACAAACAAGCACCCTCCACCTGTGAGTCACCGTTTATCTACCTGAAGAAATGGACATACATGCAAAAAGTGCCAGGACAGAGAAGGGCACCCCAGAGGCAAATGGGCACAACAATTCACTCGGAGAAAACAAACTCTAGAGTGCGGAGAAGTGGCCCACACCTGTAATCCCAGCACTCAGCAGGTAGAGTCAAGAAGATCCAGAGTTCAAGGCTATATGAAACCTGGCCTATAGGAGGCCCTGTCTCAAACAAACAAAACAAAAAGTTAAACAGAAGGAAGAAGACGAGCAAAAGAAGAAAGAAGGCGTTCAGGGACAGCTGCAGACGACAGAGCCTACCAGGGGACTCACAAGTGAAATCCCTGCATGCAGAAGGCCGAGGCAAGAGGATGAGTTCAGGGAAGCAAACGGCACTGAAGCCAGTCCTGACGACAGCTAGAAGCATGGGATGGGTGCTGTTAAGTCGGGTGCGACTCAGCTCTGCACCTTCCAAGGGCCACACATCACTGTGGAGGGGGACCAGTGTGGCAGACATGGGTGTCTATTCTGAAGAGCCGTTATTGCTGGCCTTGCGCCACGCGGGTGTCTGGATGCCTCTGGAAGGAGCCCAGCGACAGGAATATGCAACCATGAAAGCATGGGCTACACCTTGGATAACTGAATGATACATTTCACACGTGTGGGAACAAGCAGGGAGAGCGCATAACCGTGTTACAACCCTTAGGGTTTTAAGTTTCCCATTCAATTTCCTGTTCGCCTTGTTCACAGAGAAGTCCACTGTGCAAAAATCGCCCACGGGCAACAACAGCGAAATAAAGCAAACACATAAAAATAAACCGACAACACAGTCTGCCTCAGAAAGCATTTCCGGGAAAAGCGAAATCAAATAAAGGTAATGTCGGGGTCCAGCAGTCAAGGCTGACCCAGAGCCACCAGGAAGCTCTGCCATCCAGAGTGACTCACCCAACATAGCTGAGGTTTTGCCACACCTTGGAAAGCTGGGAGGCGGTATGATGCCAGTGCCAGCAAGAAGCCACCATCCCTTCCTCCCAGGCCCGTTGGGCGCCTTGCAGTGGCCATCTGACCCAGAACCCCTCAGTTATAGCTTTGCCTAGCTCCCACTACAAATACGAGCCAAAGATATAAAATTATTGGTGAGTTTTACAAATGGCTCCCCCAGACCTCCCTGCGCCAACCGGCCAAGTCCCCAGCACGCTGGAAGGTGACAAGCAGTGGCTATAACCCACTTCCAAGCATCTTGGGTTACAGTAGCCTTATCCCCCTGCTGGGATCTGATCCTCTCACAAAGAGGATTGAGAAAAGAGGCCCCAGGATACAGGGCCCACTGATCTCAGCACAAGGCCTGGGCAGCCTGCCAGCTCACCCGTGCCCAGCCCTTCCTGGTAACCACGCTCACCTGGAACTCAGTTCAAACCTGGGCACAGTTGCCACTGCCCCGAGTCAGCGGCTGCCCCAACACGCCTGGCCTGGCAAGGACCCAGAGGGTGTTGTCTGCTGCGGTGGCCCACCCTTTGCTGGAGATGTAGGGCTGGGGGCATTAGAGTATGAGCATGGACGGTCTCGGCATCAGTGGAGGCCTAGGGGGAGTGATGGGGAGACCACTGTGGCAGACTGCAGCCGAGTCTGGCACAGGGAAGGCCGGCACACCCCCTGGTCCTCTCCTCAGGATCCTTAAGTCAGGGTCAGGTGGGTTGCTGCGGCAAACCTCAGCTCCAGAGAGTCCTTCTCCTCCCCTCTCCCAGCGTTCCAAATGATACTGAAGGTCAGGGTTTGACTGGTGTCTTGGGACCCTGCCAGGGAAGGTCTGGGTCCAAGGGCCACCCTGTGACCCGAAGCTGGGATTGGCTTTCCTTGCTCCTGTTTCCTGTCCTGAGGTCTCTGAGCTGCCAAGTCAGGCTTCAGCGAACCAGGTCAGATCAGTCCCCGAACAAAGCTTGGTTGTTGCCGATCTGCCAAGAGGCCACAGACGAGCAAGGCTCCTGGGGCCGCCACCCCCTCTGATTGGAGTGACTTGGTGTCATCTTCACCAGGGCTGCAAGGGGACCAGGGCCCAGGGCGGGATTAGAGAGATAAGACCAAGAAACTGGGCTGGGAGCACAGTGCCCCTCAACCCTCGGTCTCTCCAGTGCTGTTGCTGAGAGCCACCAGGGAGCAGGCAGAATGGAGCCTGGGCTGAGCGGCCCCCAGCAGACACTCTGGAATGAATGGCTCAGAACACACAAAAACTGTCAGGAACTTTGGGGAGACAGAGGCCCCTGGCAGCTCAACAGGGCTGTTCTGGCGAGGCTAACTAAAGTTCCTGGAGCCAGAGCGAAGCTATCCCATCAGGGGAGACCAGCCCACCTGCCATGGCTGGCTTTGCTGCTGCCACAGACACTGGACGCCCAGCGAGCCTGGCTGCCACATGACTCCCTGTGTCTGATACTACAGTGTCCAACCAGCTTATACCCAACAAGGCAGACTTCTTTTAATTGGCACTCTGGGATCACATGACCTGCGGCAGTTCCTGTCAGGACACTGACGCCTCTCTAGGAATCCCTCAGAACAGCAGAGCTGTCTTTGCACAAGCCCCAGGGGACTTCACCAGGCACTGGTCCTGATGCTTCCCCCATAAATCCCTCCAGCAGACAAGAGCTGGGCTGTTTCCAAGGTAACAGCCCCAACAAACAAGTCTAAGAAAGGCGAGAGTCCCCTCTCTCCCTACCTAAACATTCACACTCCTTGAGCCTGGGGTGTCTCTCTGGAGCCCCTAACATCCCTAGAGATCTACTCAGCATGTGCCTTGGGGCCTGGCCCTGGGCTGGTCTGAGCTAGATCTTTCTTATCAAAAAACATCTTTAGCAAATTGTAGAGCCCCCACAACACTGCCCATGGACAAACATGCGGAACGGGCTGCCTGCAGGTTCCATGCACGTGATGGACAGGCCAACCTGAGGAGGGCAGCTGAGCATTCAGGTGTGGGATGGGCCTTCCACGGCTCCCAACAGACACCCACCTGAGCCCCTCCGCGTGGACAGCCAGCCCGCCGTCGAGCTAAGCCAGCTGCTCCTAAGTGGCAACCCTTTGTCCTCTCTGCGGCCATCCTGGTTTAGGCAGGTCCCACAGGTTTCAGGTAGAAAGTGGGTTATCAAATACTCCATCCAGCACACTGCACTCTCCTCTCTGCAGAGTGGAAAGTCAGAGAGAGGAGGAAGCAGGGGCGGGCGGAGTAGATGGCCGACCATGCCTAAACTTGCCTTTCCACCTCCCCAATGGTCTGGGAAGAGCTGGCTCCTGACTTGTGCTCAGTCAGCTCTCTTGGGACTAGGGACCTCAGGAGCTAGGCTAGTATGGGACACAGCCCCAGGCCCCTTGGATGCAGCTAAGCAAACAGCATGACCGTGAGGAGACAAGGGGTGGCCAGAGCCGGCACCAAGATGCGGAGGAACAGAAAGTCACCCATTCCCACACTTGCCAACACGTGGGTAGCTTACTCAGAAGGGACCTCAGAAGGTGCATCCTCTGCCCTCCCAAAGCCCCCCAGAGCGCTGGGCAGGGATGAACCCTCATCCCTGTGGACCTCCTAGGACTGAATCCCTGCGCAGTATAGAGCTGGCAAAGCCAGCCACCCGCTTTGAGAGTCTCCTGAAAGCCACAGGAGTCCCAAGACAATGCCAAAGTGCACACAGAGATCCACTTGGCCAGTCTGGTGGCTCGCAGCTAAGTCCCCCAGCCTCTGCCACCGAAGACTTCCAAGCAAGCCAAGGGCACTGAAGGGGAATTCCAGGAGACTCACAGGTTGTGAGAAGCTAAGTTCAGGACCCGAGAGAACAAAAGGTGTGGCCTGCAGCTGGCTCCAGTGCAGAGGGGCCTTCAAACCATGCGAGTCGAGAGGAGCCTTAGGTCCCCCTGCGCAGGGTAACATACGGCCTCCCAGTCCCTCCTAATGGCCTAGGGAAATCATGCTTGGATAGCAGTTGGAGAGTTAGAACAAGTACTTCTGAACCTGCTCCTGTAGAAAACCACGGTCACAACCAAGCTTTGTCCCTGTTTAACAATGAGACACGTGAGATAAAGTATTCTGGTCCCCGCAGCACCGGGGACTTAATCCCAAGAGCCTCACAGTTTCAAGTTCCCACCTTAACCATTGGGCCACACTGCTACAGCTTGCCGCTGAAACAAAAGGGAAGATGGAGTGTTCAGGAAGGCTGAGGCTCTAAAAGGGCCGCCAGAGGGTCCCCTAAATGCCCTGCAAATTCCCCACCTGGGAAGATCCTTTTTATTTTCCACGCATCAGACTCCTTATTCCAAGAGGTCACCCCAAAAGCCCCACCCCTTCCTCCCAGGTGCCCTGGGCTGCTTCAGAGGAGACAGGGTTAGCAGTGAGCTGCTATCTTACCCAGATCTTGCCTCCCCAGTGACAAGGCAAGCTCCTGCAAGCTAAGGGCCTGTCCTGCTACTGCGCCTGACTATGGGCACCCACTACACAAGGCATATTTGGTAGCTGTAGGTAAAGCCATGGGGTCCTTCCAGACAGGCTTCTCATCTCCCCTCTCGAGCGGCCCAGGAATGCTCACGGTTGCTCCCTGACCACAGTGTGGCAGCCAGTCCATGTGTTTCATAAAGAGGTCTAAAAGTGATAATCCCACTCCGTCTATGGGAAAGACACAAACTTTACTGGTTGCCCTTGGATTTTCAGGTGCTGGGGAGATTTTTAACATTCCTTGCTACTTTGCTTGAGTTTCTGGTGGCGATGGCTCTTAAGAGTCAATCTGACTTTGGCAAGAGACCCTACTCAGAACAGGGCTGGCTCCGAGAGAGCTGGAGGACACTGGTGTGGGCTGAACTCCTACCACCCAACTGCAGCAGAGTGACCCAAGCACCCCTTGGCACCCTGCCAGGCAGGGAACAAACTGGATATGGTCCAGACCCTCCCTCTGCCCATCCTCCAGGGGCCCTACCCCTTTAGGTAAACAGAAGGAAACAGAGAGCTTGCTTTTCTAGGGGCTGGAAGCTGGACTTCCACACGCCTATCACAGAAAGTTTCATAGTTTTGCAAAAATGTACCTGGTCAAGGTTGGGTAGGCATGGGAGAGATGCTGGGGCAAGTACTGGCCTTCACACCATCCCCAGAAACTCCAGGCTTTAGACTCCCCATTCAGACTTGGGGGTGGCTTTCTGGGGTTTGTGCAGTAAGCCAGGCACCTGTGAACTGGGAGGACCTGGGTACCTCAGTGTCCAGACCCACCAGTCGGGACGTGTGAGGAGACGCAAACCAAAGCACCGGCATCGGCCATCCCCAGGCCAGCCAGAGAGCCCGGGAAACAGCCCCAATGCCCACAACCATTCCAAGCATCTGGAGCATGCTGGGGAGGGAGAGGGGCCCAGTGCCAAACCAGCGCACACACCACCTGGAAGCCCCCACCTCCCCCACCATCCCATCAACAAGTTCTCCTGAAAGAAGCCAGTGACTGGGGGCCAAGCAGCCAAGTTAACAGCTAAGAACCACAGGGAGCTACTGGTCCAGAAGGCTATTTTTTTTTCAGGGCAAGCTAAACGACCCTCTTTAAGATGAAGTCAAGACATTTTGGTTCTTGAATATGGAAAGCAGGAGGAAACAGAGCATGACCTCAAGGCAGGGGGATGGCCCAAATGACCTCTTCAACTCTAACTTAGGCTCCTGATTCACAGCTCTTATCTTAAATGAACTCACAGGTTCTTGGCAGAACGCTTCCTGTCCAAATAGATTAGGAAAGGAACGTGAAGAGAAGGTCTGTGAGACTAGAGGAGGCGGACAAATGATCCAGCCTGGGTCACAAGGAAGAGTGGAGATCAGGGTTGCCTTAACCAGCTCTCGCAGCCTTGGCTGGGCTGTCTGTGAAATGGAAGCGTGAAGTAAGAGAGTAGCGAGAGCCCTGCAACCCTCCCCCCCCCACACACACACCACTACCTGTTAGAGTGAAGTTAGCCATGCTAGAACACTCAAGACATCCCGAGACCCAAATAACTGGCCCAACCCTCCTGGGTGGCTCCGTTTGGAGACCTTCCTGTGCCCCACTGGGCAAGGAGTTACCGCCAAAAAGAGGTGCTGGGGCCTGGTCCAGACCCCTCCATCCAGCCCCACCCCACCAACACACCCGGAACGCAGCCAGGTGCCTCAAGCGCCACCAATAAGTCAAACATTTCACTGACACGGCAAGGGGGACGCCCCCAGAGCAGCCCCTCGCACTCTAGAGTGAGCCAGCTCTGCGAGGGACAGCGAAAGGGCAAGATCAGAAGAAACTCCGGCGGCGGTGGCGCAGAGGGCAAGAGACTTGCACAGCGGCCTCCTCCAGGCCCTGGCGGCCCCGGGGGTCTGAGCATAGGGGAAAGCCAAGTGCATGGAGAACAGAGCTCACGCGTGGAGCGCCCCACAATCACCATCTGGGGGAGGGGGCAATCCAGCCCGGGACTATAGACTGTCCAGGGAGTACAACGTCCCGCGAGGTTTGAGCCACCGGACCGACTTGGTTCCTGGGTGGCCTCGTCCACTCCGGCCACCAGCGCTCAGGTGACACGCGCAGGTCCCCGACGCCGACCCTCCCCACGCCGGGCGCGGCGCCCACCTGAATAAGACTTCTTCATGGTGCCGCCGTGGCCGCCGCTCCCAGGAAAGTGTGGCGGCGAGGCCGCGGGGCGCGGGCTCCCAGGTGGCTAATTCGCGGCCGCCTGAGGGCGGGAGGAAGGCGGGAGCACGGCCGCCCCGCCCCGTCGAGGTGCGCGCCCGCCCCGCCCCGCGCCCCCACGCAGGTGCGTCCCGCGCCACCCGCCACACCACCCCTCTGAAGCCGAAAGTTAGCCACTGCAACTTTCCCCCGGGTTAGGCGGGAGCAGCCGGAGGAGGAGGAGGCACCTGGGCGGCTCACGGGCCACCACAGGACAGTCACGGGGTGCCTGAGAGGTGGAGTGGGGAACGGGACGCTGGCTTAAATGAGTCGGGCTGATCACCACCCACAGGTATCTCACCGGCCGCGCTGGCTGCCCCATAGGCCTGGACCTCCGTGTCTTCTTCCAGAACCTTGGGTCTGGTCATCATTTCTGCCACATCTGATACTGAAGAAGCACCCACTCTCTGCTTGTGCCTGGCTCCATGTCCAGGGGCCCCGAGTCTCTACAGCAAGGGAATCTGGAACTCCGCAGCTAGCGCTGAGTTCTTTCAAATTCTTAAAAATGCATGCATGTAATCTCAACACGTTGGAGGCTGAGGCAGGAGGATCACTACAAGTTTAATAGCAGCCTGGTTGTACAGTGAGTGCCTGGCCAGCCAGAACTATGAACCAAGATCCTGTCTTTAAAAGAGCAAGCAAACAAACAAACAAAAAGGGGCCAGGCGATGGTGGCTCAAGCCTTTTAAGTCCAGCATTCTGGGAGGCAGAGGCAGGGGGATCTCCGAGTTTGAGGCCAGACTGGTCTACAGAGTGAGTTCCAGGACAGCCAGGGCTACTCAGAGAAGTCCTGTCTTGAAAAACCAAAAGGAAGAAAAAGAAATTGGGGGGGGGGGCACGAGTTAGGAGCACTTGCTACTTAACCATAGGACCCTCGAGTTGCCTTCCCAGCACCCACTCGTTGGGCTCACAATTTCCTCTAACTCCAACTGCATGGGATCCAACACCTTCTTCCGGCAGCACACAGGTGTGAATATACTCATACAGACGCACACATGGCTCACGCAAGATGACTCAAAGATTAAATTCACTTGCTCCTAGGTTCAATCTCAGGGACCCACAAAGTGGACCCCCAAAAGTTGGCATTGCCACAAATTGTCCTCTGACCTCCACATCACCTTTGAACTATGGCATGCACCCCTCCCCCAACGCACTACAGGCTCACACAGGTAAGTAAACAAGATGTGAACTGATCAAATATAAGTAAATAAAACAGAAAGTAAAAGAAAAAGAAAAAGTCTTGCCATAATAAAACGTTCTTTGTTTTGGTTTTGTGTATGTGTCCGCGTGCGCCCGCGCACGCGCGGACGCGGAGGGGAAAGTGATTCTGTCCGGAGGGTGTTGAAAGCGATCTATTGAGGTTATGCCAAAGCAAGGCAAACAGGGCTTCGGAGAAGGTGAATGTGCCAGGTAGCTACGGTGATGGGAGGTGCAGGTTCCGGGCAGTATGCTGGGCGTGGTGAAGCCTGGGGCGCCACTGCCTTACCGACTCAGGCCCTGGGAAGGGAGAGCAGGAGATCCAGGTAGGGGCAGAGCTGCTTTGGCACACAGAGGAGTTACATCACCCCAAAATCCCCTTCCCTTTTTCCTTTGCAGGGAATTGCCGCTTCCCGCCTGACTGTGGTGGGAAAGTTATCAGTGGAAAACCGAGGGTGTGCTCAGCCGAGTTCTGACCACTAATCTTCCTCCATCACCACAGAGAGAGAGAGAGAGAGAGAGAGAGAGAGAGAGAGAGAGAGAGAGAGAGAGAGAGAGAGAGAGAGAGCGCGAGCCCATTCCAGTTACAGCACAGGCAGCTCCGGTGCCTCCTCCCTCTCTCATCTGAGAACCTGAGTCTCCAGAAGCCTAGGACACCTGCATTGGAAAAGATTGAAGGGATAGATGGGAGAGGGATGAGGTTTCTACACGGGGGTCCTGGAACTCACTCTAGAGACCAGGCTGGGCTTGAACTCACAGAGATCCATCTGCTCTGCCTCCTGGGTGCTGGAATTTAGGGCATGTGCCACCACAGCCCGGCTCTCATTTTGGATCTTTTAAATGGTTATTTTTTTTAAATGTGGGACAGATTCACGGCCTCACCAATGGTGACGGCCCACATACCGCTACAATTCACTAAACAGGCTTTTTTAAAGGTCTTTTCAATATTCTGTTCCTCTGCCTGCTGAGTGGTTGGTGACCCCTCACAGGCTTTCCTCACGAGCCAGGTCTTGCTGTGACAAACGAGGATTAAGACATTCCCAACATGGTGCCACACTGAGCTCACAATTCCTAAATGATATTAAGGCTGGGTGTAGGTCCCACACCTTTGATCCCAGAATTCTGAGGCATATTTCTGAGAGTTCAAGGCCAGTGTGGTCTACATAGTGAGTTCCAGGACAGCTGTGGTGACATACTGAGACTCGGTCTCAAAAAAAAGAAAAGGGAAGGAAGGAAAGAAGGAAGGAAGGAAGGAAGGAAGGAAGGAAGGAAGGAAGGAAGGAAGGAAGGAAGACTGGAGAGATGGCTCAGAGGTTATGAACACTGCCTGTTCTTCCAAAGGTCCTGAGTTCAATTCCCAGCAACCACATGGTGGCTCACAACCATCTGATGAGATCTGGTTCAGAATACAGTATATATAATAAATAAATAAATCTTTAAAAAGAAAGACAGAAAATTGTCTCTGTGGCTCTAAATAAAACAGGAAGCACATAGCACTGGCTTTAAGATCAGTAGGAAGAATCTGATGGGCCTGGAGGAAGTTGGAGTTAGCCAGAAAGAAACACTCTTGGGCACTGGAGGTCACTTCCTCATGTGGTAGCAGAAAACTTAGCTGAACCATTGCCTGAGGTGTATGAATAAACCTGTATATTAAAGCACTTCCCATGAGCTTTGGGCCTTGATGCCCTCTGAAATGGGTGATTCAGAAGACTACCTCTTGCTGGTGGCTCATGCTGTGTGAGGGTCCTAGACATCACAGTCACTTTAAGAGTTTAGGATTAGCTGTGGAGTGTTCCAGACAGTATATGCAGAAGGTGCCAGCACTTTTCCAACCTAGGGTGTCTGATGCCATCCTCCGGGCTCTGAATGTGCCTGCACTCATGTGGTATGCGCACACACACACACACACATGCACACATGCACACATGCATGTGCTCACACACATAGATGAGTGCACACACATGCACATATACACACAGGAACACACACACGTATGCATACTCACACAAATAAATGTAACACAAAAAACAAGCTGTACGTTGTTGCAGGTTTGTTGTCCCAGCACTCTGGAGTTGGAGACATAAAGATCAGTAATTGGAAGCCACATGAGACGTCCTCTAAAATAAATAATAAATAAATAAACTCAGAGAAAACTTCTTGCCCCGTGAATCCTTCGGACAGTCACAGGATTTCTGAGGCCCCAGACAAAGCACCTTGTGTGTCTTGGGAAGTCCCCAGTGGTCTCCTGAAGGCCAAGATGAAACAGGGTTTCTCTCAGAAGGTTTAATGATGTCCAGGGATTTGGGGGGGAGGGGCTGTTAAAGCAAGGAGTAGGAGGACATCAGGCGTCAGGGAGGGAGAGTGACATTCTTCTAGGTGGTTCCAGCACAATAGACACATTGGTCGAAACTCATAGGCTATAAAACATGAAGATGGAGCCCGGAGTAGACCCTGAGTCCTGCCTGTCGTCCAGAGCAGCCAGCCTGCATCACCGGGGCGAGCAGGCAGTGTGTGTGAAAACAGAAATACCGGGGAACACTGGGATTTCTCTGTATGCTCTGGGTGACTCTTCTGGAAACCAGAAACGCTTCTAAATGCAAGTTTTATTAGTTTTTTTTTTTAAAAAAAAAAAACGTTTTGTGGGTGGGATGTTTGCCTGGTGGGGTGGGTTTTCAGCACACCTACTGGGAACGCCCTCCCTTTGAAAGGAGTTGGGTGCGTGCCCTGCATGGGCTGGAGCAAGAAGGCAGTGAAAGGGCCTTTCACCCCCAGGAGCATGAATGCTGGCTGCTCAGGGCCTGACGGTTGCTACCTCAGGGGAACAGGGAGGAGTGACTCAGAACTGGAGCCAAGGCTGAGGATCCCACCATGACAGGCCTAAGCGAGGCCATCCCACTCTCTGGCCACTCTGGCCTGGACTTTTTTTGCCCTTCGTGGTGGGAATAAGGTTTTCATGAGAGCATAATTCCAACTGGACATAGAGGACCCGGCATGCTTTGCAAGTCACCTTGAAACATCTCACACCATGGGGCCAAGGTCCCTTCCCTGGGATTCTGGGTGGCCTTCAGTGTCAGCTTGAACCCATCTCCTAGAGCATGAGCCACCAGCAAGAGGTGGCCTGAGACGTCATCCAAGGCCCGAGGCTCATGGGAAGTGTAGTAACGCAGAGAACAAGGTTTAAAGCCACAGGCATGCAACCCTCAGTGTCAGGAGCCAGAACCCAGGACCGCTTCTTCAGATTCAGCCAGGAGCTAGCCAAGGCTGGGCTCAACAGGACCTGGATCTGCCACCAAGTTTACAGACCCAAGAGCTTCTGCTTTTAGTCAGTTAGAGCCAAGACCTTACTGAGTGGGACATCCCAGTCTAGCCACTCAGGCCTTCAGTGACAACAAGGAAAGGCGTCGACCACCAATGTGGGATGGACAATCTCTTACTGCCTGGTTAGCTTGGTGTATTTTGTGTGACTAGCACAATACCTGAAACTGGGTTCTTTATAAGGAAAAAAAAAACGGGGTGGCGGGAGGGTAGCAAGCCTGGTGGCTGGAAAAATCTAAACAGCAGGGCGCCAGTGTTTGTCATGTTTCCCCACCTGGTTTTCCTGGGGGGTCACCCTAGACTGTGAGGAGTGGGAGATGCGGACCACACCAAGCCTTCTCAGCAGCCACTTGCCTTGGGAAAGGCCCAAGTCTGTAGCTCGGATCCGAGGTCCTGGCCTTGTTGAAGTTTTCCCAGTCAGTCCAGTTGCAGAGGGGCGGGGTTTGTAGCAGAGCCTCAGCCGCTCTCCCCTGGCTGTCAACTAAGCCCTACAGCCCCCATCATCTTTGTACTCCTCTGAGAACATCCTCCTGACAGCGGTCTGCTGAGCGGCTTCCCTGGAGGATGGTCCCTTGTAGTCGGAGCTAACCCACCTAGAGACTTCCCCGGGGAGGGATGATCCCCTGTAGTTGGAGCTAACCCGCCTGAGTGGCTTCCCTGGGGAAGGTCCCCTGTAGTCGGAGCTAACCCGCCTGAGCGGCTTCCCTGGGGAAGGTCCCCTGTAGTCGGAGCTAACCCGCCTGAGTGGATTCCCTGGGGAAGGTCCCTTGTAGTCGGAGCTAACCCACCTAGAGACTTCCCCGGGGGGGGGGGGTATGGTCCCCTGTAGTCGGAGCTAAGCCACCTGAGTGGCTTCCCCGGGGGATGGTTCCCTGTAGTTGGAGCTAACCCGCCTGAGCGGCTTCCCTGAGGAAGGTCCCCTGTAGTCGGAGCTAAGCGCTGCCGCTTTGGCTTGCTTGACTCAGCGTCTTTGTTGCTGACTCTGCTCCGGCTCCGGCTGTTTGCAGGGTCTGATGATTGAGGCCTTGCCGAAGTGTGAAATTTACAGTAACCCTGTGCACAGGCTCTCCAGGAGGTTCCGTGGGTGTGTCTCCCGACACCACCTTCCTGGAAGACACTCAGAAAAAAAAAAAAAAAAGGAAGCGCTTTAAGACGCTCGTGGTTTTTTTCTCTGTAGTTAATTTTTTCCTGTTGCTGATCTGAAATTGATTTCTTGACTATTGCCCCACGGGCCCCTGCTTTGGTAAGAAGGATGGACAGTGACCAGTTGTATAAGACTAGATGAGTAGCAGGGGGGGGGGGGGGGGGAAAGGTGGGGGTGGAAGTGGGGGTTAAGAACATGCATCAGGGTGTGCACAGTCAGAACTAGCAGTCAGAGCAGCTGGTGCAAAGGGCTTGCGGTAGGGGGAACAGGAGCGGGGGCAGGGTGCTCCTTTTTTTTTTTTTTTTAAGGTTTTATGAGACAGGGTTTCTCTGTGTAGCCCTGACTGTCCTGAACTCAATCTGTAGTCCAGGCTGGTTTTGAATTCACAGAGATCTGCCGACCTCTGCCTCCTCCTCCTGAGTGCTGAGATTAAAGGTGTGTGCCACCATGCCTGGTTTTGTTTTGTGTGTGTGTGTATGTGTGTTGTGTGTGTATGTGTGTGTGTAGTGTGTGTGTGTGTGTGTACCATGACCACCCAGTAATATGTGGGCTCTGAGCACATGTACCCCAGTCCTCATGCTTGACTGGCAAACACTTCATTCACAGAGCACACACACACACACACACACACACACACACACACACNTAGTGGCATTACTGCTTTTGTGGTAACTAGCTGCTTATTATTATTATTATTATTTTTTAAAGATTTATTTATTATGAATACAATATTCTGCCTGCATGTGTCCTGCACCCCAGAAGAGGGCACCAGATCTCATTATAGATGGTTGTGAGCCACCATGTGGTTGCTAGGAATTGAACTCAGGACCTCTGGAAGAAGAGTCAGTGCTCTTAACCGCTGAGCCATCTCTCCAGCCCCTCTAATGTCTTTCTTATTGCTTTGGTATTACTGAGACAGTCTTGCTGTAGCCTAAGAGAGCCTTCACCCCCTCACCTTCCTGCTGGGATTACTTGTGGGCACCGCCTTTCTTGACTCCAGAACCCTTTTATCACAGGGTGCCCGGAAGCTTCTGTGGAACCTACTTTGGGAGGTTGTTCAGAAAGGTGGCGGCCCCGCTCCGGCTTTCTCAGTGTCTGCTGCAGGCCAGGTCTGCTCCTGAGTAACTTGCAACAGCCTGGACCTGCATCGCCTCCATTTTGTGTCTAAGTGTCAAGAAAGGGTGACTCCACCTGGTCATTTTCACGAGTCTTCCCTAGGAAGTTGCCACGTGGAAAGACTCCTGCCTCTGTCCCTGGGTTCCAACTGGAGCACAGTGTCCCCTACCCATGACACTCAGCCCACTTCGAATTGACCCTCAAAATGTGCTGTCCCCAGCCCTCCCTCTACTGTCTCCAGCCCTCCCTCTACTGTCTCCAGCCCTCCCTCTGACCTCTCTGTGCCTGACCTGTTGGTGTCTGGTCCCTCACAGCCTTTCTCAACTCTACCTCTGACTTGAAGGTGACCTTTGAACCCGGCATCTTCTTCCATCCTTCCTCAGCCATTCTGTGGCATGGTGTGATGTTAGTGTGTGAACTAAGAGTTAATATTAGTAATTAAGATTAGAATAAACAAGCTTGTGATTGCCAATGGCCACCAGTCAAGGGGAATTGGGACTATTTGGCAAATTGGAGCCACTGAAACTGACCTTGTGAATCTATCTATCTATCTATCTATCTATCTATCTATCTATCTATCGTCTATCTATCTATCTATCATCTATTATCTATCTATCATCTATTATCTATCTATCAATCTATCTATCATCTATCTATCATCTGTCTATCTATCTGGTTTTATGAGAGAGGTTTTCCCATGTAATAGCCCTGACTGTCCTGGAACTCACTCTGTAGACCAGACTGTCCTTGAACTCACAGAGATCCTCCTGCCTCTGCCTCCCAAGTGCTGGATTAAAGGCGTGAATTTATTCTTGTATAAATTACAATAAGTGGAGAGACTCAAGATATCTATGTTTCTGACTTAGCTGCTCCCTGCTGGCATGCGGTTCCCTCCCTGGGAGACCAGGCAAGGGTGGTCATTGGCCAACACCTTCAAAGTTGCAGATGGATCCACCTCTGACCCATGGCCCAGTCACCTCTGGTCCTGCTCACTTCCTGCCACCTTTGCCTCCCAGGAGGGAGATAAAGAGTGTGATGTCACTCCAGGGCATGAGAAAGGAGAAGGAGGTCTGTCTGCCTTTCAGGCTGGCACTTCCCCGGCACCCCCCTAGAGGGAAGCTGGGACCTGAGAAAAACCGCTGGGAACCCCCAGCTGTGCTGCTCCTTTCTGGCTTATTTTTTATTTGATTTATTTATTTATTTATCTATTTATTTATTTTGAGACAAGGTCTCACTCTGTACTCCAGTATGGTCTGGAGTTCATTCATGGCAATCCTCTTGCCTTAGCCTCCTGAATGCTAGGATTACAGGCGTAAGTATCACACTTAGCTTCTAATGGCTTTGTACGTGTATGTGTGTTGTGTGGAGGTCAGAGGTCAACATCAATCTCTACCTTGTTACCTTTTTTTATTACACTGAATTGTGTGTGTGTGTGTGTTGTGTGTGTGTGTGTGTCCGTGTACACACGTCCTGGCACCAGTATGAAACAGGGAGTTTTCTCCTTCTACCACATGGATCCCAGGGAGTGGACTCAGGTGTCAGGCCTGGCTGAAGGCTCCTTTGCTCACTGAACCCCGCCAACAGCCCTCCACCTCCTTACCTGTGTCAGGCTGTCTCTCCCACTCGGTGAGTAAGCTGGCAAGTGGGTGCCAGGTGTGCTCCTGTTATTGCTTCTCTGGCGCTAGGATGACGGGCAGACATCACCACACCCAGCACTTCACTGACTGAGCCATCTCTCCTGCCCCATCCTTGCTTTCAAGACAGTTTGTCTGTGTAGCCCTGACTGTCCTGGGACTGACTATGTAGACCAGGCTGGCCTTGAACTTAGAGATCTGTCTGCCTTTGCCTCCTGAGTGCTGGCTGGCCTTTCTCCCATTTTTTTTTAACTTTATTTTGTATGCATTGGTGTGAAGGTATCAGATTCCCTGGAACTGGAGTTATAGTTGTGAGCTGCCATGTGGGTGCTGGGAATTGAAGCCGGATCCTCTGGAAGAGCAGTCAGTACTCTTAACCACTGAGCAATCTCTCCATCCCCTCCCATTTTTTTTAAACTTTATTTTGTATGCATTGGTGTGAAGGTGTCAGATCCCCTGGAACCGGAGTTATAGTTGTGAGCTGCCATGTGGGTGCTGGTGCTTCTAACCACTGGGCCATCTCACCAGCCCCTTTCTCCCATTCCCAAGATCCATTGTTTTGGGGGTTGTTTTCCAGGAGCTGCATCACTCCAAACCCCACCCACCCCAGCATGAGTGATAGCTCAAGAAAGCATCCCAAGAGCTCCCATCCCTGCCAACCTTCCCCTTCCTCTATATTCCAGCGTCCTCGAGATAACACACACATGGGCAGGATGCCCTGCAGATGGGCAGAGAGGGGACAGAAGTCTGATGACCTCCCTCTCTGCTGGAAGGGAATGTTCTGGATTCTACCCTATGAAGGTCTGGGATGATGACAACTATGATCCAAGATGGTGACAGTCATGTGACCTCAAGAGACCAGCGCTCCACCACAGACTTCATCTCAGCTCTCTAGGTCACTCGTGAACAACCTCTACCTGAAGATGTCAGATATCCTTTCTTCAAACACCCCACCCCACTAGCTCAGCCTCCCTCTGGGCTTCCCTTGCCCCAGGCCTGACTCTTGAGCAGCCAGAGGGAGGGAGAGGTAGTGTCTCCCAGAGAGCTTCATAAAACAAAAACCTGTCATGACTCAAGCATGGTGACACACGTCTTTAACCCCACTCAGGAGGCAGTAAGTGGGCCCATCTCAGTGAGTTCAAGGCCAGCCTGGTCTCCATAGTGAGTTTTAGGACAGCCATGCCTACACAGTGAGACCCTGTCTCAGAAAACAGAACACTTTATTCGGGTTAACCAAAAGCTTCTCTCAGTTGAGACGTGGAACATTCCCTGGGTAGAGAACCCCAGGACTGATGAGCCTTTGACCAAATCACAGTTTTGCCCAGAATCAACTTTTGACACTATCCCTCACCATCCTGGGGTAGCTAGACTGACCTCATAGCTGTAGTGCCCCGGGACAGCACATGAATTATTTGGTGGCTCTCTTCCGGGCCGCCATCCCAGGCCCCTCCAGCCTCTCTCAGTGCACAGGATGGAAAAGCCGCTTCTGGGAGCCAGCCTGCTGGAAACCCAGCCCCACTCAGGCCTCTCCACAGGGGCTGAGCCTGACAGACAGAGGAGCCAGGTGTCTCCTCTTATCACAAGAGCCATCACCTGGGAGGGTGAGAAAATCCTAATTTGTTTTCATTAAAACATAGATAAATAAAGAGCCTGCCAAGCAGCAAGGAGGAAGGCTGGGAAACGGGCTGCTGCCCTCGGGGCCACAGCTGCAGGTGGCTGAAGGTCACTGCACTTGTGACGAGGGTCTGCTGAACCCTCCAGGGAAAGCTCTGGCTCTCTGGCCCACTCTGGGCCGTCCTCAGCAACTGTGCAAGCATCCCTGGAGGAGCTGTGAGACCCAGGACAGGATGCCCAAATGAAGCACACCTCTGGCAAGCGACACTTGATTGTGCAAATGTGTGCGCATACATACATGCATCTGTCCATGTAAATGTGTGTATACATACATGCATCCGTACATGTAAATGTGTGTATACACACATGCATCCGTACATCTAAATGTATTTACATACATGCACCCGTACATGTAAATGTGTGTATACATACATGCATCCATACATGTAAATGTATTTACATACATGCGCCCGTACATGTAAATGTGTGTATACATAATGCATCCGTGCATGTAAATGTGTGTATACATACATGCATCCATACATGTCGATGTGTGTATACATACATGCATCTGTACATGTAAATGTATTTACATACATGCATCCATATATGTAAATGAATTCGAACTTTACTGAGCAGGGTGTGTTTTTATTTGATAACCCTGGAAACTCCATACGGCCACCACCCCTAGACATGGGTTCCTAGAAAGGGACCCTGGACATCAACTCCTTAGCCATCATCCCCAGCACCATGCTAAGGACCAGACCCTTGAGTGACAATTCTGGCCTACCCAAGCCAAATGAGATAAAAAGGACAGGGAAGATGGGGGTTGCTTTGCTTTTGTAAAACTGAAAATGTTCGGATGATGGGTCTTTGCTCTCGCTCTCTCTCTTTCCCTCCCCTCTCTCTGTGTATGTGTGTGGGTATCCATGCACACTCGTGTGCTTATATATGTATGTGAAACTGTCCTTAAAAAATAAAAGACAGCTGGGCAGTGGTGGTGCACACCTTTAATCCCAGCACTTAGGGAGGCAGACCTCTATGAGTTCAAAGCCAGCCTGGTCTACAGAGTGAGTTCCAGGACAGTCAGAACTACACAGAGAATCCCTGTCTTGGAAAAATAAAAACCAAAAGACAAACAAACAAACAAACAAAACCCAAACAAACCAAATCACACAAGACAGTGATAGCTGGGTGTAGTAGTATACATCTTTATCATCACACTCGAGAAACAGAGACAGGGGGAGCAAGAGTCCAAGACCATTCTGGGCTCCATAGAGGAGTTGAGGGTAGCCTGGGCTACGGGAGACCCTGTCATTCACAGATAGATAGACAGACAGACAGACAGACAGACAGGCAGACAGTGGGGCTATGGTGTGTGTTTGTTAATATGTCTTTGGAGGGCTAAGGTTGTAGATCAGGGTAGAGCACTGGCCTAGCTCATGTGAGGACCTTGGTTCGACCGGTTACGAAGGTAAACGTAGAGATATTTCTGATAAAGTGGAAATGTACACCCCTTGGGTAGGCATGAGTCGTCCTCGGCTACTCAGGATGCTGAGGCAAGAGGATTGCTTGAAGTCAGGTGACGAAGGCCTGCAGTGAGCAACATAATGAGATCCTTCCTGCCCATTAGGAAGATTCGGGCTTTGTTTTTTTGTTTTTTTGTTTTTTTTTTTTAAAGGACCGAGGCCTGGGGAACTAACACATCTGTCCATCTTTCCCCATACTGCAGTTGAGCCAGCACCAGGGCATCAGGCTCTCAGCTGGCCCCTCCGTATAGCCCCTCCTCCCTGCTCCTTCCTCCTGGGCCCAGCCTACCTAAATACCAAAGCCTTCTTTCTTTACTCCCAGCCCCTTTCTCCACTGAGCAGACCCAGGGACTGGCCTTGCCCCTCTCCTGTGCCTCTTCCCAGGAAAGCCTCACTTTACTCCCTCAAACCTTATTTCCTTAGCTGTAGGGTGAAGCTAATGTCCCCACCCCCACCAGTCATCGAGAGGAGGCCACTTGAGGGTGGCCACGTGTGAACGCCGGTCACGTTGCAGACTTAACGGTTTGTACATGTTTCTGCGCTAATGTTATAATTCGATAAAATGGTTTCTCAACAATTAACAATTAACTTCAATGAACAAAGAAGCCCCCAACAAAGGAAAACAACACAGTTCAACTTGCAAGAAGTTTCCTTGCCGCTGGCTTTTAAGAGGGAATGGTAATTTACGATTGGTCGCCTGTGCACAATCGGCCAGAAGAAATCAGACAGCTGGGCTCAGAGCTGGGTCAGTGGGATGTGGTTTCGTTTTTCAAAATTAACCTTCAAACTCATCACATTCCAGGGCTCTGGAAACTTTGTTGATTTTCTATTTTTAATGAACTTTTATAGTAAAAGAAAAAAGTCAGTGAATTAAAGAGGATAATATTTCAAAGTCCATATTTCAGGTCATTCCTTATAACAGAGCCAGAGAAACTTTAAGGAGAAAATGTTTAGTTGCAACCTCAGGGCTGGGCAGGGTGGCATGTATCTTTAATCCCAGCACTCAGGAGGCAGAGCAGAGGGGTCTCTGTGAGTTCAAGCCCAGCCTGGTCTACACAGCAGGTTCTAGGCCAGTCAAGGCTATATAGCAAGACACCTCCCTGTTCCCTCCAAAAGATGCAGCCTTAATAAAAAGTAAGTCAGACTCAGAGAACGAGGCGCGGGTGCTTGGCCTCCCTGCCATCATCTTCGAAACCCACACCCTGAGAAGAGATGGTAGCGCCTAGGCTGAAAGAGTGACAGACACGGGGAGAGGTCCAGGAGAACCAGCTGGAAACCCTCGGACGCTGCAGGAGCAGAGATCAGGGATGCTGGCCAGGACACAGGAATGACTGTTAAGATGCAGGCCAGAATTTGTCTCTCAAGCCCTGTGGAGTGGTGCGCGCCTATTGTCCCAGCATCCACGATTATTACAGCCCAGGCTACAATCTGAGTTCAAAGCTGGGCTGGGCTACACTGTGAGGCCATGCTTCTCACAAAAGCAGGAACTGGGGCAAGGGTTCAGTTGGTAAAGAGCTCCCATTGTCAGCACGAGGGCCTGGGTTTGACATCTAGAGCCCAGACTAAAAGGCCAGGCAGAGGTGCGCACTTGCAATCCCAGTGCCGGGAGGCAGATGGGCTGCCTGGGGTTTGCCTCTGAGCCTCAGTGGTGCGGTCCAGGCCAATGAGAGACCCTGCTTCAAAATAAGGTGGATAGAAAATGAGGAACAGAACCCTGGGCTGTGCTCTGGCCTCCACATGCTCTCGAGTACAGATGTACACACAAATACATGCACAAAGACAAATCAATGAAGGGCTGTAAAAATGGCTCAACAGTTAAATGTACTGAGTGCGCTAGCAGAGGACCCAGCCCCCACATGGTGGCTTACACATCCGTGACTCTAGTTCTACAGGGATCCGATGCCCTCTCCTGGCCTCCATGGAGTATATGCACACATGTGGCGTGTAGACTCACGAGCAGGCAAAATGCACCACACACACACACACACACACACACACACACACACACACACAAATCGGAAAGAAACTTAAGTCACAGAGCTTGTCTCTTGATGGTCTAGAACTTCCGTCTGCATCAAGCCCACCCAAGAGGCCAGTGTTACCCATCACTGAAACAGTCCATTTTGGTCATTTGCCCTGCACCTGTGGCATTCTGGCAGGTTCTGCAGATCGTCCTTTCTGGTTTGTCAGCTGAAGAGTCAAATCATAAAAATAAAAAAGAATGAGGCAGGGGATGAAGCCGAGCTCTGCGCCCAGGCTGGGGTAGAGTCTCCAGAGCAGCATCAGGGCCAGGGATTCAGCGACACCCTGACATCCTGCGTCTCCCTCAGTAATGACCTCATCGTCCTGGAGGGGGGCCCCTGGAAGAGACAAGTCATGTGATGGCGACGGGGGGGGGGGTGGTGATCCAGCCCCCAAACCCACGGGCAAAGCTGATCCTAAGGACAACTGGAGAAACTTGAGCACGTGGTGATTAAGGCACTCCAGATGTGACAGAAAGAAGAGAAAAATCCGAAGATTTTCAAATAAAAATGTTTGGCGTCGTCAAAGACCATAAGAAATCGTCGAAACCCTGATTGGCTTAAGCGAAATAGAAACAGGTGGTCCTGGAGAGGAACCCTCTGGAAATTCCACAAGTCAGCAGCGCCATTCTTAAGATTCAGAACTCAGCACGTGGAACGTTACTTGGCAGGACAGTCTGAAGAGAGCAGTGAGCTAGCTGGTGGAGTGACCAAGAATGTGGCCCAGAGCTGGGCAGACAGACCCACCTAACCAACGTCAGACGTGAGGGTGAGGAAGCCCAGAAGACAGACGGAGACCTGAGAGGAAATAGAAGGAAATGCTCATTGGCTCCTAAGAGGGAAGCCAACATTTCTCAACAACTGAAAGTTGATGCGGTATGCCACCGGGGATAAAAGAATACCTGCCCATTTCTAGATATATTTCGACAAAACTGGGCTGCATCTGAGGATCAAGAGACAGCTTGGGGACTGGAGAGATGGCTCAGCTGTTAAGAGCACTGGCTGCTCTTCCAAAGGTCCTGAGTTCAATTCCTAGTAACCACACGGTGACTCATAGCCATCTATGAGATTTGGTGCCCTCCTCTGGCCTGCAGGCATACACGCAGGCAGAACACAGTATACATAATAAATAAATAAATAAATAAATAAATAAATAAATAAATCTTCTTTTTTAAAGATTTAAAAAAGAGACAACTCTGAAAAGCGACCAGAGACAATAAAAATGAACAAAACAAACTAATACGTTGGTTACTGTACTGGCTAGTTTTACGTCAGCTTGACACAAACTAAAGTCAGCTGAGAAGAGGGAGCCCCTCCTTAAGAAGGGGCTGTAGGGTATTTTCTTAATTAGTGGTTGATGGGGAGGGCCCAGCCTACGGTGGGTGGGGACACCCTGGCTTGGTGGTCCTGAGTTCCATAAGAAGACAAGCTGAGCAAGTCAGTAAACAGCATCCCTCCATGGCCTCTCCATCAGCTCCTGTCTCCAGGTTCACGCCCTATTTGGGTTCCTCTCCTGACTTCCTTCAGTGACAAGCTATGGTGTGGAAGCATAAGCCAAATAAACCCTTTCTTCTCCGAGTTTCTTTTGGTCATCCTGTGTCTTCACAGCAGTTGTAATCCTAAGGCAGCTACTTAGCAAGAAATGATGGATAGAATTCCCATCCTTTACTGGAGCTTAGATCAGGATTGTGAAGGCTAAGGGAACACAGGCAGCATCCTAAGCTCCTATACCCAGCTAAACTATCTCTTGAGGGTGTGGTTAAGTGAATGTAGGGGCTGGAGAGATGGCTCAGTGGTTAAGAGCATTGCCTGCTCTTCCAAAGGTCCTGAGTTCAATTCCCGGCAACCACATGGTGGCTCACAACCATCTGTAGTGAGGTCTGGTGCCCTCTTCCGGCCTGCAGGCATACACAAAGACAGAATATTGTATACATAATAAATAAATAAAATAAATAAAAGTGAATGTGTTCAGACAGAAAAATCTTGAGAAAGCGTTCCCTGCTTACAACCTGTCTCTGAAACAGTCACCAAAGTGTGAGCTTCAGGAGTGGCGAAGTGAACTCCTGAAAAAGAGAAGACCATGAAAAAAGACAGCAAAAGAAAACATCACCATGTCGGGTGGTGGTGGCACACACCTTTAATCCCAGCACTCTGCAGGCAGAGACAGGCCCGTCTCTCTGAGTTTGAGGCCAGCCTGGTCTACGGAACTAATTCTAGGGCTATACAGGGAAACTCTGGCTGGCTGGAACCTCCAGGCTTCAGGTCACTTTTGCTTGACTCTCTCTCAAAACCCCACCCTCTCAGAGAATCTCCAATAAAGAAAAGGCGCCATAAAGCTCAGTTCTGTATTCCTGGCAGCCACAACAGCTCCTCCCCTGAAGTTGCCAGCAGCCCAAGTCCCTACTTAAAGTGTTCAGCTTTTGACCCAGTTTGTGGCCTCGTCTCTCACCTACAGCCTGTATAAGTTCCCTACTTTAGTTCGGGCATGTGACTTCTCCAGCCCTCACCTCGGGGACTGGAAAACTCACCTGGGAGTTGCTTCCCTCAAATAAGCCTGTTCTTTTGCTTTTTCAATTAGGCTTGATCTGGCTTACTGTGTTGGAGAAACCTATTATCATAGAGAAACCTATTATCGTGGTACAGAAAACCCACTAGGAACTCCTAGAAAAAGATAGTGAACACAGGAATATGCTGGTAAATTTAACCGAATATGAATGTAACAAAACTTGTGTGGGACTGAAATTCTAAACAATAACAAAATAGTGTTCTCTGAGAAGTTCAAACTTTCTAGAAAGGCTAGAGATACTTAGTAACTAGCTCCAGGTAGTCCGAAGGCAACTGCTCCTCTTGTGGCGGGTCCTTGGAAGGTACCTAGGAGGCAGGAAGCAGGGGCAGGGAAGCCAGACACAGTGAAGGGAGTGGGATTCCTTCTCTGCTCTCCTGAGCACCGAGGGTGGCAAGTGCTACGCCGGGACCACATTCTGCAGGCCCGTGGGATGCTATGAATTTATGAACTGTCTGTGAGGACGGCTGCGTTGGTGACCTGAGGATGGATGGCCCCTCTGAACAGAAAAAGGCACAACTGCACTTGGCAGGGGCTCCTCTTACAGTCACTCGGGAGATCCTACAGGTACAGGTATTGGCCTCCAAACCTACTGACATGAATTTGACACTCCCCCTCCAGAACTCACAGGGCAAAAGGTGTTGTCTCTCTGACCTCTTCATGTGCACTTACAGGAGGGAAGCAATCCCTTAGTCTCTCTGGAAGCCTGTAATCTCGGGGGGGGGGGGGGACTCAGGCCACCTGCCCCAGGCCGCACGGTTCTCTAGTGCAAGTAAGGCAGCTGCCAGCCAGCGGCAGGAATCTCCCTGTGTCATGGAGACCTCGGCTTTATTTCCTACCTCAGTTCATCCAGGGCCAGGGCTGAACTCCTGATGTCAGCTTTTATCTCTGGGAGTGGAGAGGGTCCCTCCTGAGGCTGGGAGTTCTGGTTGGGCAGGGTGAGGACATGGAGGAGCCGGACTGTGTGTCTTGGGATGTATTTACCATCCAGACCTCCTGGAAAGAGCATGTGAGCTCCTGACCACAGGTGAAGGTCGGGCTCACGCCAGCACAGCACCTGCGTCAGGCGGCTTAGCCACTGGGGGTGACTCAACCCTGGGATTACAGGCTTCCAGGGCAGCTAAGTGCCTGGAAGAGGAGGCAGCCTTGGGGCCCAAGTACAGGTTAGGGATGGAGAAGGTTAGGGGGCATGAAAAGGACCTAGAACCTGGGTCTCTGCCCACAGCTGACCACAGACAAGCGTCCGCAGGAGGGACTGGGGGACAAGAGACGGGCTCTAGCAAGGTGGAGCAGCGGACAACAGGTCCTAACAGGAGAGATGGGGAGAAGAGGGGACAGGCTAGGGCAGGGCAGGGTAGGGCAGGACTGTACCTCCATAGGGGAGGGAGATTCATCTTGCCATAGTTGGGGTCTAGTTGGCTCCATCTCCTACTTCGTCCCAAGTGCGTCTGAGCCTCAGTTTCCCTTCCTATGATGGGGGCAGCACCCTCCCTGGGTCAGGCACCCATGATAGGGAGGTGCAGTGTGACTCTAGTGCTGGGAGTGCTCCAGGTCTACAGTACAGAGCACCTAGAGGGTTTCCTACTACCCGGTACCACAGACCAACTGAGTCCCCAAAGGCTGAGCTCCCCAGAGCAGCTTTGGAGTCACAACAGGCCAAGCAGAGGCTAACTAAACTGCCTGCCCCCAGCCCACCTTCCAGCTTGCACAGGGACATAGAAAACCCATGGGGCTGGAGAGATGGCTCAGCAGTTATGAACACTTGCTTGCTGGTACAGAGAACCAGGGCTTGCTTCCCAGAGCCCACATAGCAGCACAACTGTCTGTAACTCCAGTTCCAAGGGATCTGATGCCCCCTACTGGACTTCATAGGCACTGCACACACAAGATACCCAGACGTATGCAGGTGAAACACCCATACAGGTAAAAATAAACAAACAGACACCTCCTATACTCGCAAGGGAATATGGAGTCGAATGTGAGGTAATTTAAAGTTTGTTCTGCTTTGTTTTGTTTGAGTAAGAATCTTATGCAACCTAGGTCAGTCTCAAATTCACCGCGGAGCTGAGGGTGACCTTGAACTTCTGATCTTCCTGCCTCCACAGGCCTGCACCACCACATTATAAGGTATTAGGGGACTGAACCGTGGACTCTGTGCATACTAGGCAAGTGCTCTACCAAGAAAGTCACATCACTTCCCTGAGCGGTGATGGCACACGCCTCTAATCCCAGCACTCAGGAGGCCGAGACAGGCGGATCTCTCTGAGTTCGAGGCCAGCCTGATCTACAGAGCAAGTTCCAGGACAGCCAGGGCTACAGAGAGAAACCCTGTCTTGAAAAACAATAAAGTGTTTTCACATTGCCCAGTGGCTGAGCAGGTCCTCAGCTGAGCCCTGATGGGTGTCTAGCAGACTCCCTAAAAAAGATACTCAGCTTAAACCCCTCTGTATCTCCTGAGTCCCTGAGGACTAGCGACTGGGCATTGGGTTGCCGTATAAAGCTAGGTGTCTTGGGGATACAGGAGATTGGCAACTTCCATCACCCCCTCCCATGAGGTCTGTTATCTAGAGGTCTCTTTTAGAATTTCTTTTTTCTTTTCTTTTTTTTTTTTTTTTTTTTTTTTTTTTTTTTTTTTTTTTTTTTTTTTTTTTTTCGAGACAGGGTTTCTCTGTAGCTTTTGGTTCCTGTCCTGGATCTCATGGAGGCATTTTCCAGTTGAGGTTCCCTCCTTTCAGGTAACTCTAGGTTATATCAAGTTGACATAAAACTAGCCAGCACATACAGTGAGTTTAAGGCTAGCCTGGGCTACAGAAACTGTGACCCACAAACAAAGTTTGGTCATGATTTAGGACGGTGAATGAAGTGGATTCCAAATGACCTTCAGGTTGATGGGTCTAGGGTTGGTGACAAACTAGCTACCGGTCAGGTAAGCACAGGGCAATAGTGCCACCCTCGTGGGGATAAAGCAGGACTTCCTGGAGGAGGTGAGACCCTGATGGATGTGCCGTCTCCCAGGCTGAGCACTTCTGAAGCCATCCTCCTGGGACTCTGATCTCGTGTGCTCCTCCAGGCTCCAGCTCTCTGGACTTTAAACCTCAGTAGGAATCAGAGCAAGATGTAGGTAGGTCCCCCAGCTCATGGGACACCCCCTGGAGGGGTTGAGGGTGCTGTCCAAAGCCTGGACCTATAGAAACTCCTTGAGCGGCACATACACACACTCTCCAGCAGGTGGCGGTGTTGTCTCTGAAATGAGACTGGTCCCACAAGGGCCTATGCTTGCTGGCAGGGACACCGGACAAAGGGGGCACTATACTATGCTGTCTCAAGGGACAGGCCACTAGATGGACCCTTCCCTGGTCACTGTTACCCTCTCCGATCCATTGGTACTGTTTGCTGGGGCCCTTACTGTGGAGGTTTCTCATTGTTACCCACTGCCCCCCCCAGGTGCTCTTTGCTTGGGTATATCCCTGTCCCCTTCATTCTGGGTCCTAAGTGACCCTTCAACCCAGCCAACCCCAACATCTCCTCCTAGCTGTCCCTGAGTCCAGGAGCAGGTCATGTGGTTCTATGGGGCTGGAGTGCTAACGGAGAGAGAGGGGCAGGTCACCAGGCACATTGTGTCACAGAGAAGCTAGGTGAGGAGAAAAGCGAGCCAGCATTTAACACGGGGCTGGCCCTGACATCTGGGCCCCTCCCCAGGTTGACACACCAGCACCTGGATTGTCAGGAAGAGCCACCCCAGTCTGAGAAGCCATTCACTCTGGGGCCAGGCAGGGCCTATGACCCATTGTGATATGTTGAGTGTGACTGTGTTCCCCACAGATGAGAGGAACATGGGACCTAGCTAGGAAGACGAGATAGACAGCAACTACTGAGACCACCCATGACCCTGCACCGCACCTATCCCAGAGGTTCCTGGTACACACATGTATTCACATCACACACTCACACTGGGGCTGGGGAAAAGCACTGCAAGCAGAGTGTGTGCATATGTGTGTATGTGTGCATGCACACACACGTGTGCACATATGTGTACAAAGTCTCTGGGGCAGGGACCAGGATGCACACATACACTCACTCACATACAATTATACTTTTTTTTTTTTTTGAGACAGAGTTTCTCTGTAGCTTTGGAGCCTGTCTTGGCACTAGCTCTTGTAGACCAGGCTGACCTCAAACTCACAGAGATCCACAGAGAACCGCCTGCCTCTGCCTCCTGAGTGCTGGGATTAAAGGCGTGCGCCATCGCCTGGCCATACTTTTTTTAATAAGAGAAAAAGGGATGAGAAATGAACCTCACTTGTTTCCTGTCATGATGACCACATTTGCTACTCACTGTGAAAGCAGAAGGCCAGGGGACAGATTTCAGAGCCCACCCTGCCATTCCAAAACAGAACGCCCAGTAGAGGAGGCTTGCTTATCTTAGTCACTTTTGTGTTACTCCCAAATCCTCAAGGTCGGGTAGCTTATATAGAGGTTGGGCTGCCGAGATGGCTCAACAGGTAAACACACTTACCACTCCGGCCTGACGACTGGAATTCATGCGTGGGACCCACGTAAATAAAAGCCAGATGTAATGGTGCACATCTGGAATCCCAGTATTCTCCCATCCAAGTATGAACCAGGACAGACCCTGCTTAGCTTCTGAGATCAGACGAGATGTGGTGCGTTCAGGGTGGTATGGCCATAGACAGAATCCCAGCATTCTATGATGAGATTTGCTTCCTTTGAGAGCAACCACTGCCCTGGGGACCAAGCCTCTAGCACACAGCTGCTGGTGGACACTCTGCAAACACGCCCAGACCACAGCGCAGACTTCCTCCCAGGCTAAAGGTGACGTGAGAGATACAATGACCACAGGCCAGCATGGCCCTCAGCTGAATCCCGTGGGATGGTCAGGCAGCACCCGAAGGCAGATCTGAACACAGGCGGTGTGGAGGCAGTACACGTGAGTTCTGACATAGCATGGCAGCTAAGAAAATGTCATTTTTCAGTTTTCATAATCTTCAGCAATATTTTTTAATTTTAAAAGTTAAATTTGATTTTGTTTTTCTGAGACAGGGTCCCATGGAGCCAGCGTGCCCTTGAGCTCACAAGGTAATTGAGAAGGACCCTGAACACCTGATCCCTCTGTCTCCACGGTGGCCTGAGCTAGGATAACAGGCATATGCCACCACCACACATGGCTTAAAATGTCATTTAAAAAAAAAGTCTAAAAATATTTAGAGGAAAATGTTAAGAAAATGATACCTTATTTTTAATTTAAGAAAAAAGAAAAGCAAAAATGTTAGCAACTGTTAAGTGTAGCTGACAGATCCAGGCTGACAGGCACCTTCTTAATCTCTGTTTGCTTAAGGTTTTTGTAATAGAGCTGGGTTTTGTTTTTCTAACTAATGTCTTCCCTTTTCTTCCTCTTCCTCTTCTTCACTTTCTTCTTCTTTCTTTTTTCTTTTTGAGACAGGGTTTCTCTGTATAGCCCTGGCTGTTCCGGAACTCAGAGATCCGTGGGCCTCTGTCTCCCAACTGTTGGGATTAAAGACTTAAAGGCGTGCGTGCGCCACCACTGCCCAGCGTGTCTTCCCATTTCAAGGAGGGGAGATTAGTATTTGTTAGCTTACATTCCATTTACGTATTTTGTGAGCCACGACTGTCTGACAGCCGGCTGAAAGGAGTGAGTGCCCTCTTGACCATGTAGGGCCAGGGATTGAACTCGTGCTGGAAGTCTTGGCAGCAAACGCCTTTTCCCATAGCCGTCTTGTCACCCTCCCCAGCCCCCCCCCCACTTTTCTTTAAAGACAATAAAATCTCCTTAGTGAGTAATAGGTTGCTTCTCTTTGAGGCTGAACTGAGCAGGGAATGACAGGGGAATGGCACCTGGCCAGTCTGCATTGGCTGAGCAAGGCTCACTCACTCTCCCCTGCCTCCAAAGGTCAGAAGTAGAAAATCAGTCTCCCTGGTCAGCTGAGTGGACACCATCTCACCGCTGTCCCCAGCACTGGCGGTCCCGTGGAATCACCATGACTAACTCAGTCTGAAACATGGAGCTAAGAACAGGACCCACGTTGTCCTTTATGAAGAGAACGAGAATTTGAGCCTGAAGCGCGGCTAATATTGGGTGGGTCCATGCCGTCACAGTGGTCTGTCAACCTCTCAGAGCCGTTCAGCAGCCTCCTTGACTCAACCTACCTGGGAAACAACTTATCCATCCCCACGCTCTGTGACAGCCCCATTTCCATGGAGACGAGCCACAGCTGCTCAGCATAGCTCAGGTAAAGAGGGCCGTGGGGGCGGTGAAGGGTTGGAGAGATGGCTCACCAGTTAAGGGCACTAAATGCTCTTCCAGAGGATCTGAGTTCAATTCCCAGCACCCACATAGCCCATCACAATCTTCTGTAACTTGAACTGCAGGGGATCTGGTGCCCCCTTCTGGCCTCTGGGAGCACCTACACTCGATGCACATAGCCACACACGAATAAAAGTAAAACCAGTCTATAAGGGAGGCCATGGGACCTGTTCAGGGTGGTGGGTTGGATTCCTGGGGGCCTGGCACAGGAAGAAGGAGCTCCAGGCTGGAGCACAGACCTCTCACAGTGGGAGATATAGGGAGCAGGTACGGTTACCTGGGTGGGGGTCTGCACAGCTGTGGGCATTGCACACCCTGGAGCTCCTCTGTGGGAATGGTGTTCCTTGGTCTCTGGTGTCCCTGGAGGGACTTCTTCACTGGGCCTCCAGGAATATAAAGCTACACGTGGCCAGGCTAACGCCGCTTACCAGGAGTTTGCTGACCGGAATGATTGTGGAGGCTGGGCCCTCAGATCTGGCCTTCTCCCCCCCTCCCCGTCCTTTCCCTTCAGGACAGGCTGTGACAGCCTGTGACAACACTCCCTGAGCTAATGCTAATGTCAGCAATGACTCACGGGTCCAGCTGCAGCTATTAACCACAGAGTGCCACTGGGTGTATGCCAGGCTGGAGGCTGAGGGCTCCCTGAGTGAGAACATACCACCCTGAGATAACACGCTGGGGATTCAAGGAGGGTCCCGTGCAGCTTCAAGGTCACTCGGTGGTCATAGGCAGAGCAGAGGACAGGAGGGAAAGGGACCAGACTGAGGCTCCCGTGACTTGGTCCACAGACGACTGGTCCAGCTTGCCATGATCTGCAGTCAAAAGGCAGGACTCGGTCTGCCCCGAGGGCTGTGGCAATAGCAGAGAGGAGAGCACCCATCTGCTTGGCTGGATGGACCCCCGAGGAGGCAGGAAGAGGGGCTGAAAATAGAACCGATGTGCTGCCCATTAGCATGTAATTTCGCTCTGATTTGCATCTTCTGCTCCAGAGCCACTAAGCGTACAATTATAAAATCAAATGCGTGAATGAATTCCTGTGCCCTTCCTAGAATAGACACACCGCATCCTTGGGGCTTGGGCGCTCGCTCACTCGCTCGCTCGCTCTCCTCCAGAACTCCCTACTAAATGTGCCCTTGCTTTAAACAAAATTCCCCAGGGATGGGAAGGTGGCTCCTGGGGTAAGGTGCACCTGAGCTGGGTCCCAGAAGCTGCACATGACCCAGGAGAAGCCCTGGGGCTCGCTGGCAACCTCAGTGACAGACCCAGACTCAAAGAACAGGGCGGGTGGTTCCCGAGGAAAGGCACCTGAGGCTGATCTCTGGCTACACGCATGCACTCTCTTTCACACACAAGAAAAGAAAAAATTCCCAGCATGCATCACTTCCATCATTAAACTGAGAGTCAAGAAGTAACCAGGAGTGAGATCTGCCATCATGGAAGGGCTCTCACTGCAGGGTTTCCAATGGTTTTCCCCCCGGGAGACAAGGAAAGACACCTGGAGGGGATGGATGAGTAGACCACAGCTGGCTTGGTCCACAGGCGCTGGCCATACGTCCGACGGTTTCCAGGTTTGAGTATTTGCTGTTAACACTGATAATCCAGGTGCTGGAAAAAGCAGAGCAGCCGGTCAGAAGCAGCACTGGCTCTGCTTGGAGGCAGGACCTTTGCTTCTGGTCTCCATTTGCTTGGACTTTTGTCTCAGGAGCCCCTGGGGTTCCACCAATGACGGGCCACTTGGTGGGACAGAGTCGATGTAGGCACAGAAAGCACAAACAAAATGTTTGTGTTTGAGACACCGTAGATAACTGTCAACTTTACAGAATCTAGACTCACCCAGGCGATGCCTCTGCACGTGCCTGGCTGGGATCATCCTGACCACCTCAACTGCTGCGACGAGCCCGGTTATGACTGTGGCAGGGCCACTCGCAAGCTAGGATCCTGGGCTGTATAAATTCAGACAGGGCGCTCTGCAGCTGCCTGCTGCCATCTGCTCTCCAATGGTGAGCGTGATGTGGCCAGCAGCTTGACTTCCCGCCGTGACGGACTACTGCCACATTGAACCAAGGCTGAAATAAACCCTTGGCCCTCCGGGCTGCTTTTACTCAGGGTATTTATCACGGCAACAAGGAAAGAAATGGAAACCCATGAGCTCACCCTGTAGCCCAGGCTACCCCAAAACTGTGTAGTTCAAACTGGCATCAAACCTGTTGTGACTCTTCTGTTTCAGCATGCTGAGTGCGGGGACAACAGGCTGCGCCCAGCTTTCTTCAGCTTCTGCGGGGGTGGGAAGGTGGGGGTAGCTGGTATTTAATTGTGGGTGTCTTTTCTAGAACGAAAGAGATTCGTGCAGGGCCTCTGTGAACACCTGCAGTCTCAGAAATTGCTGCGTGGGAACTTGCCTTTGAAGGGTCCTCAAAATCAGGCGTATCACACCTGCCTCAGCCTTTGCTAAGGACGGAGAGCAGTCTGCAAGCCCAGAACCAGGGGCCCAGAGCCGACGCCACAGTCCTGGACTCACCGTGTTCCTCTGGGCAAACGTCTCAACCTCCTTAGGCTGTACTTTCTACCTCACAGTGACAGGGTGTTGGATTTCATAAGTGAGTCGCAATTCAGGGGCAGGTTTGTCTACTTAGGAGCAGCCCACAGGACCCAGGGCTGCCCCGTACCCCAGGTGATGGTGCCCAGGGTTCCAGCAGCTCCAAGCTGAGATAATCAGAAAGGACATAAACCCCACCCACCAAGTCGGGAGCCAGATGGTGATCCTGACTGATGGGCAGTGACATTCCAGTGGGGAACTCAGCCCGCCTCTGGGGACCTTAGGGAGGAAGGAAGGAGGCGCTGGACAACCTGGAGCTCAGACAGTGGACACTGGGAACTCAGTGCACCAATGAGAGGGCTATCAGGTGATGGAGGAAGGTCATTGGTTAATTATAATAAACCAACTGCTTGGCCTCATAGTTGGTTTATTATAATTAACCAATGACCTTCCTCCATCAAACAGGGGCTCCCCCAAATGTCCAGGTGACTATGTCCTGCATTCACCTCCTCTCTCTCCCTCTTCCGTTTCCTTGGTAAAGCTGGCCAACTACAGAAGTGCTCGTTTATGCTTTCCCTACACTTTAAAGTTTTTCTTGTGTGAGGATGTTTCGCTTGCACGTATGCCTCTACACTGCATGCATGCTTGATGCCTCCACCCCACATACATGCCTGAGGCCTCTACACTGCATGCATGCCCATGCCTCCACCCCACATGCATGCCTGAGGCCTCTACACTGCATGCATGCATGCCTGAGGCCTCCACATCACATGCCTGCCTGAGGTCTCTACACACCATGCATGCCCATGCCTCCACCCAGCATGCATGTCTGGTGCCTCTACACTGCATGCATGCCTGAGGCCTCCATAGCACATGTGTACCTGAGGCCTCCATGCTGCATGCATACCTGATGCCTCTACAAACTGCATGCATGCCTGAGGCCTCCACACCGCATGCATGCCTGGTGCTGGCAGAGGCCAGAAGAGGGTGTTAGATCCCCTGGGACTGGAGTTACAGAAGGCTGTGAGCTATCGAATGGATTAGGGTCTAGAACAGTGAGCGTTCTTTACAACTTAGCCATCTCTCCGGCTCCTTACATGTCTCTATTAATAGACAGAGGAAGCAACAATCATGATTTCTACACACACATACACAGAAAAAGAGAGAGTTCTGTGTTTCTGAGACAGGGTCTTACATAACCCAGGCTAGACTTGAACATATTATGTATCTGAGGTTGGCTTTGTGCCCCTCGCTCCACCTACCTCCGTTTCATTTTACTTTATTTTTTGTGTAGTGGGGTGGGTGAGGTGCACATTCTATGACATACACGTGAAGGACAGCTTGGGGGAGTTGGTTCTCTCTTTCCACCATGTGGAATCCTAGGATTAAACTCAGGTCATCAAGCTTGGTGGCACATGTCTACTTGGTAAGCCATCTTGTCATCCCTAGCCTCCATTTCTTCAGTGCTGGCACACACCCCCTTCCCTGGTGTGATTTTCTGTTTATGTATCTCTATTTTTACTTTTTGAGGCAGGGCTTCACTATTTAGATCAGGCTGGCCTCAAACTCATAGAGATTTGCCTATGCCTCTGCCTCTTGAGAGCTGGAATTAACAGCATGCCTGTTTTGGTTTTGCTTCTAATTAAATTGTGTGCATGTGTGTATGCATGTGTGACTGCGTGTGTGTATGTGTGTGCACGTGCGTGCATGTGTGTGTGTACCCACGGAGAAGAGGGTGTTTGATCCTCTGGAGCTAGAGTACCAGGCAGTTGTGAGCAGAATGACGTAGACGCAGGAGCCAGGCTCCAGTCCTCTCAAAGAGCAGCAAACACTTTTAACGGCTACGCCATCTCTCCAGGCTCTGGATTTAAAATAAAAGCTCACTAGCCTCTTCAAGTCTGTAGGGTGGAGCTCCTCCTCCAGAGCAGGCGGCAGCAGAGCCAAGCTGGGGCTCCACAAAACCCACTGTCAAAGTGTGTTCCTCCCCGTTTTTCTTGAAAATTTCAAGCCACACAGTTCTCTGGAGGCCTGCTGACGCATTTAAAAAGGAAGTCAAAATAAATCATTTGTTCCCGGAGATGGTACGGTGTCGCTTGCTGACTAAACACTGGCACAGGACCCACAGGGTGGCCGGCAACGTTAGTGCGAAGACGGCTTGGAAAAGAGGCCCCTCGCACGACAGGTGTTCCACCACTGTGGGTCACAGGGTCACAAAGTCAAGGCTAGCCTGGGCTCTTAGTTGGGATCCCTATCACTATAGACAAGGCTTCTCCTCCAAGCCGAAGCCAGCTGACCCCACATCTGCACTCAGCGGGGCCAGACCGCACAGAAACCTGCTTCTCTGCCTGGTCCATACCAGCTGTTTCTGTGGCCCCAGGCAGGGACAGGCAGGGCACCATCACTCCTGCTGGCCTACGCTGTCTCTGGACTGTTCTAGATCCCAGGCAAAGGACTGTGCCCTGTGTCCTAGGGAAGAAAGGCAAGGTCGGCTCTTAGGCAAAGCTTGGGGACTGGCTGAGGGGGGTGCAGGGGTGAGGCCACTGTCAAACCCTCCTCACGAGGCATGTCCTGCCTTTCCTTTCCGCTCTGCTTCCTCCTCCACAGTCAGTACCGTGGGTGACAGTCTCCCCTCCATCTGCTCTTCCGGGGTAAGCACTGGACAGCACTCAGTGCCTACACTTGATGAGCAGAAGGAACAAAGAGCAGGAGTGGGAGGGGTCAAGGGGGGGTGGGAGGGGTCGAGGGGTGTTTGTGTTTAGAATCTGAGGGAAAATGAAGTCAGCCCTTCATTTGCCTCAAGTGGAGACTGTCCTGACGTGAGCAACCATGTTAGCCAGGACAGGGCTGGGCTCCTGCCTCCCGAGCAGCCTTGTCCCCTACTAGGATCTGCGCTGGCCTTCGGGGGTATCTAGTTTCTTTCTTTTTTCTTTTTTTTAATATTTATTTATTTATTATATTATATTATGTGTACAGCATTCCTTCCATGTGTGCCCGCATGCCAGAAGGGGGCGCCAGGTCTCATTACAGATGGCTGTGAGCCACCATGTGGTTGCTGGGAATTGAACTCAGGACCTCTGGAAGAGCAGTCAATGCTCTTAACCACTGAGCCATCTCTCCAGCTCCGGTATCTAGTTCCTTGGGCCTTGGTGGAGCAGAATGCCATGGCCAGCAGTCCCAAGGCACTGCCTGGCCAGCTCTTGCTTTCTCTTTTATTAGCTAAGACAGTGGGCACAGTCCCCAGGCCCTCAGAGCCTCAGTTTCCCCAATGTGTAATAAGGCGGGATCTGGAACAATGAGTTCAGGACAGGCCTGGAGAAAGACTCTAATGAGCTGGTAGGTTAGGTTGTCTAATAGGCCGTGTCCTGACAGGGGCCCGGGGACAGCCAGGCTGAGCAAGGTGGTGCTCCAGGTGACACTTTGACAAGCCGATTTCCCAAGTAGCTTTGGGCTGCCCATAAGTCTGTGCAAGGCACCGGGGGACATGAAGAGACACTGGCCACTGACTTACAGCGTCAAGGTGGTGGAGCTACTGGGGGACTCCCCAGGCACAGGGCACGGCCCCTGCAGTGAAGGGGTGAGCACTGGGCTGTCTGAACTGGAGTCAGCGCTGATCCAGCGCAAATCCTTTTACAAACACCACGAAGCCTTCACAGACAGCAGAGATTAGTGGCGGTCCTCTGAGACGCCGGGCAGTCAACAGAAATGAACTTATCCTTTGCTCCTTTGGGGAGACCGGCACACCTTTGAGGTGAGGAACGAAAGGGAGTGGCTGCAGCCAGTGTGCATCTTACACAGATGGTGTGGTAGAGGTCCCCTGTGTACCAACAGCGGGCAGCAGTGACCCTGGGAAGCCTTGGGCCAGGCTGGCAGGGACAGCTGTGAGAGGCAAGCCATGATCACTGCCCCCAATCCCTCTTCTCTGACCAGCCTCCTCTCCGATCTGGTCCCTGAGTCTTGATGCCCTGATGTATTAGGCATCATATGTAGACAGAAGTGGGACATTGAAGGAGATACGGAGGAACCAGGTGGACACTGGCTAGGAAGGGAGTGCGTCCGGTCTTCAACACTTCATAAGGAGGCCTCGCCAGCCCCAGCTCCACTGGAGAGTCTGTGGACCACCAGCACAGGCCCACCACCCAATTTCCCTGGCTCGCAGCTATACCCAGCCATTTGGAGGGTGAAGCTCAACCCCGTGTAAGTCTCTAAAGCCTTCTAGAAGCAGTCTTGGGCTCTTCAGATCTCACAGTAGTCTGGGGCCTGGGTTTCCCTCTAAGACGATGGTTCTGAACCTTCCTAATGCTGCAATCCTTTAATACAGTTCCTCGTATACAATTATTTACGTATAATTTTTATGTTGTTACTTCATAACTGTAACTTTGCTACTGTTACGTATTTTAACGAAAACATCTGTGTTTTCCGATGGTCTAAGGTGACCCCCCGCGAAAGATCATCTGAAACCCTCCCAAAAGGGTCGTGACCCACAGGTTGAGAACCTCTGCTCTAGGGAGTACTAAGTCTGTGGCCAGAGGTGCAAGGGTGATCAGATCCCAGAGAGAAGCTGCTGGCTAGCCACCCTGCCCCACTGGTGGGGAAGCCCTACCCTCTCCGTCTTCCCTGTGCAGCCAGCCACTGGGCACCGTTCCCGTAAAGAGGCATGGTGCCAAACTTTGCTCCCACCCAGGTAGCTACAGGTGGACAAGAAGCCCTGCCAACACCTGAGGTGAAGGAGACATGAAGAGGGGGTGCATCTCTTGTGGAAGAGTCTCTTTCCACCCTGTCCTTGCCTAGAGCTGAGGGTATGCGTGGGTAGCAGGCAGGGACAGTTCAACCTTGTTCCCCATAGTGGTGGATACTGCCAATTTGACAGAATCCAGAGTGACCTAGGAGATGGGTATGTCTTCAAGGAACTTTCTAGACTGTGCAAACTGAGGGGAGAAGACCCATCTTGAACTTACATGGCACCGTCCCACAGGCTGGGGTCCTGAATTGCATCAGAAGGAGAAAGTGAGCTGAGCACCTGCCTTCATCTCTCTGCCTCCTGACTATGGATGCCTTGTGAGCAGCTGCCTTACGCCTGTTACCACGTGAGCAGCCGCCTCACGCCCCTGTTACTATGGTTCCCCGTCATTACGGACTGCACCTCAAACTGTGAGCCCGGGTAAACTCTTCCTGCCTCAAGTCACATTTGCCAGGCACGTGGTCACAGCAAGAAAATAACACCCTCCCCATGACACCTGCTGCCGATCTTGCTGCAGACTGGCAGGTGCCCCCACCTTCCCTCCAGGGGGCCTCCGGGGTGCTGGGCCTTCCTTCCCCAGCCTCTGGGATCGGCCTGCCCTCTCCGTAGGGTTCATGATTCTCTTAGGAGTCCATGCAAATATATTCATTTCAAGTCAGAAGAAAAACTTAGTTTGTTGAATGCCCAGTGTGTCCTGAGTTCAGCGTGGGTGACAGGGCCTTCTACAGACACCAGTGAAACACACTTGCTCACACACGCTGATGGAACGAGGGGCCCCGGAAGGCAGAGGTACCTGGGCCCGAGGTCAGACCACCTCCGGCTTACAAGGCTAGGGCCTGCAAGAAATCATTCGACTTGATTCCATTGGAATGTCAGGGCCGATTCCCCAGGGCAGAGCATGTCTGGCTCCAGATGGGGACAGAGCCACGAACAAAGCAGACACCCCAGCTTGGTGACTCGCACACTCCTCAGAGGGCTGATGCCCAGTCTGGGGGAGACAAGAGAGGCAGAGCCAGAAACTGGGGTACAGCTTTCCCTGGCCACCCCACCATCTTCCTGTAAGCTCCTCCAGCTCTGGACCTGGTGCTCACCCCAATAAATGGCCTGCCCTCTCATTCCCAGGGGCTCCAGAACCAAAGAGCCACTCCCCATGGCCATCTCATGTCTTCCCCTGAAGAGAAAGGAAACAACATGGCTTTCCTGTGCTGTGTCTGACGGCTTGGAAGCTAAGAGGAGCCGGCATTCCAGTCCAAATGAAGGACTGAGCTCTGGTTGGGAAGGGTCAGGAAAATCACAAGGGAGGCGGGGAGGGGGGGCTCATGCCAGCTTTTTAGTTAGATCTTGGCCTGACGGCATGGGAGGATATCTGATTTACACAATCTACCAAGAGAGATTAATTCTCCTTCACAGATCCCCCTGCCGGTGGTGGGATTTGGGTCATGATCCTGATAAGACCTGTGGTAGCAACCTCAGAAAGAGGCAAGTTTCATTTTGGCTCAGAGTTGTGGAGGCTTGGCCCAGAGCTGACAGGCCCCATTCCTTTTATGGCAAGATGCAAAAGCACTCATTGATGGCCGGGAAGCAAGAGTCGGGGTGGGGACCCCACCATCTTCTGGAGCAGATCTCCATCACCTAAAGACTTCCCAGGAGGCCCTACCTCCTAAAGGCTGGCACAGACTCAGAAAGCTCACGGTTGGCTGTTCCTGTTTAAGCCCGAAGGCAAGGTCAGGGTGAGCAACGGTCCATGCCTCCCCTGTGAAGAAAGGACAGCCATGGGCAGCACGCGGCAGCGAGGCCCAGCTCTAACTGGGGCAGCCTGACGCCCTCGGGAACAAAAATGAGGGATGGCTCGCTGCCTCCACCCCAGCTCCTGCCCTGCACTGCTGTCCTCGGCATGGTTGGGACGTGTGCTGGGGCCAGAGTGGGTTGCTTCAGAGCAGCTCCTGTCCATAAAACCTCGATCGCGTGACTGGGAGAAGAGAAAAGCTGTGTTCCTCCTTCAAGACACACTGACCTGTCCAAAGCTCACACGAAACAGGCACGAGAAACCCACCCTCGCTATAAGGTAAGGAAGGAAATAAGCTCTGCATCGTTGAAGAGACAAGACGCGGTGTGCCTGATCCACCTTGTGCCAGTCACAGTGGGGGCTGGAGGGAAGCACTTGTCCTGGTTACCATAGGCGGCCACTTTGTGGGTTTTGGTTGTTTTTAAGAAGACAGGGTCTCACATGGCCCAGGCTGGCCTCAAACTAGATTCATAGAGGAGATGACCCTGATCTTGTGACCCTCCTGCCTGACTTCCAAGAGCTGGGACTATGAATCATACATGGCTTTAGTGGTGCTGGGGACGAAACCCAGAGCTTCCTTCACGCTAGGCAAGCTCTGCCCACCAAGCCACACGCCCAGCCCCTTCTTCCTGTTTTAAAGTGGTGGGGTTTTGTTTTGTTTGTGTGTGTGTGTGTGTGTAGATGAAACAATCCAGTCTGGGCCATTTGTTAAACCGTTGGTAAGTCTATTTGACTTACAAGAACTCCCTGCCCCACAGCCCATGACTCCCTCTTAACTGTCTAGTGCACATAGTGCCTAGAGAGCCCTTAGCTAGCCTCTCCCTGCTGTGCCTCCACATTGAAAACTGTGCTAAGAGCAGAGGGAACCTGACTTTAAAATAGCCCATCATTAGCTGAGCAACTCGGGAGGCTGAGGCAGGAGGATTGCTGTGAGCTTAAAGCTTGGTTCACATGCTGAGTTCCAGGCCAGCCCAGGTTAGAACCAGACCCTATCCCAAAACATTAGAGGTTTTCCTGTGGTTGCCTTATTATCTAATCAGGACATCACAGAAGCTCAGAACATTACTAAACACAGTATTTGCGCGCGCGCGCGCACACACACACACACACACACACACACACACCCCGCCCGCATTCTAAAAGGCTGTTGTGGGACACACCTGCCACCAAGCATCCCACCCACTTCTCTAGCCATTCAGTGCTCCAAGGAGACACCAGCAGCTTCTCCAGAGCCCTGGAAAGGCCCTGGGTGCAGGATTCCCCAGTCAGGCCCGTGGCCTGCTTCCCCAGGGCCTTCAGCTACCAAAGTCAGCGTGCTGGCCATAAAGTGTGCAGTTCTCTCTTTCCTTGAGAAATTGTCTTTCATTGGCTCCTGGCCTAAGTTCAGCCCTCAAAAACACCAAGCTCCCACCCACGTGTACCAAGGTCTTTTGTTAATATTTAAAGTGTGTGTGTGTATGTGTGTAGGTGCCTACATATGTGTAACAGAGTACGTGTGGAGGTCAGGAGTTGATGTCTCCTTCTGGGGATGGAACTCAGGCTTGGTGACAAGCCCTTGTCTGCTGAGTTTTCTCGACGGCCCTCCAAGGATATTCTTCATCCTGTACTTTCCGGGAAGTATTTCTTGACTTCGGTTGAGGTCCTGGCTCCATCCCCACCCCCACTTCCATCTTCTCAGCTATCAATCACTCTTCGCTTGGGATTATCTGTTTTTCCTCACCATGTGCTCCTGGCGAGTTAAGTGTCTCAGCGTGAAATAACTTCATTTCCAGTGTCTCATATCCCACTTCTGAGCTCCTCGTATTTTCATTTACTGATTATCTCAATCCCTCATGTTCTAGTTCATTTTTTAAAAATATTTCTTTCTTTCTTTCTTTCTTTCTTTCTTTCTTTCTTTCTTTTTTTTTTTTTTTTTGGGTTTTTCGAGACAGGGTTTCTCTGTGGCTTTGGAGCCTGTCCTGGAACTAGCTCTGTAGACCAGGCTGGTCTCGAACTCACAGAGATCTGCCCGCCTCTGCCTCCTGAGTGCTGGGATTAAAGGCGTGCGCCACCATCGCCCAGCTTAAAAATATTTCTTATTGTTTATTTACTTTTATTTTATGTGCACTGGTGTGAAGGTGTCAGATCCCCTGGAACTGGATCTTCAGACAGTTGTGAGCTGCCATGTGGGTGCTGGGAATTGAACCCGGATCCTCTGGAAGAGCAGTCAGTGCTCTTAACCGCTGAGCCATCTCTCCAGCCCTCTAGTTCATTTTTTTAAGTGGGGGTGGGGGTGGCGAGGGAGAGCCACGTGTGATGGCGCATGCCTTTAATCTCAGCACTCAAGAGGAGAGGCAGGTAGATCTCTAAGTTCAAGGCCAGCCTGGTCTACAGAGTTCCAGAGAAACCCTGTCTTGAAAAACAAGGGGCTGGAGAGATGGCTCAGTGGTTAAGAGCACTGGCTGTTCTTCCAGAGGTTCTGAGATCAATTTATAATGAGATCTGTAGGCAGACATGCAGGCAGAACACTGTATACATAATAAATAAATAAAGCTTTAGAAAAATGTGCTATTCACTGTAATGTCCTCTGTAGCACAATTAATAAAAACCCAGAGACAGATATTGGGGGTCAACCTGAAGGACAGAAAAGCAACAGTCAGCCACTGGCTCTTACCTCTATCTCAGTCTGAAATGGTGATTCTGCCTCCAGGAAACCTCAGAATGAGACTTCGTGTGAGAGCTGACTCCTCCTGTTTTATATTCCTCTCGAGGGTTGGGATTAAAGGTGTGCACCACCATCTCCCGGTTTCTATGGCAAAGTAGTGCGGCTACTAAGATTAAAGGCGTGTGTCACCACTGCCTGGTCTGTAAAGCTGACCAGTGAGACTGTTTTACTCTTTGATCTTCAGGCAAGCTTTATTTACTAAAATTACAAATGAAATATCACTACAGTCCTCTAGCAAGAAGGAGAGGTTTCCTTCCTTTCCTGGTTTGTGTGTTTGGCTGTTTAAAAAAAAGGAAGAAAGAAGGAAAGGAGGAAGGAAGGGGAGGGAGGGAGGAAGGAAGGAGGAAGAAAGAGGAAGGAAGGGAGGGAGGGAGGGAGGGACGGAGGAGGAAGGGAGGGAGGGAGGGAGGGACGGAGGAGGAAGGGAGGGAGGGAGGGGAAGGAGGGAGGAAGAGGAAGGAAGGAGGAAGGAAAAAAACAATTTGGTGTGTGCTATTTCTCGAGTCAAGGTCTTCTGTAGCCAGGGCTGCCTCTTAACTCTCAATGTAACCAAGAAAGACCTTGAGCCCTCCTAGTCCCCAGTGCTGAGATCACAGGCAAGTACCACCTCACCTGTTCCATCTGGTGCCATGGATGGAAGCCAGGGCTTCCAACAGGCTAGGCCAGCACTCCTTGAGCCAACCCACATCCCAGGCCTAAAATTCAATGGTTTTGTTTGTTTGGGGTTTTTGTTCATTTTTTCAAGACAGAGTTTTCACTGTGCAGCCCTGGCTTTCCTGGAATTTGCTTTGTAGACCAGGCTGGCCTTGAACTCAGAGATCCACGCACCTCGGCCTCCCAAGTGCTGGGATTAAAGGTGTGTGCCATCACCTTGTTTAGGGTTCAGTTTTTAATGTGGGGTCGTCTGCTTGGTGGACGGGGTTGGCGGGTGCCTTCTGACGCCTGTTTTTATGTGGGTGTTCTAGGCGCTCACAGTTCACACGGATCCCTTTCTTGCTGTTTTGGTGGAGTTCACAACAGTAGGCCCATCTGCTCCTAGAGCTACCTCGCAGCCACCCACACCCCTGGCTGTTCAGTGGACAACAGGCCAGGTAGGCCAGTCCGCTGCTGCCCCCGGACCTGTCCAGCAAGACCCCGGGCTACAGAGACATTCCTGTTACAGCATCTGCCTCTGCTTTCTCCTGAGTGCAGGGGAGTCTCGTGACTAGTGATCTGCCCGTGACACGGTTGTTTTGGGCATTCTAGCATACCTTACTATACAGTTTTGTGGCAGAGTGATAGTCACAGGAGCTACTAGTGTGGGAAAGTAAAACAAAAAGACAAAAACAAAAACACCCGTCGTTCTAGCATTTGGAGCATAGGGTTAGTTCTCCGCCAGCTGTAGGTTTTACCTTCACTGTATTTATGTGGGAACACCGTTTCTGTCTTCCCAGAATGCCTTGCTCTCAAAATCCTGTTTTCAGTTTTCAAAATGACATTTGTATGTGCTGTGTGTGGGCGCACGCATGACACAGCACATACATGGAGGTCAGGGACAGCCTGAGGGAGTCCATTCTTCCCTTACAATGGAGCTCACAACTGCACCAGAGCCGTCTCGCCAAAGCCCTTACTCCAAGCAGAGCCGGGTTCAGCTGGCTTGCTTCACGACATGAATGTCTCCCCTAGAGACAGGGGCATGCCACTTGAGGGTGGTCCTACCTGTACAGGTAAGACCTGTGCCAGACACCTGGAAGTCCTGCTTATCCTTGGGTCGTCTCATTTCCCCCAAGAACGTGAGCCTGGAGCCAAGGCTAGGAGAGACAGGTTTGCCTTGAGCAACCATGGAAACCTCGGGTTGTAAGTTCAGCCAGGAGGGTTGGATTATCAGGGCACTGCCCAGCCTGACTGCCCAGGGAAATCATTCCCCAGCAGGACCCCCATGCCAGGCTATGAACCACACTTGGAAGCCTCCTGCCTTGTATCCCATGTAGAAGGACCCAAGTAGGCCAGAACTCGCCCTCCCTTTGGGGAGGTTCCAGTTTTCACCCTGGCATGCCTGTGATGATCTCCCGAGCTGTGTGTGCTCTGCTGCCTCTGCAGACCTCTGAGACAGGAGAGTAAGGATGAGGTCACCCAGGCCTCCCCAGGTCCTGCCCCGAGAAATCCATTTGCCACTAGCAAGTGTGAGGACAGAGGGAGCCAGGCTGTGCCAGTCACATCTGATACGCTGAACTGCAAAGGGCACAGCAGGACCTCGAGGGGCACAGAGTGACTGCAGCATCCACTCAGCAGCTTGGCCTCCCTTGCCTGTGGGCATCAGCAAGCCTCTTCTCGCCCCAATCTTAATACCCTGCAAAGACTTCCAAGAAGAAAAGGACGCTCCTCTTAAACAGTTCACATTTATTACTGTAACAATAAAAAATCTTTTAAAGACTATCAATATTGTATTACCAAGAGTGAGGTAATATGTTTATAAAACATTTACAGAATCTGATATGCAAATAATGGGTTCAGGAAGGAGAGAGAATTAAGACACTAGTAACAGACGGAGAACCCAGAGAGCTGGACTGGGTGGGAGGGCGAGACAGCAGCATTTCAGGACACGTGCCGGGCACTGTGAGAAGAGGCTCTGCACGGCACACATCACACCCAGTCACCCTCCCAAGGCAGCAGTGCCCTGTGGCCTGGGCGGCTAGAGCCTGTGAGTGTGGTCATGCGCTCAGCTCAGTTCTGAGGCACTGAGCAGGGCCACTTCTGAAGGGACTAAGGGGACAGATCTTCAGCCTGAGACATGGCTGCGACTCAAACAGTCCCACAAGCATCTCTGGGCACATGTGGACTGTCGCGTGAAGCGTTTTCTTGGAGGCTGTCAGCAAAATCGCCATCTGAGACACAGAGAGAGAGGGAAAGGGAGAGGGAGACAGGAGAGAGAGAGAGAGAGAGCAGGGCCATCTTCAGGTCCTTTAACTGGAGCTAGGAAGCCCTAATTGGAGCAGCATGGACGCAGTAACGATAGCCCTACTATGCTGTCTAGGAATGGCTGCCTCATGCACAGGGAATGCATGGCGAAGGGCCACAGAGGCCAGCAACACGAGTGCCGGGAGCCAGCAGGCTCACTGGCCAAGCCAGGCTGCTGTGGAGACTCTCCTCATGCTTGCTGACATGCCACAGCCTCTACAAAGCTCACAGACATCCATCTATGCCTCCGAGCGGCATCAACACATGATTCCACACTTGTCGTACACATTCACGGCCCTGTGGGTTTGGCACCCATCTTTAGACACGTTTACACACACACACACACACACACACACACAGAGAGATCCCAGGCCCTTCTCATGGAGATCAGCCACCTGCAACTTCCAGACAGCTCTGTAAGCAGTAAGCTTTCCCATAAAAGCTGTGAAGTCAGGGCCTGCTCAGACAGCAGGCTTTGGGAAGTGGGGATCAGAAAGAAAAAGACAAAGCCAGCCAGCCTCTGGTCGGCTTCTATAAAATGCTGATAAAACAAATTAAGTCCCACCATGCTCCCCCACCCCACCCCCCTGTCCCTCATGCACACAAACGGCACCTGCACACACCCCAACATCCATCACACGCCCAAGGCCACTACAAGCCATGCGCCACCCTGGAGAACATTCTTGGAGTCTCTTCTGCCACACTTCCAGAAGGAAGTGTCACCCACTACTTCCAACACCCGCTGAGAGCTGAGGATCCTGGGAGCTATGGGGGTGGGGACCCTGGGTGCTGAGTGCTGAGGACCCTGGGTCCTGAGGGCTGAGGACCCTGGGTGCTGAGGGCTGAAGGCCCTGGGTGCTGAGGGCTGAAGACACTGGGTTGGTGCTAAGGACTGGGGATCCTGGGTGCTGAGGGCTGAGGACCCTAGGTGCTGGCGGGCATAGAGCTGCCCACCTGCGGGAGGAAAAACAGCATTCAGCGGAGAATAGAACCCTCCCCTTCCCCAAGTTCATGGACAGAAAAATTTTGCTCTGAAAAATATCAAAAGATTTGAAGAGGAGGAAAGAGAAAGCAATGTTTAATGATGGCGGTGTTGTCGGGAGTCGTGGGGAGCCCGAGAGCCCCTCCTGGGCAGCGTGTCTGCTTAGGAGTGGGCTGGCTCCACCCCAGGACCGGGTGCTCCTGTAGGCTGCCGAGTCCTCAGAGGAAAGGGACCTCAAGGGCTGTCCTGAATCCACAGGCCACCTCCACTAACAGGGAGCCACGAGGGCTGCCTGCTGCAGCTTCAGTTCCGTGGAGGAGGCGGCTCGTCTCTGCAGGATGTCATACAAGTCATTCGCTAGTGGACAAGGTGGAGTTTGTTGGAAAAACGTTTTGCATCGACATGTGAGACCAGTCAGTCTCTTACTGTAGATAAACTACTTTTCTCTCGAGAGCCCTTGTGCTCTGGTTTGATTTTGTGCACGCTGCATACAAAATCTATGGCTACTGAGTTAAACTTAGGGTAGAGTTAAAGCTACCTGCCACGATAGTCTGGGACCAAGTGCTAGTATACCATCTGGAGAGCTAGCTGCTACCTAGAGGGTGAGGAGTCTGCGCATCCTGGGGTGGGTGGAGCACAGCAGCCGAGGAGGCCGAGGCGTCCTCCGTCCCTCCGCACTAGGCACTGGCTTCGCAGCACTACCTGGAAATCATGGAGCTGGAGTGTGATTGGCTGGAGGAGGTGGTGGCGGCACTCAGCTGTGAGAACCCACTGTGGCTGGACTCCAGGCTGGTCATGGAGCCTCTGCAAAGAAACCAAGAAAGAACAAGGAGTGAGGAAATGCCCTGAGCCACCCAGACGCCCACAATGCCTGCTGGACCCCGGCTCATCTCTATCTGCTTTTCCGCACTAGCACCTGCCAAGTAGGGATGGGGCATGAGTGTCCCACGGGAGGAATGCACGCCTTGTGGTTTGTCCACAGATGCCACTGCCCTCAGCAAACACCAGGCTGCACTCCTCTCCGACAGTCCCACAGAGTCCAGGCAGGGACCAGGCAGCCCCCCCCCACACACACCTGAAATCCTCGGACCCGATCACTTCTGTGTAGTACATCACTTTGCACTTGTGGGAGGAGACCTGCAGGGAGGCCAGCACGTCGTCCACTCGGGGGAGGTTGGTGGCGGAACACGCGGGCATGCTGTGGAACTTCCACTGCAGGATGTAGAAGCCCGGCCACCTGGTCACATGGGAGCCCTGCAGCAGAGAGCAGGGGAGCTCAGGACATCCTGCCAACCTTCAAACAGGTCTGACAAGCTTCAAGGGGAGGGTGTCCCGAGAGCTCGCCATCAGGAAACAGCCTGGCAACGTCCTTCTACCTACTAGATGCAGCCTGTGCTGAGGCCTTTGCCAGGTGCTGGGAAGGCAGCACACAACATGTTTGCTACCCTCAGCTACCTGCAACCTCTTGAGACCACTAGGCAGCAGGTGCTTGGCAGGGCGGTGGCTGTCAGGTGGGCCTGTGCTTTGGACAGAGATGTCAAGGCCACACTCCTGTCACACCCCAGCAGTCTGTTCCAGTGACTCCTTCCATCTGATGGAGACTCAGGAGAGCCAGCTTCAAAGGCTCACTACTTGAAGATGGGGGAGGATTCCCTTCCAAGCTACCTCAAGACCACGGATGTGCAGGCAGCTTGCATTTGCAAACCATACAGGGATACTGGGATGGAAAGCAGGCAGGTGTGGGGCAGAGGCATTGTGGGAGTGTGGGAGGAAGGCAGGCATTTACTGCCAGAGGCGCTGTGGGACCCAGCAGGGAGAGGCCTGCCAGGGACAACAGGAACCAGCCCAGCACGGTACAGAGCTGTCGTGTGTCCTAGCGAGAGCTGCAGTGGCCTCACACGTGCTCCTCTTGCTCCTGCCTGGTCTCTTCCTCTGAGGCAAAGCCATGCCACCACTCAGTGAGGTCACTGAGACCCGGATGTGTGCCTACAAAGTATTTCTTTCCTGAGTTTCTCGTGGCACCTGGGTGCAGACAGTCCTGGGAAATCCACTTATTTCAGTAGGTTCTGCTCTGGTCTCAGACCTTCCACCACTGTGCCCGGGCACCTTACGGGGTCTGACTGAGCAGGCCCACCTGTGCGGACAGTGACGCAGGGCGGCAGATGGCAGCTCACCTGCACACTCTCTCCTTCTTTGCAGATCAGCGGTGACTCCACCGTGCTGTAGTCCCGGCCCAGCTGCCACACTTTGTCTATGAGCTGCACGTTGTTCCCACCCGGAGAGGTGATGCTGTGGGCCCCCAGCGCGTCCTTCTTGGGTGGCTGGGGAGACCTCTTGGAGTGAAAAATATTAAAAACAATGTCCCCTTTGCACACGTCAAAATCCCAGGTGATCACTGAGGCGGCGTCCACAATCTGAATGAGAATCTGGAGAAAGAGATCCCATCAGTCACCAATCCACAGCACGAGGCCTGGCCTCAGCTGGAGCAGGAATGGCTCTAGGGACTGGCTCTATGGCTCAGATATGTGAGCTGGCAAAGGGGCAGGACAGATCAAGTGGGCAGTTCTCTTTGCCTCAGGGCACTCAGGCATCCAGATGCCCACCACCAGCCTACCCACTGCTCTCTCTAGTTCCAACTATGTGTTACCCATGAGGCAAATGGCTAGTTCCATGTGGACTCTGAAGAGTCCCACTCCTCATCTTCCGACACAGCTTAGGGACACTCATGAGCACGGACGTGGGATTCCGTGAACTGCCTCAAGCTAGGGAGACATGGCAGAGGCCCTACAGAAGAGAGGTGCATGGACAGAAGGATGCGCTGGTAGAGCCTCATGCTTGCGCAAGGCATGCAAGGGGGTGGAGAGATCAGATGTGCTCTGGGGGTGACTGCCGTCGGTACAGAGTGCCAATCCCAAGCCTGACATCTATCCTTCATCTGAAGTCCCAGAGGGAAGAGGCAGGTCTGGGAGGAAGGTGTGAGGCTACAAAGCAGAAGCAGCCATGCAGTCTGCTGCCTTGCTCCTCCAACCCGTCCATGACCCTCTGAAGGCACAGGGCCCCAGTCACAGCAGAGGCTGCACTAAAAGGTGCAGCATATTCTCTTCATCAAAGTAGCTGCCAAGAGCACTCTTTCAAGAGACCGTGGGCCCTGTGCCGACCGGCAATGGTGACACTCTAAGCAGTATTCTTTGATGTGTGCTTTCTTTACACCCCGAGGCAGAATGGAGCTTTTACTGTCAACACTGACAGGTGCTATGCGACTCAAGCCACAGTGAGTCCCTGAGCCTTGCAACAAAGACAAGACTGACAGCTGCCTGGTAAACAGCTCATCCACCCCAGCCTGCCCACCACATGAGAGATGAAGGCAAATGATTCCTGGGACAGCCAAACATCCAAGGTCCCCTGCATGGGATCATGAGGGAGGGGAGCACACTGGATTTGTGCCTGCTCGTTCACAGCACAGCCCCAGGCTCACTCAGCGTGCCTCTACGTATCTAGTGGTCAGCTGTCTGGACAGCACCTGGCAGCTGAACAGAGGCTTGCCGCAGCAGAAAGCCATCCGTGGAGCCAGCACTCCATGGACGGAGGGGTCTGTTCTGTATAAGTGCTGCCTCCCACCAAGAACACAGCAACATGCGTGCCTAGAGCTAAGCAGAGGGTGGGCCAGCCATGCTCACACCACAGGGACGGGGGAGCCATGCTCCACCACAGGGACGGGGGAGCCACGCTCACGCCACAGGGACGGGGGAGCCACGCTCACGCCACAGGGACGGGGGAGCCATGCTCCACCACAGGGACAGGGGAGCCACGCTCACGCCACAGGGACGGGGGAGGGCTTGCCAAACAGGAGCTTTGCTGCTTCTCCCCTTGCCACCACACCCCATGCTGGAAAGAAGGGAAAGAAGATGTGCTCATTTCTCATTCCTGACAGTCCCTTCAGAGCAACAAAAGCCAGCAAAGACTGCAAGAAAGACAAATGACCAGAACCCAATCAAGAAAAACTATCGAGCAAAACTTGTCCCATGAAACCATCAAACCAAATCCAGGAGCTGGAAACAGCCCTCCCCAGGCAAGACCTGTTCTGCACGGGGTTGAGGATCTCAGGGAAGTGGCAGTCGATGGGCTAATGAGCTTTCAAGGTTCACTCTGGTCAGACAGCAGCATCCCGAGGCAGCTCTGCCCTTCAGTGCCGCCATTTCCCAACACCAGTGCCAACAAAACCTAAAGCCAAGACCAGACGAAGGAGCCAAGGACCCTAAGGGAAGTGCTGCCTGTCTGGTGGTAGGTGGGAGAAGCCTAGCGCGGGCACCTCATGCGGGGCTCCTTTGAACACGCTGGCAGACTGGTAGATGGTCTCTGTCCAGAGCTTCGGGTCCTCATTTTCCAGCTCCTCTGCAGTCCTGTACAGAGATTTGGGGACCAGTCCACCCTCTGGTACATCACACTAGAAAGGAAAACATGGCAGTGAGAGACGTGTAGAGGCCAGGAAGCCCCTCATCCCACATGCCCACCTCCTGGGGCAGCTGGGTTAATGGAGGACACTGGCAACGTTATCAAATACTCTGTAGTACTTAGCAAAATATCTGTGCAGCCCACTTAGATCCAAGTGTTTTTACTTTGGATAAATGAGAACTAGCTGCAGCTGGTTTAGCACGGGATTCACACTAACATGCGTGAGGGACGGAACTCGAGTATTAGACTTTACAGCGCCCTGGAAAGGAAGCGCGATCAGTTGAGCAGAGATCCATTCCCAACAGCCACCCACAGAAACCAGTCACTCGGGGCACAGCCCAGCGGCACAGCCTAATGCACACCAGGCTCCGGGGTTCATCCTCAGCACCACAAAAGGGAAGGAAGGAAACCAAGATACGCTAAAGCAAGCTCCCTATGTAACCTTGGTCAAACAATAATGAATCAGCCAAAACTTGACAAAAGACTATTACCTGAACTGACTTGAAAAAGCTGAGCTGACTCTGAAGCTATTCTCACTGTAGATTCTCTAGCTGACCTTAATAGAGCAAACTCGTATACAAGTGCATGAAATCTCAGCGCTCCCGAGATGATCAACCCGGAAGTAACTCCACAGAGAGCAAAACTGCAGCTCTCAGCCTGTAGCACAGCAGCAGCAGGGAGGTCCCTGCAGTCACCCAAGGTCACAGACGGTGGTGTGGACAGTGCTGCTCTGCAGCACTGAGGGTGTGGAGACAGGAGGACCGTGAGTTCAGGGCCAGCGTAGCTACATAATGAGACTGTGTCTCAAGGAAAACAAACACACACTAGCCTGGCCCAAGGTTCAATACCCCTGCCCACAGGGAAGTCAAGAGAATTCATGAACGACTCTTGACAGGCAGCCTGAGGAGCCACTGTGGAGAGTTGAGAGCGGGCCTCGAGAGGCCTTAGCCTGACTCTGAGCACATCACAACACCAGTAAATACTGACGTTAGGGCGCTGAGCCTTCTGCCCCAACTCAATTCTTGTCCTGACAACAGTCATGGCTACCACAGCCTGGCCCATGCTTTAACCTTGCTTGGGATCACTCTGGTCGCAACTACATGCTCTTTGTACTGCGATGACACCATCAATCTCCCTCATGAAGCCAAAGCTCAGCCCTTCTGTTTCCTAAATTCCTCCGGCCATTTGGAGAAACCACACTGAAAGCTCAACTCTTCACAGCCAGACAATTCCAGGATACACACCTCAGAAGACCCCCATCGGGGTCAAGTATGACAAGAGCCTGCTAAGAACTTGACCCCTGCTGCTTCCATTGCTACTGTGTGTCATGGAGCCAGGCATTTGTCTCTGTGGCTTCTGTTCCCTGAACCCTCACGTCAGGCTTCTGGGCGCAACCTCCATGTTCTGGCATCAAACTCCTGCACCCAGCACAGGGCGGGCCAGCAGTGTCTGCTTAACTATCCACACCTCACGCCATAACACCCCAACCTACAAAGGACAGAAGCAATTCCTCTATTTTCAACTTTGAGTATTATGTGGGTTTACTTAAGGAAAGGAGAAACAGTCTTGGGAGTTGATTCTCCATCTCACAGGTGTTTTAAGGCCGAGCAGACGGCCCAACAGGTGAGGCGGTTGTCATGCACTGAGGACCGAGTCTGGATGCCCAGCGCCTCTGTGAATGCTGAGAGGGCTGAGCGGCCTGCTGGGACTCCACTTCCTGAGAGGTGGGAGGGAGGGACCGACCCTGGAGCATGCTGGCTAGACAGACTCACCTGATTAGTGCGTCCTGGGTTCAAATGAGAGGCCCTGCCTCAGTTAACAAGACGGGAGACCAACTGAGTCAATCTCGGGCCTACATGCTCACATCACACAGAGATAAGTAAAAAAAAAAAAATGTAGTTCTGAAACACGCACAGCTTCTCTGAAGAGTCAAGATGTGTTTTACACAGGCTGCGTGAATAAAGGCAGCTGCAGGGCATCGGACCCTGTAACACGCTCCTGAGTGTTAATGTACCACGTCAGCAACAGACTCCTCAGCGGCCTAGTCTAGTCAACAAAGCAAAACCAGCAGCCACCCAGTTCAGAAAACCTTCAGTGCAAACAAGTGTTTGGCCCTGGCATGGGTGCTTGCCCAATACGTACCATGCACTCCCCGCTCAGGAAATCTGGAATTATCTCTTTATCGATGTAATCCAGCAGGCCTCCAGGGCCCTGGTAGTCATTTCCCGCATAAATGAGGAATTTCCTTCTTGTGTTGTCGTCAATAAATGGACTAACCTGAAACCAATCAGACAAAACAGTGACGTCATCTGCTGCTGCGGTTCAGGGGATCAAGCCTGCACCGCAACAGCACGCACGGGTGAGGGGCGGGTGGGTCGCAGCTCTCAGGCACTCTGTGACATCCCTGGCAAAGCACTAGGTCCCTCAGGGAAATCCCACCTAGTTCCCTCTTTAAGAATCAGAAGCACTTTATATCTGGGTTTATTTGCTTTCTCCTGCCTAGCTGAGACCTCAGTGGGAGGCAGGTACTGAGCATGCCCCGATGGCTACAGAACAGCATCTAAACCCACCAGTGTCCAGAGGACAGGAAAGACCCTGGGAGCTCGGAGGATGAGGAGGCGGCCCAGCGTCTCTGGGTAGTTAGCCTCCACCACCTCGATGATGCGCAGCAAGGCTTTGACTCCAGGTCTCCACAGATGGCGCATGTTCAGTCCTTCAAGGTCTACCAGGCAGGTCCACGAGCTACAGATAAAACCAAGATGTGTCTTAGTAACAGATGGTAACTTGGCAAATGGCGTCCTATTTCATTTTCTTCTTTTGATATAATCACACACTCTTATCTGCGTGCATGAAGCACAGACAGGCAATGACAGGAGCAAAGCCTGAACCACAAGGCCAAGTCCTGACAGAGCACAGCGAGTCTATGAACTGCTGACATCCCAAGGCTCAGGAAGCAGAGGCAGGAGGATCTGGAGTTCAAGGACAGCCTGGCTAATGAGACCCCAGCTCTGAAAAGGCCCCCTCAGACCTGCTCAGTGCTGAGCATCCTGATGCTGCCCCCCCAGCCTGTCACCAAGGCAGACACTTGGCACTGACACACGGAGTGTAAACTGCAAGGACGACCGTACTCACAGGTACAGCGCTGCCTCCGGAACTGACAGGCACTGTGAACAGGACCCTGAACATCCTGGCCCGGCAGAACCTACGCTGCTCAACCGGAGACAGGGTCTCATGTAGCTCTGGCTGGTGTTGAATTGTACAAAGCTGAAGCTGGCCTTGAACTCTTATCCTCCTGCCTCATTTCCCAAGTACTGGGATTACAGGAGTGACCTATCATGCCTAGCTTTTCTAAGTGTTTTTCTTTTAAAAGTTTTCTCTGCCCGTTTTCAGAATAGTATTCCACAATTAGAAGCTGGTTCATCAGGAAGAACTGGGGGTGGGGGGAAGAAGTCCAACGGGCAAACCGCACGTGGTCCTGGCTCCTAGGACCACAGAGCGGCAACTCAGGGCTGACAGATATGAGATCCTGGCACTGCCCCTGGGACTGACCTTATCACTTGTTTTCCAACCTTCCAGACTACTTGGAAACAGTCAGCTATCAGGCTGTGGTGCCAAAGATCAACTAAAAGAACTTAGTTCCTGTTCTTTATATGGACGGAGATAAGGCCCCACCAACCTGATTGGCCGGCCGAAGACTTTGGTATTTTCTTCACATCGTCTTAGGCCTTCTTCGTTTATGGAAAGAACCTGTAAGCAAATGACGATGGCCAGGGTCAATCCAAAGGCAAAGAAACATCAAACTTAACAGTGGGGTTAAGGCAGCAAGACACAGCCACACACGGCCACGGCACCTCTTCACACCCCACAAGGCAACAATGACTGCTTCACTTGCAGACAGTAAACAGCAGCATCAACAGGAGAAAGCAGGCAGGCCAAAGAAAACACCGGTTCAGAGTCACCTGAGCAGGGAGAACTGACGTGGGGGGATTTGCAGACAGACTTATTCTGGATAGGAGGAGAAGGGTGTGGAGTGTGGGTACACCCTGGTCTCCCCGTATCAGCCAAGACAGAGGCAGGGAAAACAGCTGCTGGGGGGGGTGTAAGGATTCTTGGGTAGAGCAGTAAATGTATGTATGTGTGTGTGTGTGCGCACACGTAAAAACACACATGGCTGGGCACAGGCACCTAAAAGAATACACATCAAAACAAGAGGTATAAATACTGGGGGAGATGGGGTTTGTTTTTTTATGTCTTAGTTTGTTTTCAAACTGAAAAAACAGATTCTTCTCTGGGCCAGGGGTGCAGCAGATTTGGGGAGATACAGGGGTGGCCTGGAATCAGGTGACAGCTCAGCAGCCTAAGAAAGGGGCCATCAGCCTGTAAAAGGGAAGATTCAACAGAAAGAGATCTGGCAGGAGGTGTGACGTGGGAACCGTCTCCTGGGGCTTGCGCTGTGTGTCCTCCTCAGAAGCCTTTCTGCAGAACACATCTCCCCAAGCGTAGGGCATGCGTACTTGTCCCAGTAGCCAGCTACGATGCCTCAGTCCTGCTGGTAGCAAGCATGAAGCCAGCACGCAGTCCAGTGTTCCCCGTAACACTCACGTATCGCAGCAGGGCTTCCTCTCCGAGGGCTCGCACCAAGCCCTTGGTGTCCATCTGCCCCAGTCTGAGCACGTACAGCGGTCGCCCGTCTGCAGAGAGGCAAGGAGGAGGCTGGGGTGAGTGGCAGGGCATGGCTCTGCGAGGACTCACAAGGGCCAGGGAGCAGCACCAGGCCAGAGGTTCCTCCTGTGAGACCTTGTGTTTGTCCCTGGCATAGCACAGAAAGGCTGCCCAGGGAAGCAAGAAAACACGTGGAGCCCTGGCCTACTCTGAGGAGCAAAGGGAGACTAGCTTCTGTGTAAGGATGCCATGGGAAAGGGCAACCAAGTCAGCTGATAGCAACTGACAGGACCCGGGCCCACACTGCTGGGCTGGGCCAGGCCAAGTGGGACTGAGCTGGGTGCAGCCGCCTGGCTCCCCGACATGAATAACCATGGCTGCTGCTGAGTTCAGTGTTCACTGCAGGGGACGTCAGCATAGCCACATATTTTCTATGAACACAGAGGCTTTTTTAAATTATGAAACAATTTTTCCATAAATTATTAAGAAGTTATTGTCAAGATTTTTAAAAAGTCGGCCTTGGGCTGGAGAGATGGCTCAGCGGTTAAGAGCATTTCCTGCTCTTCCAGAGGTCCTGAGTTCAATTCCCAGCCACCACATGGTGGCTCACAACCATCTGTAATGAGGTCTAGTGCTTCAGGCATAACGCAGAAAGAATATTGGATACATAATAAATAAACAAACAAACAAACAAATAAATATTAAAAAAAAAGTCAGCCTTCCTTCCTAAGGACACACATCTGGAAACCCACTATGTACCACAGCCAACACGTGCTGGGTCTATGGCTCCCTAGCCCAGAGGGCCAGTGAACAGAGCACCTAACTCATGATAGAATCTGTCATCACCCACAAGAGTACAGACAATCGCAGGCCAGAGCACACCCTACACTCGTGACCCTGGACCCAGGCCAGCATCCTCAACACACCAGGTCGGCTGTCATCCTGCCTGGGACCAACACCTGACCCCTGGGGAACATCACCTGCAGCCCATATCTCACTGTGTAGTTCTGGCTGGCTTGGAATTTGCTCCAGAGATGAAGTTGACCTCGAACTCACAGAGATCAGCCTGCCTCTGCCTCTCAAGGGGTGGGATTACAAACTCCAACACACCTGACTCTACTGACATTTAGAAAAACACATTTTTTTTTTTTTTAAAAATCTTTTGTTTGAGACAGGGTCTCAGCTGTAACTCTGGCTATCCTGGAACTCACTGTGTTGTCCAGACTGGATTCACTACCTGCCTGCCTGCCTCCTAAATGATGGATTAGAGGCATGAGGCACCACAGCTGGTCTGTCAAGATCTTATTACCAAAACTTCTTAACCTTCAAGAGTTGAGCCACAAAGTGGAATAAAAATAAATATTATATTTTCAGCAAAAATTAATAAAGTAATGGACATCAAAGTACACAGTCTTGTGTCTCTGTATTCAGGATCCTAATGTAAGAGGATCTAGAGTTCAGGGTTAGCCTATGCTACATAAAGAGACCCAATGTCAAACAGAAACCCAGAAGTTACTCAATTATATACAATATTAAAAACAAAACAAAAAGGTGAGTTAAAAGCTCCTATTAGCTATTTAAGAGAGTTTAAGGCTAGCCTGGGCTACAGTACAAGACCTTATCCCAAAAAATAAAAACAAAAGCAAAAATTAATAAAGCTATAATTAATCTGGAGACCTACATTCCCAAAGTAAAATACAAGGTTTTCAGGACTTGCTGATCTGAAAGGACATGTTCAGCGGGGGGAGGAGCACATTTTCTAGCGTCCTGTCACATCTGCGTGAGCACAGTGCCACCCTGCACAGCTGGCAGGCTCTAGGTCAGCAGCCAGGTCAGTCGACACAGCGTATCCTCCCACAAGGCTGAGGCGGGTGAGGGGCTGGGGGAGGTTCCAGGGGTGGCTGGCATGCCCTGGTGCTGGGCCTCGGCCCTCAGTGAGCCCTTCTGCACCGTCTGCAGCAGGAGACTGGGCCAGGTAGCTCTGTCTACTGTGCTACTGAGCTGTGCCACACCCTGCAGTGCTCTCCTGAGAACCACGTCCCAGTCTGGCTGTCCAGACTTGGGTGATGGTCTTCTAGCCACACCAGCAGTCACGTGGTACAGGGTGACACAAGCACAGAGCTGTGGCCACGTCAGGTTCACCCCACCTTTGTCATGGTGATGCCAGCCTCCAGCGTAGTAATCCTGAAGGACCTGGGGCGGAGTCCAGGTATCCAGGATGTAATCCACCTGGTGCTGCTTCCGCCAAGTTAGAGACTGACACATGATCTCTCTGGCTTTGTCAATATTAAAATCCCGGGCACGCAGAAACCGGAGAATATGCTCATCCTTCGGGATCTAGGAGAAGAGAGATTTCCAGGCTATGTGGGAGGTGCTGGGGGAAAGTCTACCTACTGTGGTAGTCTGAATGTAATTGGCCCCATAAGTTCATAGAGAGTGGCACTACTGGGAGGTGTGGCCTTGTTGGAGGAGGTGTGTCACTGTGGAGATAGACTTTGAGGTCTCACGTATGCTCAAGCCACACCCAGTGAGACAGTTCACTTCCTGTTGCCTATGGATCAAGATGTTAGGACTCTCAGCTCAGCCCCTTCTCCAGCACCATGTCTGCCTGAACTCCATGTTGTACCATGATGATAATGGACTAAACCTCTGAAACTATAAGCCACCCAATTAAATGTTTTTCCTTTATAAGAGTTGCCATGGTTATGGTGTCTCTTCTGAGCAACAGAAACCCTACTTAAGACACCTACCTACTGCCAACAGTGAGCCACACTGTTCATAATGCCGAGGAGCAGCATTCCTAGGTGGAGCACAGCATGGAGTAGAAAGCTTTTCTAGCAGGTCCATCCCTCATGCCACCAAAAAAGTTGCCAGAAAAGTTACCACTGGTGTCATAAAAAAAGCAGAACTGGGAAATCCGCCCCGACTTCAGCTGAGCAAAGTAAGGAGGAAGCAAACTGACCTCTGCTTGTTTAAGGCAAAGGCAGGGTCTCACTCTGGCTGGAACTCACTATGTGGACCAGACACAATGACCCGTCTGCCTCTGCTTCGATTAAAGGCATACACCACCACAACCAGTTGTAAACAGACTTCTTAAACATCCAGTCCCAGCCCCACGCACACTCTGGGCTCTGGGTGAATTGTAGCAAGATCACTTTTCTGTACACAGTATACTTCAAGAGCTGATGTGGACAAGATGGTGGTACTGTCACACCGGAATGTTCTCTAGGATGCTTGCCAGAATGTTCTCATCCATAGGACGCTCGCCTGGATAAAGAGGAAAGCTGAGGCTGTTCCCAGCCTGCTCTGGGCCAGCTATCATCCTCAAGGCTAGAGACTCATGAACTAGGGCTGTGGGACAATCAGGGGCCAGGAAGTGAATGAGAACAACAGCCACTCACGGCATTCCTGGCCATGTGAGGCAAAGCCAGGCCGCGGATGTGGCATCAATCATCTGAAAAGAATTAGTTACACAGAGGTGATTAAGAATGTGGGTGCTGGAGTGGGGCAGGGAGCAGGGTGCACACACATAATCCCAGAGCTTGGGTGGCTGGCACAAAAGGATCAAAAGTTCTCTACTATTTGGGACTGGAGATACAGATCAGAGGTTAAATATGCTATGTAGACATACATGGAAGCAAAACACCCATAAACATAAAATAAATTTTTTAAGAGATCTTTTTTAAAGTTTGAAGCTACAATAAGACTCTCCCAAAAAAGAAAGTGGGGGAGAGGGTAGGGCCGAAGAGACAGATCAGCAGGTAGGGGCACCCTAGGACCCAGGTTCAATCCCCAGCTCTCACAGGGAGGCTCACAACCATCTCGAACTCCAGTCCCATGGAATGTGATGCCCTCTTCTGGCCTCTACGGACACTGCATGCACATGGTACACACATACACAGGCAAGAAAAACATTCACACACATAAATAAATAAAATAAAGATTTAAATAAACAGAACTTCTCGCCCTAATAAGCTGGTTACCTACATTTCTTTTAAAATCAAAACGGAGGTGAGGGGACAGAACAGGACTGTGGGTGCTGGAACCAAGTGGCTTGAGCTGCAATCCTGCTTTATCATGCAGCAGCCCCAAGGCCTCAGTTACTTGCCTGAGCCCTCACTGCCTGGTTGCTTAGACCACAGGACAGTAGGAGCTGGAGCAGCCACTACACAGCTGTCCAGGGCAGCTGCTCCTCTGTGGCTGCTTCCCTAACAACTGGCGATATGCAGCTGTAAACCCAGGCAACCAGGCCCATGGGACCAGGCAAGCCACACATGATGCCCAGCTCCCTTTATCTGGCCTGTTTTTTATAAACCTCACTCCTGTGGGACTAGGGTCTCCCCCAATCTCAGAATCAAAGCTCCACTGTGATGGGAGGGCAGGCGACATTCTCCTGAATAACAAAGTATAATGACATACGTGTATTAGAGTGTCACAGAGAAGAGGATTTCTTTGTATAAGGCCAACACTTTAAAACACGCTCCAGCAGCCGGGCGGTGGTGGCGCACGCCTTTAATCCCAGCACTCGGGAGGCAGAGGCAGGCGGATCTCTGTGAGTTCGAGACCAGCCTGGTTTACGAGAGCTAGTTCCAGGACAGGCTCCAAAACCACAGAGAAACCCTGTCTCGAAAAACCAAAAAAAAAAAAAAAAAAAACCACGCTCCAGCTCCTCAACACAGACAGACACTATGTTCTACTGATTGGCATGTCGTGGGTTCTAAGCTAGACCTTTCTCTGTGAAACACAGGGAACATAGCTACCTGCCTGTGGAAGGCATCTTAAGCCTGCCATGAGGATCTGGCACCACAGACACACTCGTGGTATTTCGGGTGGGAGGAACAGGTCAACAGACATGGCAAGATCTTTACTCTGTAGCCTCCAGTGAGACCAGAGCCTGCAGGATCCACGGTCAGCAGCGCTGACAGCAGCTAGCACTCACTTTGCCCTTGTGCGTCTCCTGGAGCCACTGGCGCAGTCGGATGAGGCAGCTCTCCTGGAGCGGGGTCAGGTCACCCAAATATCTCTTGATGTAGTCGGCATCTAGCTTGTCTGGAATTTAAGGTACATGGCGTTATTTCCACAGAGAAAGAACCCTTCTCTCAGTGAGGCTGGAGTGGGGGCGGGGCAAGGCAGCAACTGTCCTGGGCAGCCTTTAGGGAGGCATCACTGATAACCACAGGTAAGTAAGCGGTCTTTAAGATCAGATCCCCGATAAACACAGGCGGGTTCCGAGCCTCCTCCGCCTGTAATTTCAGTACTACAAGGACAGGCTGATGGCTTAATAGATACAATGCACACTCATCTTCAACATGGGGCCTGAGTTCAAACGCACAGCCCCGAATCTCTTTCCCCAGCTGACTGTCCAAAGGCAAGCAGAACAAAAGAATGATAGACACCATTATCTTAACAATGTTTTCTGATTTCCCCCCTATTTTCTAAACTTTCTATAACTAGAAATTAAAAACTTGTGTTTTTATATATGTGCTTAGCTGGAGAGATGGCTCAGTGGTTAAGAGCACTGGCTGCTCTTCCAAAGGTCCTGAGTTCAATTCCCAGCAACCACATGGTGGCTCAAAACCATCTGTAATGAGATCTGGCGCCCTCTTCTGGTATAGGGGCATACATAGAGACAGAATTATTTATACATAATAAATAAATACATACATATACATATATATGTGCTTAGCACACAGAAAACTGTACACAAACCCTGGCCCATCCCTGTCACTAGCGTGTGACCACTCAACTGCGCTGTGCCCAGCAAACATAGACATGAACTGAGGCAGCCGACTGGTCCCTGGGGCTGAGAGTGGGAGCTGCGCAGAGGAGGGCATAGGACCTGGGTGACGAAAACGCTGTCACTATCATCAATCAAAACACACGGAAAACACTTCCTGGTCCAAATCAGTGGACAACTAGAAATAACTTCCATTTAACGAACAAGAATAAAACAGATGTGCTCTCTAAGTGGGAGGCTCAGAAAACACGGTCAGACATGGATGGGTTTCTCTTCTGTGCAAGGCCGACTGTCACAGACAGAGCCGTGGGGAGGAGAGAGGCCCCGGGTCCCCAGACTATGCCAGGCTCACCGTCAGGGGTTCCTACCACAGGCTCAGATGCTGGGCCTGGGCTGCTGATGCCTTCCCCACTCAGCCCCTCCTTGAGGGCAGCAGCATCTGGGACAAGGACAGCAGAAGATGTGGCTTGACTCTTGCTTGATGACAGTGTTTCTGATGAGGGCTGCAGAGAGGGCGGGGTCCACCGGGGCACAAAGGTGATGCCCTCCTCCTCCAGCTGCCGCAGGTAGTATTCGATGATTTCTTTTCCCTTCGAGACAAGACAGGTATCCTGTAAGCATGCATCCACCACCCAGACATCTCACCCTCACCAGCTTCTAAGACATTCCCCAAACCAGAATCTGGGGGCTGTGGACACAGCTCTGTGGCGGACTGCTAACTTAGCACACACATGACCCCAAGTGAGTTCAATCCCCCAACCCCTCACCTGTTCACCCCCAAAATAATTCTCACTGAGAGCAGTGGAAACACCCATAACCCTGACACATGGGAGGCTGAAGCAAGACAATTAGGAGTTTGTTTGAACTAGGAAAATCTTGTCTCAACAAGTAAACAGTAAACTAAAAGACAACCAGGCTGTGGTCACTCTCTCAGAGACTGCCGCCTCCTTTTCCATAAAATCCCAAGAAAGACACTCACTTTTTTAATGTTGCTGGTATATTGTTTCATGGCAATTTTTTCCACTGTACTTTCAAAACCAAAGAAGGATTTGATATCTAAACTTGCAGACTGTTCAAAGCAGGTCCAGTCTTCGTTCTCAGGGTGAACCTGCAGGCAGAGAACCCAATCCCATTACTGCGCTCGCAATGGAGGCATCACATCCGCTCCCCAGCTAGCTGACCAGTACCCAGAAGAAGCAAGTTTAATGGTGTCACTGTCGTGGGGAAGGAGAAAGGCAGGGCAGAAAACTGCCCAGATGGACTCAGACACTCCAAGGCCCTCATCACAACCTCACAACTTTCTGGAAATGACAAACACACACAGAGCCTTTCAGCTCCAGCCCTTCATCCACTCACCCAGCTCCTGTGATGCTGAACATGGACAGAAAAAGAGCCACGGGCCGGGCGGTGGTGGCGCATGCCTTTAATCCCAGCACTCGGGAGGCAGAGGCAGGCGGATCTCTGTGAGTTCGAGGCCAGCCTGGTCTACAAGAGCTAGTTCCAGGACAGGCTCCAAAGCTACAGAGAAACCCTGTCTTGAAAAACTAAAAGAAGAAAAAAAAAAAAAAGAAAAAGAGCCACACTGTGTGCTGCTCGGGCTCCCAGAGAGAGCCAGACTGTGTGCTGCTCGGGCTCCCGGAGAGAGCCAGACTGTGTGCTGCTCGGGCTCCCAGAGAGAGCCACACTGTGTGTCGCTCGAGCCCGGAGAGACAGATAAGCCACAGACAGATGGGAAGGTCACAGGAACACTATGGAGAAGCTTCCGTGGGGCTGAAGGCTAGAGAAGGGACATAGCTGGCTGCAGGGCACAGCAAGGAGTGGGAAGGAGGGACAGACAGGTGTCTGTGAGGGCTCTGGGCTCCTCTGCAGGAGAGGAGGTTGTGGGCTTGAACCAAGGGAAGACAAGTGTGACATGTGTGGACTCTGTGTGGAGGACAGGGCAGGAGGCTAACCGCTGAAGCAGGGACCAGGAAGGGCATCTCTCACACTCTGAGAAAGAAGTTCCTGAAGTAAGTATATGCAGTGAGGACCACAACAGACAGATGGTCAGAGCTCTACACTCAAGGACACTCAAACCCTGGCTTCAAACACACAACTAGAGTCAAGAAGCTGGGCCAGGAAAAAGACAAACAACTTCATACTTAAAACCAGTCAGGAAGCTGGCCTTGTACTACTCACTTGCCTTTAGTCTGAGCACTTGGGAAGCAGAGGCAGGTGGGCCTCTGTGAATCCCAGTCCATCCTGGGCTACAGGATGAATTCAGGCCAGCCTGGGCTACTTGGTGAGACCCTGCTTCAAAAAATACAATCTAATCCAGAGCTGAGTGCGACGGTGCACACTTATAACCCAGCACTCAGCCGAGTGTGACGGTGCACACTTATAACCCAGCACTCAGCCGAGTGCGACGGTGCACACTTATAACCCAGCACTCAGGAGACAAGGCAAGAGGAGAGCGGCAAGTTAAGGCTAGTCTGGTCTACATGGCAACTTTCAAGACGGGGGCACAGAGCGAGTCCCTGCCTTAGAAACAACAGTCACGGCATCAGCTGGCAGCCCCGACTGTCACAAGGATACAGCGTGCTACACCACTCCTCAACTGTGCCGCTCATCCCAAAGGAGAAGCAGCAGCTGGTGAAAACACCAAGAGCCATCCTGTTTCAACAGTGGTCGCACGTGGCCTCGGAGCCCGAGACCGGGGTCACGACTCACCGTGTAGCAGCAGTGCTCGTGGATGATGACCCGGTTAGAAAACGTCTCGTTGTGCGCCTCGATGTGCAAAGTGCGCTCTCGAGAATTCAGGGAGTTTTTCTGGACAAAATAAACATAATCGACTCCTGCAATCTTTAAGAAGAGACAAGAAGAAAAAGCGTTTGCTAACAGCTCTGGGTGAGCATGGGTCCACCCGCCTGTACAGTGTCCGTGGCCAGTACCTTCTTCAACAGCCTGGGAGCGTCGATATCCAGCTTGCAGCGCCTCTCAATGACATGAATAGCCCCATCTTCACTCTTGAATTCGCTCACGGTGTCACTGTCCACGAACATTGGGATCAAAGGACATGTGGGGAACCTCCTCTCATAGGCCTGTGGACAAACAGCAGCGATAGAAAGGAAATGGCAGCCGTCACTGCTGCGCCCTTAGACAGAAAGCGTTTTGTTCACAGCCTGCAGCACACCAGATCTTCCGGAAGCGGGGAAAGATCCAAGTTCATGGACTAGAAGCCTTGGCGGAGAGGATGGCAATTCTGCCCACATGGGTATGCAAGTTCAACACAGTGCCCAGCCCCAGCAGGTTCTTTTTGTAGTTATTAAATGAAAGACAACTTTCGAATCTATGTGGAAGGCAAAAGAACCATCAAAGCTAACAACAGACGGGGAGGATTCCCTCGGCCCGGCATTGGGGCCATGCAGCGCTGTTGGGAGAGACAGAAGACCAGTGGGCAGACAGACCCAGACACACCAGCTCGCTCCCTCTTCCTTCTGGGTGAGAGGATGAGCCCAGGGCAGCACATGCTGAGGGTTGACTGAACTGCACCTCAGGTTCTACCTAAACCATTTTTGACAAGTGTGAAAATTCTAAGGAAGGAAAAAATTAGGATGCTCTTTTTTTGTTAAATATTTTCCATGATCTAAAACAAAACAAAAATCCTCTCAATAATCAAAATCCAATCAGAACATGAGCAAAAGCTAGGCATTATGTTGTATGCCAGGAACCCCAACATCTAAAAGGTGGAGGCAGAAGGATTATGAGTTCTTTTTTTTTTCTTCAATATTTATTTATTTATTTATTATGTATACAATATTCTGTCTGTGTGTATGCCTGCAGGCCAGAAGAGGGCACCAGACCCCATTACAGATGGTTGTGAGCCACCATGTGGTTGCTGGGAATTGAACTCAGGACCTTTGGAAGAACAGGTAATGCTCTTAACCTCTGAGCCATCTCTCCAGCCCCGGATTATGAGTTCTTGTACAGACTGGGCTAAGCAGTGACAACATCATCTCAAAAACAGGGAAAAGCAGGAGCTAGCAAGGAGCGTAGACACATGCAGACAGCCCCACACAGAAACGGGAAGCAAAGAGATTAGTCACTGGAAGACACAGGCCACCATCACCGTGCCGTACACTGTGTGCCATCAGATGGACACAAACAGCACACGCTAATACTGAGAAAGCTATGGAGAGAAGAACCTTCAGACACTGCTGGTAGGAATGTGAATTGATGCCACCAATCTGGAGAGCAGACATGGTTCTCAAAACCGAACCCTGAACATGAAGCCACCATCTGACCCAGAAGCAGTAGGGCCATATACATACAAGCTCAAAGCAGCAACTACCACGTCCTCCAGAAAGCACACACGCATGAAAAGGAATGGCCTTATGGTTGCACACACACTGTCCACAATCTAAACAGCCACACCCACAGGAATCCACTTGAACTGTTTGCTTTGACCCAGGTTAGCCTCAAACTAACTATGTAACTAATGATGGCCCTGTACCATTCATGAAAAGACAAACTTACAGCAACGGAAAACCAAAGGGTGGGAGGGGCTTTAGGAAGTGGAGAAGAAGGCGTGGCTGTCAGGGTGACGCCCCCCCCTGCCAATGCACAGTAAGCGAGACCTGACATTGCTGATGGACCGTAATTCTGCAAGGCATTCCCATGGTGGAAACACATCTGAAGAGCTCATAGGAGCTCACCATAGTATTATTTTAATATCTTATGAATCAACGATCTCAAAACAAAAATTCAGGGAAAGAAAGGCTTGTACATCACTGATGAACTCTACAAAAGTATCTAAGCACCAGATGTCATTGACTCTGCAGCAATCTAGAGTGTAAACAGAAACTATACTTTTGTTTCCCAGCCGCTGAGACCCAAATTATCACACAGAAACTATATTAATTAGACACTGTTTGGCCCATGGTTCAGGCGTATCTCTAGCTAGCTCTTACATCTTAAATTAACCCACTTCAGGAACAGGCGGGCGGAAAAAACCCAGTCCAGGGGACCAGGGGACTGAAAACATTTGTAGCTACATCAGAGACTGGAGAACTACGGACACTGCTGGAGGTAATAACCAGGCTTGGGAAAGCCCACACTTGCTCTGCCGTCTGCCCTCTATGAAGAAGGTACTACAGATAACACACAAGACTGGCAGGTGCCAAGCCTCTGTAAGATTTAACTAAAAATAGGGAGAGGGAGTTATGGCAATGTCTCTAATTAACCACAACCAAAAGCAGATTTCAGGAGGAAACATGTGACATTTGTTACGGAAATACATTAGCTGCTTAGACTTTCTGCAACCAAGTGCAGCCCCAAAGCACCAGCGTGCTGGGAAGCAAAGGCACTCACCCCGCCAGGCCCACCCACCTGAATGCTGGTGACCTCAGCCCTGAATACAGCAGGATCGACCCCTCTGCCTGGGTTATGGCTACAGCTCGACTCAGTCCAGGCTTTCCTGGATCATGACGATTGCTCTTTGTGAAACTGCAGGTCATTTCCATCTGAAAGCATGGTCAGAAGGGACCGTGCAGGAAGAGCAGGCAGGGAGTGAGCAGCACCCTGCAGAGGGTCCAGGACACCAGCCTGGTGGTGCAGTGGTGTACAGACACACAGGACAGGCCTTGGTTCATTAGTTCAGGGACCCAGAGAGCTGATTACAGTCAGCAGTGAGGAATAGCACGTTCTGAAAAGACAGGGAACTGCAAGGTATCCCAAGGGTCAGAGAATGGAGGGGAGCTTGCAATGATCAGGGACACAAGGACACATAGGTCCTTATCGCTGGTGAAGTCCTCCTTAGGGACAGGGCAGCCTGCTGAGGAACGGAGGGAGGAAGTGCCGACAGCAATGAGTCCCGTGTTCAGAAACCCAGGGAGTCATGTGAGGACGGCTTGGCAGGAGGGGAGCCTGCACGTGGCACTGCGGTGCTTACAGGTCTAGCTTCCCATGGGCTCATTCTCTCCTCCATTCAAATGCACCCTGAGCTCCGTGACAGCCAGAATCTCACATGTCACCCAGAACTGTCTCTCCGTGCACATGTCACCACAACAGCGTCTGGGAGTTCGTTTACCTGCTCAGATCACTCCACAGACATACCTCAGGAGGCCCGACTGAGTGAGCAAGGGGTTCAGGGAAGAGCTGCCATGCTCGGCTCCCAGTGATGCTAAAAGCCCTGCTCTAGAAATGGGGCTGGGCAGTGTCAGCGCACACCTTTCATCCCAGCACTGGGGAGGCAGAGGCAGGTGGATCTCTGTGAGTTCAAGGCCAGTCTGATCTACAGAGCGAGTTCCAGAATAGCCAGGGAGACACAGAGAAACCCTATCTCAAAAAAGTGAAAAAAGAAAGGGAGGGACGGAAGGAGGGAGAGAGCCTTGCACATTCTATCACTGACACACCAAGAAAATAAGGACATGAGGCTCCAAACTACTACTTTTTTGTTTTTTGTTTTTCCTTTATTATTTTTTGAGACAAACTACAGCTCTTCTTAAAGAGCAAACTAGGAACCTACCCAGAAATGGCAGAGGGAGGAGGCTCTTTGTCAATATCTAAATAGCCACTTTCAAAACACACCTTTTTTTTTTTTTTTTGAGTAGGTGGCAGTTGAGACAAGGTCTTTCTTCTATTTTATTCTATTTTATTTTGATACAGGGTCTTTCTACATGGCCAGACTCATAGAGACCCGCCTGCCTGCCTGCCTCCTGAGTGCTGGGCTCTCAGGTGTGCACCATACGCCTGGCCTTACCACTGCCATCTTGAAGCTGAGTGGACTCCACACAATCAGCCTGGAACAGAAACCACACTGAAGCCCTTCCACTCCTAGGTCACCCACCTGTGCAGTCTCACGTGGCAGAGACCCTCCCTTGTACCGTTTGGTGACCAACCAGGTGGCACCTAGGCTCTCAGGCTCAGAAGAGGCTAAAGGGTGCAGAGCCTCTCTCTGTGTGCTCGTCCAAGCTCCTCCCCCTCAGCTCCTTCCATCCTGACAGATGGCGATACCAGCCACAGGGCAGGGACCAAATCCTGCTTCTCTTTTCATTCCCATGAAAATAAGAACCTCAATGCCTGAAATGAGGTCTCGTTAATAATCAGACTTCTACATTATGGAATAAGAGTTTCCCACACAAGCCAACAGCTCCTGCCTTTGTTTCTCACTCAGCATGGCCAATGAGTCCCCAACACTGAGCACAGGAAACTGACTTCAGGGAGGGCTAAGGGAAAGGAGACTGGGAAGGTTGTGTGAAACTGGTCTCTCTGGGGACACCAACATCTAGCGTTCAGCTGATGAGGCTTCTAGCTAGCTCTCACCCTAGTGGATAAGCGGCCCCTGAAGACAGATGCAAGCCGGCATCACTGAAACTACTTCCCTCACCTCTATCCTAAGGGAGGCAAAAAGCAACGACGGGATACAATCGTACGTGCAGGACCCAGGCAGTACTCAAAACAACAGTTAAACCCGCCACTACCCATGAGGAAATCAAGAGAAATCTGTTTGGTGGGAAGCATCACCTCAGCTCCCTAACACCCCCTTATACAAAGAGTCTGGATGTTTGCCTGGGGGCTTTACCCCAGCTTCTGGCATAAGCTTCCTCCCCTGGAAGTTGCCTCAGTCCAAACTCCACCTCCAAGAAAGCCCACCAAAGGGTGACCCCTTCCTAGGGAAGGTCAAGACCACTCCCACAGGCTATTTAAACTGCCCCCAGAGAATGAACACATGGTCTCCCCTTCTCTTTCTTCCCCTCTCCATGTTTTCCCGGGGCCACCCAGGAGTAAGGTCATCTATTAAACATGGGTGTCTTTTAATTCGGTCTGATTGGGATTATTTGCGTCAGCGGAGAGGTTCTTTTAAGAAAAATACTTAACAAAATCCTAATTCTAAAAAATTCTATATTATTTTAAGGGAAAAAACATGGGGCTAGAGAGCTGGCCCAGTGGTTAAGAGCACTGGCTGCTTTTACAGAAGACCTCAGTTTGGGTCCCAGAACCCACAAGGAAGCTCACAACCATCTGTAACTCCAGTTCCAGGGGATCTGGTACCTTCTTCTAATCTCTGCAGGGACTTTATACATGTGGTACAGATATATATGTAGGCAAAACACTAAGACACATAAAATAAAACATAAAAATGAAACAAAATGTCAACGTCTTAAAAGACAACAACAGACATGTCTAAAGCAGATTGGTGGCTATAGAGGGAAACTGTGTCACACCAAGCCAGCGTGTGCACTGTGCTGATACAACTGAGGAGTCAGGAGCCTGCCTGCTAGGTAACACCAGGCACTCAGGAGGCTGAGGCAGGAGGATCACAAGTCCAGGGTGAGCCTGGGCAACTTAGTGAGACCCTAAGGCAAAATTAAACATAAAAAAACGGGTCTGAGGGTACAGCTTAGCGGAAAGTAGCTTCACAGTAAACACGAGGCCCTAGGTCCTATTCGCCAGCATCTCAAAAACAAAAATCCCAGACACCAGGGCCAGGGCATAGGGCTCCAGCCTGGGCATCTCTTGTCTTTTTTTTTTTTTTCTTTTCCTTTCTTAAGGAAAGAAAGAAAAAAAGGAGGAGGGAGGGAGGGAGGGAGGGAGGGAGGGAGGGAGGGAAAGTCACTACCCAGGATGCCCCTGTCTTTCATGTGACTGGTTAAACGCAGCAATCCCACACAGCACCCATGAAAACACAGAATCCCAGCCCCAGCAGGACAGCAGGGCAGAGCCTCTCAACGTCTCCATCCGCACTCCAGTTCACAGGCTGGACATGGAGGCTGCACAGGAAGCCTCCTACTGCCAAAGCTCCATTCTACCCCAAGGGCCACATAGGAGCCAGGGGGCATCGGCAGGCCACAGAGCTGCCCCTACCAGTCTCCATGGCACACCCAGCACTTAGCAACATGAAAGTCAGGACGGTTGGGAAGAACCACACTAACACAGATCACTTCTGCAGAGGGAAGAAATTCTCTGAGGCTCCTTTAAAGGAAGACTGGCTTGGGAAAGAGGAAGCTATTGCGACCATTTGCACACTGTGTTTAAAGCAGCAATAATAAAAACACCAGGGCCTTATCAGCTTGCCTGGCCCAGAAGGAGCTGCCTCCTGGGGAATTCTCCCTCCCACCTCCACACCCACTCTTCCCCTCTCACAGGGTTCTGAGGCAGCTCAGGAGGTGGCACAGAGCTGTCAGCCCTTAACCAACTTCTGGATCCGAAGCTGACATGAAGAGCTAGCACTGTGCTAAAGAAAACCACGCTTAGTGAAGGCGGATCGACTGGGAATTAATGAGCTGAGTGCTGCACGGTGCCAGGAAACTTATTTCAAAGAAATTCTGTTTAAAGAACAGCTCCACCCCACCCCAAAAAGAACTGTGTTCACACCCAGTTTGGCTAACAAACCAAGCTAGCTGTTTTCTGGACAACTGAGATGTTCTCCGGGCACCTGATATGAACAAAAACTGACTATCAGACAGGTTAACCCTGGGGGGAAACCCAGTAAGTAAATAATCTACACTGTAACCTACCCAATGCCACCAACAAAGAAACACTGGACACATTCAAGACTGTGAGGCAGACTGACCAAAGACCCAGTCCCACCTGTCGGGAAAAAGAATACAGTGGCAGGCGGCTGGTGAACTCCAGAGAAGACTTTCTGATTCCTGCGCCAAACACGGTTTCCTGAGGGACCACAAATGTTTCTGCAACTCAAAAGCATGGGCTGCAGGGGCCGCCCAGAAGCAGAGCTTGCCTAAGAGCGAGGCTGTGGGTTTGACCCCAGCGCCACTGGGGAGGGTTGAAGGCTTATGGCCACCTAAGTCTAGACAGCTCCCCAGGGAAAACTGCTTTATGTCACACCTCATTCTTCTATAGGCTTGTGTGGTCCCTGACAGAAAGCCACTAGAAAAATGTACCTCTTTCTAGGCTCAGTGGCACTTGGGAGACAGAGGCAGGAGATCTCTGAGGGCAGTCTGTCTAATCTACACAGAGTGCTGGGCCAGCCAGGACTTCACGTCAAGACCCCGTGGAACCTCTACGTGCTAACAAATCCAGGTTCCAAGTCACAGGGCTGCCGATTGCTCACACTCAGGCTCCCCATGTAGCCCAGGCTTGCCTTAAACTCTTGATTCTCTTGTGACAGACTGCTGAGCCCATGCTCAACATTGTGTTCATACTTAATAATACATTTAAAGAAACTAAAATTCTAAAAAACTTGAGCCTCTTTGAAAGGCATAACCTAATTAGTTACGGCACACCTCACTACGCAGCCCCGTCTGAACAGCCGTATTGCCGAGCTCAACTCTACACGGCCGACCTCACAACTATAAAACGCATATGGAGTTGGCTAGGTGACTACAGTGGCCCCTGGTGCCATCATCAGTCCTAGACGAAAACTAAGACATGCATATAAAACCTTGACAGAAACCAAGCCATTACCCCAAACCATTTTCTCTAAAATGAAACCTATGTGAAGTTTAAATATGAACTTCATCCTAGAGAAACACAGAGGCTATGGTGCTGACAAGCACACCTCCAGGAGATCCAGTTCAGAAAAGTCCTACGCTCAACCTACAAGGCCACCTGGGAAGGCAGGGGCTTTCCAGGGCACGCCCCCCTCCAAAGTTTCCACTAAAATGTAAATGTGCTGGGGGCCAGGGGGCTTGGTGGCTCACAGCGCTAACTGGAGGGGGTGCTGGAGGGGGCGCAGGGACAGGATGGAAAGATAGGGACAGGGACAGAGACAGGCAGATTTCTGTGAGTTCGTGGCCAGTCTGGTTCATAACTCGAGGTCCTGGACAGCTAGAGCCGTTACACAGAAAAACTCAGTCTGATCTCAAACTTATGGCAATCCTCCTGCTTCAGCCTCCTGAGTGCTGGGATTACAAAGTCACTGTGCCTGTTTTTTTTTTGGGGGGGGGGGCAGAATTGCAATGCAGCCAAGCCCAACCTCCTGCCCACCCTGCGTCCAGGTGACAAGCACCACTCAGATCTGCTTAGGACGGTTGTGTGCAGGAGACTGCTCTGCAGTTTCTGGTTGAACCGAATAAGGACCAGTTAACTCGACAGCTAAAGCCTTATTTAACAAGGGTGTCTAGATAGATAGTCCATCTTGAAATACTTGCATTCCTGAGAGCTTGTTAGGCAGTTCTAGCAGGGGAGTGCAGCTACGCCCGATGGAAGACCAGTCCTCCCGTTTGAGGAAGACTGCCCTCTCCAGCATGCAGCAGTGTAGTAGGAAGGGGACATCAGACTAGCGAGCCACAACAGCCAAACCAACCTTAGCTCGCAACAGGGTGACAGGTGCTGCAGCCGGACCGACCTCACACCCAGAAATAGTTCTGGCAAGGGCCAAAGGGCTCCATGATGAAGAGCGGCGGCTGCTCTTCAGAGGGCCTAGGGCCGGTTCCCAGCTCCAACACGGCAGCTCAGAGGCATCAATAACTTCAGTTTCAGAGGGTCTGGCCGCTGGCACCAGGCACCTACATATGTGTGCATGCATTCATGTAGGCGATCACACAGAGGCATAATTTTCCAAGAAGATTTACTTATTATGTATACAGTGCTCTGTCTGCATGCTTTTGCCTGAACACCAGATAAGGGCATCAGATCCCATTATAGCTGACTGTGGACCATCATGTGGTTGCTGGGAATGGAACTCAGGACCTCTGGAAGAGCAGTCAATGAAATGCTCTTAACCTCTGAGTCATCTCCCCAGCCCCAGCGTATTTTTCTTTTAATCTTATAAAAAAGAATTCCCAGGTAAGACCACCAAGAAATGTTTATAACAGTGACAGACTAAAGGGGGCTACTGAATAAAATTTAAAGTATAACCAAGCACGCCTGGCTAACTATATTTTCTGCTTTTCCATCTTAATTAGAAAACTCAGGCTTGTCCTTATTTATGAGCCCCTTGCTGTCTGAACAGTTCGAGACTGACATGGCAGGCACAGCCTGGAGATGCCACACCTTGTACCTATTTAAGTACTTAAGTCCTGAGGTAACTACCCCTGATATTTCTGGCTGGCTTCTCTGGGCTATGATCTCTACCTACTCTCACACAGTTCTGTGGCAGGGGTCTCAGCCCCTTTATTACCGTAAGACAAAACGCTCGAGTCAAGGTGGGACGCACACCATTTATTAAGATATTTGAGCAACATTTCGAGAAGCACTATGCTGAGGTTGAGAGGAGAAATGCTTCTATTTCACTTTAAATGACCAGGACAGTTTGAATGGCAGACTGCTGACAGTCAAGTGTGCACCAGGCCCAGAGACACACAGCAGAGTGCCTGGGGCGGGGAGTCCGGGTCTGAGCAGACTGGAAGTCATCAGACTTCAACAGCAAGAACCACACCACACGGGACTCTAGTGGGGAAAGCACAGGATCAGGAGAGAGGCTCAATGGAGGCTCCAGGGCCGGGTTCTCAACCTTCCTAATACAGTTCCTCATGGTGTAGTGACTCCCTCATCATAAAGTTGTTTCATTGCTACTTCATAACTTAATTTTGTTGTTATGAATCGTAGGATCAGCTGGCCGTGAACTCAGAAACCCCGCACGCCTCGGCCTCCTGAGTGCTGGGATTAAAGGTGAGCTCAGACCACCTCCGTTTCAAAGTGAGGAACTACAGCAATTTCTTCGGTGATTTGGACCCTGCTCAATTCTCCCCAGGACAGAGAGACACCATTTCAAACCACAAGAGAAGGCTTGGCATCAAGGGACACATGTGTGCGCATGCCCACATGAGTGGGACACCCACAGTGTCCTGGGATTTATCTTCCTCAGTTCAAAGCACTGCTGACAGATAAGAAAATGCCTGGGCGATGGTGGCTCACGCCTTTAATCCCAGCACTTGGGAGGCAGAGGCAGGCGGATCTCTGTGAGTTCGAGACCAGCCTGGTCTACAAGAGCTAGTTCCAGGACAGGCTCCAAAGCCACAGAGAAACCCTGTCTCGAAAAACCAAAAAAAAAAAAAAAAAAAAAAAAAAAAAAAAAAAAAAAAAAAAAAAAAAAAAAAAAAAAAAAAAAAAAAAAAAAAAAAAAAAAAGAAAGAAAGAAAAAAAGAAAAAGCCTGGTGTTTCCGAGCCTGCCCCAGGACAGGGTCACAGCACAGTATGCTATGACCGCACTAACTTCCGCAGGAAAGGAAGCAGGGGGCCAGTAGAGCTCTGCAGAGCCAAGAGAGCCTTTCGAAGTCTGCTGACAGCTCACAAGCTAAGGCTCTGCTTTGTGGGTCCCTCCCTGGAGTGTTGCATGTTGGACAGGTTTCCCACACGCCATTATGGCACTATATCCCCACTCTCTTTCTATTGTTTATTTGGAAACCAGGTCTCTGTAAGTTTCCTACGATAACCTGGAATTTGCAAATCTCCTTCCTCAGTCTCCAGAGTAGCTGATATTTCAGGCTACAAACACTGGGCCTGGCCAAACTAAGGATTTCACTCAGCTGTTCTCTGAAAATATACCATATAAAAACCTGTGGTCACCAAATTCACATGGCAATGATCTCCCTATGACCCTAAGTGTAAGATGTAAAACCCATGAGGCTTTATTGGAAACCGTTACTTTAATATGTAATTGGCCAACTGTAAGAAAAGAAACCAGATGTCAACATCAGCATCTTGGTCTCTCCCCTATCAGAAGAAGAAGCCAAGACACATTATCCTGTTCATTCGGCACGGAGACCAAAACATTGAAACATTGCCTTCATTGCTATGAAGGCGCAAGGACTGCGCTCGACGATGCGCTAGCGCACGTCACTGTGGCTGATGTGGAGATGACAGGGAGAGCTTTCAGGATACACAGCCCGGGGCTCTGAGTGATGGGGTGCCCTCTAGAATGTGCCCCTAATACAGGCCACCCTGAAGTAGGCCTGTTGCTGATGGTACTAACATTTCCCCACACAAAGAAGAAACACAATCTGGACTCATGTCGGGAACTGGGCTCTGAATAAGTGTCAACATTAGCCTGGGTTCCCAGAGCCGCACTGAGTCTGCTACTGTTCTCAAGACAAAAGCCTTCTGGACAATCTTGCACTACTTGGTACTAGACTCGAGCCCAGCAGCAGCATGATGGCTCCCGCTGACTCCATGAATTCTACTTCAGTCCCTCCCCCTCCACTAGCACGGAAGCCACTCGGCGGCCCTCCTCCAAGGCCTGCTGCCACTTGAAGACAAACTGGAAGGTAACGACAGACAAATCAGAGCCTGAAACTTCCGAATGCCCTTGACTGGCACATGCTGTGCCACCTAGAAGACAGAAACCCAGGGGGCCATGAAACACTGAGGAAGGAGGGCACTGACTGGCACAGCAGGGCACAGGTAAGCCTGGAGGGATCTGGGGGAAAGAGACCAAGGGAAGAAGAATGGGGAACGCTCTCTGTTTTTCTCTGTGTAATAGCCCTGGCTGTCCTGGAATTCACTCTGTAGACCAGGCTGGCCCTGAATTTAAGAGATCCACCTCGCCCTCCCCAGTGCTGAGATTAAAGGTGTGCGCCACCACTGCCCAGCTCAAGTTTCCCAAAGCAAGACTGCAGACTGGCCCCTGGACAACTGAATGCTGCCCAACATCTAAGGGGCTGGAAGAGGGCTCGGGCTGTGTGCACAAAGGGCTCACTCTGGCCTGCAGCACACAGTCAGCCCACAGCAGGCTGGGGCAGCCCCTGAGAGGGCAGTTTCAAACCTCACACGTCTGGGCAGTAACGTGGCTTGGCAGCATGCTCCGATGCTGCCTCATATTCCCGGACCTTTTCTCTTCACTTTGCAAAAGCTGGTTCAGCAGCAGGCTCCCTGTCAGCCACACAAGAGGCCAGGCTGGTCTCTAGGCCAAGACAGATGGCCTCTCAGACAGCCTGTGGCGATGGCTCTGCTGCCCACTGCACACCTGAGAACCAGCACAATGAGCTGTGTCACCTCTCCAGAAGGTGGTTTATTGGGCCACACGGAACCACTTCCCACCCCCTACCCCCATGACGCACGGTCCTCCTTGGCCTTACTGCTTCAGAACTGATAGTCTCTAAGTTTCTTCAAGTTCTAAGCGTTTGAGCCATGTGTGCTGGCTTGCACCTGTAACCCCAGCACTCTGGAAGCTGAAGCAGGAAGGCCACAAGGTTGAAGCCAGCCTGGGCTACATGCTCTGAGAGGCCAACTTCCTGGTACAGCAACCTCAGAGGGCCACAGCAGCCAGTGCTGCACCAAAGGGAGAGAAGGGTCATCACACTGGCCGACGTGGGTTCCTGAGAGTAAAGCAACACCTCTGTGCCCGGGGCATGCTCCTGCTGATGGGAGTCTTAGTGTGCCCAGGGCATGTTCCTGCTGATGGGAGTCTAAGAGTGTACCCAGACTGGTTTCAGACACTCCATCTTTACATACCATGTGCTGAGATTACAGGTGCATGTCACCCTTACTCCCGGATAACAACCCCTTGTAGATAGACTAGTCCTTCGATTCCGCGTGCTGAGCGGTTGTTTTATTATGATGTCGTTTAAATGGGTACCGTGTACCAGAAGCGCAGTGTACCAGCACCTGCGCTCCCAGTCACTCAAGGAGACTGGGGTGGGAGGATGGCTTCAGCCAGGAGTTTGAGTCAAGTTGGCCAACAGAGCCAGAGCCGGCATCAAAAACAATCACGCAAGGAAACTGGGGGGCAGGGGCACCTTACACAAGGACAAACTTGAAGTAGCAGCACACATTCAGCTGAACATGATAACTGGGACACAGACCCATGCAGGCCCAGCTGCTCCTTGATAGAAGACACTCTCCCTGGATCTCTCTGCTCAGCAGGCTGTGTACTACTACTCCCTCCCCTTCCCTTTGTCTAAACCCTCACTCCTGCAGCTCAAGCCCACAAAGTAGCCTGCGCTGTACTGGCTCTAACACCCTGTGTTAGCGCTCGGCTATGGCAAGAGCATTATCTGCTGCTCATAGAAAATTCAACGAAACAACCGCTGCTGCCTGCCACACATGGAAAGCGGAAGATCTGTGTGTTGATGCACACTCCTCGATTATCAAAGTAAAAGCCCAGCACTAGCCAGTTCCCATTAGAGACCACAAGGCCACTGGGGCTGGGGGCAGCTCAGTTGGGAGGTTACTCTCCTAGCTTCCGAGCCTGTAGGAAGCCCTGGCCTCAGTCCAGAGCCTCGTACACCAGGTGCATGGCACATGCCTATAATTTTATAATTTTAGTATTGAGAGGAGGAGGCAGGAAGTTCAATGGGGATCTAAAGGTCATTCTCTCCTATGCTGAGATGGAGGTCAGCATGGGTGAGATAGCCTGTGTCAAAAAAGAAGATGAAATGGAACAAACAGAACAAACCAATATAAATGCACCTCCAACAGTTCCGCAGTCCTTCAGGTCAAGTTCCAGCCCATTCACTTGGCAGAGCTGCTTGACTTTTCACAGTGTAAAAGATAATCCGTGGCCTTCAGAAAAGCATTTGCTGTTCCAGGGAATTGCAGCTGTCAGCTTTAAAAATGTCATGTGTTTGCCCACATAAAAGAATGCAGTGAGCTATGGAAATATTATCTGGTGTCATGAACCAGAATCAAAGCCGTGTGGAGTCAGCAGGCCAGGGACAGGGCTGGCGGAAGTGAGGCAAAGTTCCTACAGACATTGCTATCCATCCATTCTGCTGATCGCAGAGCCTGCTGGGCTCAGGCTTAAGTCTCAAAGACAGGAAGTCGCCAACCCTCGAGGGGCAGGGCCACCTGTGGAAAGCCACTGTTTGGTCACTGTGGTCCCCAGTTCTCCTTATGGAGGACAGCTGTCATCGACTTCCACAGCACGCTAGGCGTCTGGCTGAACGGGGAAGCAGTACCATAGGGAAAAAGGCCCTGGGTTTGAGTCTCCACTACAAAAAGATGAGCTGAGATGTGATCACACCTGCCCTTGGAACGACTGACCAAGGACTGAGTCCACCCGAGGTGAAGCCCGGGCTGGGCTTGCTTGCACACTATAACACCAGAGCTCAAGAAACCACGGCAGTAGAATCATGAACTTGAGGTCAGACTGGGTTGCAGAGAAAGACCCTGTCCTCAAACAAACAACACATCTGGGGAGGAACGCAATTATTACTATTTTTTTGGTTATTATTACAGTAAAAGTTGTCTTTAAAATGTACAATGTGGGCTGGAGAGATGTTCAGTGGGCAAGAACACTTGCTGTCTTGTAGAGGACCTGGTTTGGTTCCCAGCACCCACACAGTGGCTCACAACAGCCACAACTCTATTTCAAGGGATCTGACACTCTAGGACTCTGCAGGCACCAGGCACACACGTGGTACACATACATACATGTAGATGAACATTCATACATATAAAATAACAATAAATCTAACAAAACCAAAAAGAACAGTGTCAGGGCTAGCGAGATAACTCAGAGGGTAAAGGATGTGAACGTGGGGATGCTCCCTGGGACCTCGCGGGTGTAAGGAAGAACTAAACTCCTGCCAGTTGTCTTCTCATTCCCACACATCAGAGACATGGGTCAATTTTTTAAAATGTTTAAAATGTACATTATACTTCATAGCCAAAAGAAAGAAGCAACCAAAATGTTCATCAATGAATAAATGGATGTATATATACACAATAGATTATATTAACCAGTCTTGAATGAAATTAAGCTGGGTGGTGGTGGCGCTCACCTTTAATCCCAATATTAGTAGAAGTAGAGGCAGGCAGATCTCTGTGAGTTCAAGGCCAGCCTGGTCTACAGAGCAAGTTCCAGGACAGGCTCCAAAGCTACAGAGAAACTCTGTCTCAAAAAATCAGAAAGGAAGGAAGGGAGGGAAAGAGGGAGGGAGTGAGGGAGGAAGGGAGGGAGGCTTCGTGTTCTAAACAGTGCTGTTAACCAGTGAAAACGCAGGTGGCGGGGTCTGGGCGCAATGCTGCAGCATCCCATTATCCTCTTATCAACTTACTTCTGAATATATGCACCTGCAACTTTTAGCTCTGGCCTTGGCTTTAATATATGCACAGGCAAGAAGAGAAACGCGCATTTTGTGATTGGCATCACAGAATAACAGCTACCGAGGAAACAAAGTCACTAATAACTTCTCAGATTCAGATCTTTTCATAAAGATCAGATTACCACTCACTGAGTCAAGAATGTTACTTAAAACAAACCTTGTGCCCAGCAGGACACAGAGAAGCAGTGTGTTGTGTGGGGAGCATGCTCTTCAGGCAGCGACAGAAACCACCAATCTCAGCCTGAACACAAACTTCGATCTGCATCCTTCTCTTGGGACATGACCCAAGTGTAAATCACAAACACATCTGACCAAAAGATGCTCCAAGGTGACCCCTGTCACAACTTTCAGGACCAAGGCCTGGGATGCAGCTCAGTGCAGTTCAATTTCCCAAGAAAAAGATAAAGTCACCTGTTCTGTCGAGACACCAACACCCTTCCCAGGACTCACTCATTCTTAAGACAAGGCTGTTTAGTACATTCCAGGATAAAGAGCAAGATGACCTTAGTAACCGCCCAAACCCCTAGGTGCAAACAGGGCAGCATACATCTGTGAAAGACAGACAGACAGACGGACAAAAAGCAGCTTTTTCCCTTCCTTTCCTCCCCTCCTCCAAGCAAGCTCTCACTATGTTGCCCAGGCTGGTCTCAAATTCTAGCCTCAAGAGATCCTACTTGGTATCCCTGAATCCTGCATCAGCAGGACATCACCAGCATCCTGTATCAGCTTCCTCAGCAGCTGGGACTTCCAGGAACTGCATACAATTTCCCTTAAATGAAGACTGCCACCCCAGGTTCCAAGCGGCCCTTTCCAAGGGGGACAGGCAGTATCTGCCATGTTACATTTACCACAGCACCACAGAAACACACAAGAAGTCCAAGCTGATTGTAACAGCTGCCAGCCCACTCTAACCTGGCTCTCTATTCAAGAGTCAGATCGAGGAAGGGCTGGAAGGAAAGAAGTGTAGAAAACAGCAGAGCCCAAGTGACCAGCACAAGCGGACACCTGGTCACACCCACCTCCCATAGACCAGCCTTTCCCCAAGAGCTTCCAGAATACACTGCATGGAAACTGTGCCAATAAAGCCATGGCACTGAGCACACGCGTGCACCCAAGTCACTGGGTCAGAAAGAAACTATAAATAGGACGGCCCAGTTTACCCTGAAGACCAGGCGCCTGGCGTGCACCTCCATAGCACCTGCATGCAGCAAGGGAATGAACGGTAATTTTTTTTTTTTTTTTTGGTTTTTCGAGACAGGGTTTCTCTGTGGTTTTGGAGCCTGTCCTGGATCTAGCTCTTGTAGACCAGGCTGGTCTCGAACTCGAACTCACAGAGATCTGCCTGCCTCTGCTTCCCAAGTGCTGGGATTTTTTAAAATATTTATTTATTTATTATGTATACAATATTCTGTGTGTGTGACTGCAGTTCAGAAGAAGGCACCAGACCTCATTACAGATGGTTGTGAGCCACTATGTGGTTGCTGGGAATTGAACTCAGGACCTTTGGAAGAGCAGGCAATGCTCTTAACCTCTGAGCCATCTCTCCAGTCCCCCAAGTGCTGGGATTAAAGGCATGCGCCACCACCGCCCAGCTAGGAACGGTGATTTTAATGCACGTTTTAACCACCCCCCCCCCCATCTTTGGAGGATGGAAAACATGTTTAAATGTTAAATGACTGGATTCAGACTGGGCCCCCTCTGCCTCCTGGGTTAAGACCCAGTTTCTCTAGCAAATCAGAGGAAGAATGCAAACAAGGTGGAAAGGAGCTGTGAACAGGGAACGTATAGGGACCGAGAGATAGGCACCCAAATGCAAACCATTCTACTGGAAACAGGAGGCAAGTAAGCCAGTGATTCTCAACCTTCCTAGGGCTATGACCCTTTAATATGGTTCTTTATGTTGTGGTGGCCCCCAATCATAAAATTACTCCATTGCTACTTCATAACTGTTATTTTGCCATTATGAATCATAATGTAAATATCTGATATGAAGGATAGCTGATAGAGACCCCAAAGGGGTTGAGACCCATTGAAGTAAGCCCTAAAACCTTTTCTTTTTAGGTAACTAAAAAGGAGGTAGAACCTGTGACCAAGGAAAGACAGCTACTGACTGAAGAGGAGACGGAACACGCAGTACTGAGGAAGGAAGGCTACTGACTACAGTGATAAAACATGGTCTATTTAAAGCTGGAGAAATACTTACTAATACACAAGCAATCAGATTTTGAATACAAAGAGAACAGTAGAAAATCACTGAAGATGATGACACTTAGGAACTGGGTGATGGGTACATGGTAGCCTACGATTCTCTTTATTTGTGTATTCCTGACAGTTCCCATAATGCAATGTTTGGCAGGTTTTTTGTTTTGTTTCATTGTTGTTGTTGTCAGAGTTAAATCTGATCTTGTCTCATTTCTCTACAAAAATACTAGCACCCACAATGTGCCCCCCACAGTAAACATGACTTGACTTAGAGTGCAAAGGGGTGGGGTAAAGGCGGGGAAGGCCTAGCTCCCCAAATGCAAACTAGAATGACCCTCTTTTAACAGCAATAGGGCATGGTATGCAACCTCACCAGAGAGCACAGTACACCCTCCAAACAACCCACTGGGACCCTCGACGCCACCAGAGGGAAGGGACCGTTCTCCAGAACTGGGCTGCATGGGTGATTTAAGGCGGTCCCCTCTGGAGCAATGTGCTCATTTGTGAGAGTAGAAATTAACTCTAGCTAGGCATGGGAATGCAGCCCTATAATCTCAGCTCCTCTGGAGATGGAGGCAGTGAGATCGAGAGTCTAAATCCACAGAAAAAGGAGAGAGGAACTCGCCGCGTCAGGCCATCTGAAGGTCAAACAGCAGCCAGCTGCGGTATGGGGTCTAATTACCACAAAACTGGAAACTGGATCAGAAACAGAAAAAGACCCAAGGATGAAACCTAAAGTGAAGGGAAGAAAACGCAGCTCAAGAAGACAAAAGGGGACTGGAGAGATGGTTGAGCAGTTAAGAGCACTGGCTGTTCTTGCAGAGAACCCAAGTTCAATTCCCATCACCATATGGCAGCTCACAACCATCTGAACTCCAGATCTGAGTGAATCTGATGCCCTCTTCTGACATACAAGTATACCAAGCACACACATCTGCACCTACATCTATGCAGGCAAACATACACATAAAAACAAATGTAAGAAACAACAAAACACTGGATGATAACATTGTACACTCAACACTGCAACTGATCTGCAGACCCCAGCAGGCAGCCCACGCTACTCACCTTCAGGGAGCAGAGCCACCTCCTCAGGAGGCACTCTAGCTTAAGATTCTGCCCAGCAGCCCCAGAGTCCACAGGGACTAATAGGAAACATGGGCTCCCCCTTGTCTTGTTTACATATGGCTGGAATAACAAAGCTGAAATATAAATGCCATTTGATCTAGAAGATTCACTGAAGAGAGGCTCATTTTTGTCTGATATGCGGAGGTGGGGGAAGGGGTAACAGAAAAAGCCCGAGGAGGTGTGGCTGTCCATCACTGGCTATTCACAAACTAGTTGGGGCCGGCAGAATTTGCATGGAGACTTGTGCCAACCTTTCTCCTCCTTTCAGCTGTTTTAGAGAGAGGCTGTGAGATGGGAAGGGAGATGGGAAGAAACGGAGGAGCAGGAGCGCAGCCGCGGATGTGTCTGGTGGGCTATATGATCAACAACCACCCTGTAAGGGAGGCTTCTTGTTCTTCAACTGCACTCCTGTGGGTACCAATGCCTCTGCATCTCACACGATAAAAAAGCACAGCACTTCATCGTCACAGAGGGGCCTTCTTTAGGAACACCCTGGACAACCTAAGGACCAGGACACTGTGCCTCTCTCACAGAGAAAACAAACGCCTATGAGAACAGGTCACAGTTGCAGTTCAGATCTGAGTTCCCACCAAATCCAGACAGAGCCCGTCCTCGGGGTACAGGGGAACAAGCAGAAATCTGCTACTCAGGCCCCACATGCCTGTGCTTTCAGACCAAGGGAAACATTGGCGACACCCCATTCTGAGGAACACTCAGCAGCTTTGCAAAGCAAATGCAATCACAAGCCAAGTGCCTAATGCTGACATAACACTAAGAACAAGTCGGAAGTGTGGGTAAGACTCGGCAGGCAGCGGGGCACGTGCCCAGGGTGCGTGCGACCTGGGTTCATCCCCCAGCAGCAAACGGGAGAAAAAGGAATCCGGGGGAAGGAAAGGGAAGGGAACAGGAGGCATGCCTTGAGAGGCTTCAGGGAAGCAGGGCAGGACACGCTGAACAAGATCTGAAGAGACAGATGGGGAAGGCAAACACGTGAGGCAAGGGAATATAAAAAGACACGGAGGGGCAGAGGCACCAGGCTCACAGACCATGCTAGAACAGACTGATCTTAAAGGGCCGGACACAGGCAGGCAGGGCCCTGAAGGAGCAGCAGGCAGCGGGATATCGCCTCTTGAACCCACAGTGGTGGGGTCCACAGGAGCCCTGAGGGGCTCAACCGCTGAGGAGGGAAATGAACAAATAACTGGGTCACTGCTACTTAAGGGACAAAGGTTCAGGCTGGGCAGGTGCTGGGACTGAGAGGCAGAGGGGATCAACTGTGTGACCCGAAGGCACCATCTTCAGTGTGTCTGTGCTCAGTGGCAAGCAGTCCTACCAGGGACAGAGAAACTGGAGTGTGGACAGGAGGGAAAGGGGGAGGGAGGCTGGGGCAGGAGCAGGACTGGACATGTGTGAGTGCGGGGTGGGCAGAAGCCATCAGAGCTTCCACTACACATCTCAGCTGCCCACGGGGACAGCTGTCCTTGACAGAAAAACAGACCAGGCTCTCACACCCTGGCCCTCAGAGTTCCCCTCTTACATATCCAGTCAGCAGGGCTCTCACACCCTGGCCCCTCAAAGTTCCCTCCACAAGTCCAGCCCTCCAGCCATCGGGTCTTTAACACAGTTCAGGAAGTACCTAAATCTCTGAGTCAGGGTCTCACTCTGCACCCAGTCCAGGCTGAATTTGAGATTCTCTTCACACATCGCTATACCTGGCCGAGCTTTAAAACCTGTGCTTTGTCCTAAAATTTCTAAGCAAAACATTGCCGCCCCCCTGCCTCCTCACACCCCCCACCCCCGCAGGATGTCAACCTTTGCCTGGTCCTGACCCCTGATCTGTGGAGCACACAGGTCCTCCCAGGAGACTATTAACCCTTTGTGCAGGCAAGGGAGCCAAGCAAGAACAAAGCCAGTCCAGGAAATGTGTCTGGCTGAGCCCTAAGGATGCGGACATCATGAAGGAGCAGAGCCGTCACAAAATGCGCTGGGATGCGCACTATCAGGGGCGTGGGCGCTGAAAAGAACTCTGAAATCGACTCTCATCTCTCCCCCACTAACTGCCCTCAGCCCCGCAGTAGGAAGCTGGCCCTTTCTCTGCAGCCATTTCTAGGCTAATGGCTGACTAAAACACCTCAGAATGTCAAGACCACCACTTCAGCTCTGTTTGCTTAAATACCATTTTTTAATTCAAATGAGCTAATGGAACCTCAACAAGATTTTTTTCAATGTTGTTGACGCTCAAGCCAACAGTGAATTTTCATTAACTCTATAGAAATGCAGTTAAAAAGTGTCACTTCTGTCTCACTAGGCGATGCTCCCCTGACAATGTACTGCAATCCTCACAAACCCGGGCTTCACATGAACAAAGTTGTAACTGGTGTAGTTCCTTACTCCCAGCCTTCACCTGGGAGACCACAACACACCTGGGTAGTGCTCCCCTCCCCCCTGAGCTACAGTGGGACAGTACTGGTTGCCATAAAAAAAAAAAAAAAAAAAAAAAGCTGGGCATGGGGCACACACCTTTAGTCCCAGAACTTGGGTGGAAGAGGCAGGCGGATCTTTGAATAAGGCAGGCAGCCTGGTCTATAGAGTGAGTTCCAGGACAGCCAGCACTGTCTCGAAAAACCAATTAATAATATTAATAATAGTAATAAACAAATAAAGCACAGCAAATGCTGAGGCTCTTATGCTCCAAGTCGCAGCAGGAAAGGGAGAGTGGCCTTGTGTAAGATAACAGACGATCCCAGTTCTGGAAGGAGGAAGGAAATATATTTTATTTTCACACCTAAGAAAAAAATTAACCCCAGAGGAAGTGAGCCACTGCCAAAAACATAAGCAGTTTACAAGCGGCTTGACTTTAAAAACTGGGGTGGCTACCAACTTGAGTTTATGCAAAAGTCATGCATAGAATTTGCAAAGCAAACTTCCTAATTTTGAAAGCAATAAAGGAAATCAGGAAGTCTGGACACTGAGCAACCCACACTCCTTTTTATGAAATCCAGGGCTAGAAGAGCCTAACCTCTGCCTCTGACCACAGACTCACACCAAGATTTTCGAAAAAAACAAACCCTTTCTTTACATTTATTAGGAGAAGGGCAGTATGCTGCCAGAGCGCGGGTGTGGAGGTCAGAAGACAACTCACGCCAGGTCTCTCTTTCTGCCACTTGGGTCAAATCACTGAACTAGCAGCAAGTGCCTCCCCAGCGCTCCCTGGAGCCAGCTTATCAGCCCACATCAAGCTATTTCACACACCAAGTTTTGGACAACATAACCTGCCAGCTCCATTCTGGTGCCTCCCCACACAGGTGCTCCCCGACTTCAGCAGCCTTGCGGACTGAACAAAGTCAGGTGACTTCCCACTGAACACCCCAGCCTCTGTCCAGTCCCTCTCTCCCGCATGTGAAGAAGGAAACAGACAAGAACTGGCCACTGCAACAAGAAAGCCAGTTCAGCAGGCCACAAGGGAGGGAAAGGAGTAGGCAGTCAGTGGCCGGTGGAGCTAGGTGGTCCCACAGGGAGAAGTTCCAGCGACAGCCAACTGCTGCCAAGAGCCACCCTCCAGCACCAGGCTCCAGCCAGTCCCAGCAGGAATTCTTGAACTCCTGTGTGATTCCTACCACATGCATGCATCCTCTAACAAAACTCCCTTCAAGTCCGGGGCGGAGGGGGGGGGGTTGCATGCAAACAGAAGAGGGGGGGAGGGGGGCAAGAGGCCAAGCCAGCATGTAAACAGAAGAGCGTCTTTCTCTCTAATCATTCACGTAAAATATTTAGGGAAAATACAAAACTATTTTTAGGATACAAAGCTCCCACACATAACAACAAGAAAGGCCCACACCTGACAAAGCTGTACAAGGAGCCGTCTGTGGTCAAGGATGCAAATGTCCTGCCCCGACAGGCGTGGGCGGGGACTACTGTTAAAACTCATCAACTGCACAGCTACTGAGGCCCTTTCGCTGTGCACAGGTAATACTTCAATCGGGAAAAGAGCAAGCAATGTTCCCTTGAGAGGATGTTAGTTTTTCTTTTGCATTTCAAGGCTATTGATCTAACTGATCTCAGAGCACACTGGAGAGGAGAAGCTCCAAGAACAGGAACTCCTGAGCGTTTCCACATACAGAGCAGGTAATAGTCACCCAGGGGCAGGAAGGAGGGCAGCAGCCAGGAATATCAGTGCACAGTTAGAGTGCCCAGCACTTGGAAGCCTGAGGCAGCAAGATCATAAGTTCCAGGCCAACCTGGGATACTCATTCTGACAGGAATGGGCACAGGGCCCCAACTGGAGCAGAGTTCATCCCCTACTGGGTGGTGCATGCTCTGAGCTTGGTACCAAAGGCACAGGTACACCCTTGTGTGTGATTTCCACGGTAGGTGCACTCTTCTGATATGCCATGTATGGCCATATGAGGCTCACATCTTAACTGTGACATGAAAGAACGACATGGAACGCTCTGCGGTCATTTACAAGAGACTGAAAGCAGGGCTCGGCCTCTTAATTTAGTGAATGTTGTCAGCCCAGCTCAGATAGATGACAAATAAACACTTTAGCTACCTCATTGTGGAACTGGGTTTGGATCATGGACTTATTATTTGGTGGAAAAACTTAGGTAGCAGCACTACTTACTAACACATAGGGAAAACTTCATCACACAGTACTCAATCCTGAGACCGCCGGAGGTGACTTCCCTCAGGACCAGAGTTCTCACCCAAACAAGCATCACAGGGAAGAAACCTTGCTCCCTGTCTGCAGCTACTTGAACAAAGAAAAACCAGCAAAATCCACAGGAAGTGCTGGGTCAGGATCCCACTTTTGTGTTCTCCAAGGGAGAACGAGGAAAGCTCTCAGCCATCACCCCAGAAACATCGCAACAGCACAAACGCATAGATCTGCAGCTTCAGAGGCTTGTATCTTAAAAACCATAGAAGAATCTGGGCACAAGTCACAAACACAGAAATAGCAGAGCAAAGGAAGCAATGATAACAAAGAAGAGATTTGCAGATCATCCACATTTAATCTTAAAAAGAAGCCAGAGTAAATTGAAACGTGAGGTACTTACAGCCATAATTAACTCAAAGGGGTGCTTATACACCCTCACTGGGGACTGGTATTTCTGCACCATGGTTGTAATTTAATGGCAATCTTCTTACTCCTGAAAAACAAAAATATGTGTAATAAATATCTACATTACAGAAAGTAAGAGAGTCAGAACTCGCGTATCACGCCACATCCTAAAGAGACCACCACAGGTCATAATCCCAAGAACACACTACAAAGACTAAAGTCGGTATGCCAAAACAGTCTGACGGGGCGGGGGGGGGGGGGGGGGGGGGG